>NC_054828.1:70133941-70469413 GCF_018345385.1 Vulpes lagopus | reverse complement strand
CAATGTAGCTTATGAGAAAGGCATCTAAGACTTTCAAGCAACCACATCTCCATCTCTGGTGTGGGGCAGCATGGCAGTGAGAGGCAGCGGGACCTGCTGCTGCCCTCAGAACCCCCCCCCCACACACACACACACACACTGGGCAGCCTGGCAGAGCCCTGCTCCCCAGACCCAGGGAGAAGACTCCACGGAGTCTTCTGGGCACGGAGCCCAGACTTCTGGGTTCAAGCCCAGGCCCTACTCCATTCTAGCTACAGGAACCTACCTCATCGATTGACTTCACCTCCTGACCCTCAGTTTCCCCATCTGCCAAATGGGCAAATAATGGCAACTACCTCGTAGAGCCATTGACAGAGCAAAGCCCCTGGCCCGTGATGGCTACTCGGTAAGTGGATCTCTGCGGTTAACAGAGGTCCAACCAGGGCAGAGCAGGCCCTGCCCCTTATTTTTTTAGGGGATGCTTTATTTCAGAAGGGCATTCAGTATCTCGGGGAACAGCACGAGATGAAGGAGTTATGGGAAGCTCATGGATCTACCTTGGAGGAAACACCAGACCAGGGGAACTATTGCTTCCATGCAGAGTAGAAGCCGCAGATTGAAGTCACAGTTTTGGTGATTAATGTACTGAAACCCGAAGCGTGTCTTTCAGTCTGCCTGGGTCTGTGCTTCTGGATCTTCCAGGTACAGAGAAGGATGTCTTTTGGTCAATTTTGCAGGATGACTGAGAGGATAAAATGAGTTAGTAAACAAGGAAGTGCCCTGATTGTAAAGCAACTCTTGTTGCTTGTTAGTAAGTACACATTTTGTTAAAACTACCTTAAATGTGTAGTTCTTATTGTGCCATTGACAGAGGTGGGTCAAGAGGCCAAGGCACTGCTGTTTGAAATGCTTAATTTTCTAACTGCAAAGCCATGGGGGGCACATCAAGAACACTTAGGGGTTGGAATCTTGTTTGGTGACCTCACCAAGATGTAGAGGCTGGGCTGGAGACCGTGAATGCACAGGCCTTGGACACTGACCCAACTTCTGCGGACCTGCTGTCCTCCCCTGTAAGATGGAGGTGATCATGTCACCCCCACAAGGCTGCCATGGTTACATGCATGCAGGGTGGGCCCACAGTCGGGCTGCAGTGGGTGGTGGCTGCGGCTGTAATCTACAGCCCCCTCTGCTCTGAGGAAGTGGTGCTGTTCTGAGAACCCCATTGCTCTGACCTGTCATGTGGAGTGGTCACTACCCTTGGGGCTCTGGGGCCAGTGGGGAAGAGTCCGCCCCCATGGAGATGAACCACGTAGCACAGGGAGACAGCATAGAGAATGAGGAACAGGGTCTGTGTCAGAGGGGTGCAGAATGAGAAGAATAAGTCATCCCAGATGCTTCAAAACCACCTTTTGGGGGCACCTGCGGGGCTCAGCGGTTGAGTCTTCGGCCCAGGGCGTGACCCCAGGGTCCTGGGATCAAGTCCCACAACGGGCTCCTTGTGGGGAGCCTGCTTCTCCCTCTGCCTCTGACTCTGCCTCTCCCTGTGTCTCTCGTGAATAAATAAATAAAACCCCCTTTTAGGGTGATCTAACACTCAAGGAAGTTCTGGGTAAAACTTGGAGTCCAGAGGAAATCAGACAACTGGGAAGGAGGGGAACTGGGTTCGTGAGAAAGGTGAGGGGTCATTGCAAAACTCCCCAGCGGCAGTGACTATGGCACGGAAGGCAACATGGGGAGAAGGCAGGTGGCCCATACTGGCAGTGCCCGGTCCCAGAGGCAGTGCCATGATGGGACACAGCCATTTCGTCCTTCAGGACCCATGGGGACCTGGCTCATATCTCAGAAGCCCAGAAGTCTCCAACCAGCATCCACACGTGTGAATGTCAGCGTCTCTCAGGGCATGAAGCCACATGTTCTGCCCACATCTCCTTACACCAAAGATTTCCAAAGAGGTTACCACACGCCTTTGGAGAAAAACAACAACAATTGTATTAACAATTTTTACAGAGCCTGGAGGTACCACAGATGGTAACAGATGGATTTGCATTTACACAAAATGACACAGACGCTGATTCTCTGAATACTTTTGATAAAATCAACAACAGCTGAAGTGGACCACCCCTCCTACCACCTAACCACCACCAAACCACAGAGCCAGTGCTCCGTGGGTGCTGAGTGTGGGAAGGTCAGGAGTTAAAGTCTTATAGGGTTTGGCTGACCCCTTCACAGCCCCCCAGCTAGCACAACCTTCACCTCAGCAGGCTGCTTTGGTAGGTGATGAGTCTGTAGTTTCTTGGAGAAACAGCTCCCAGCTTACGCCTGAGGTGGCCCCAGCACCCTCTCAGCCACCAGGATGCAAGCTGCTATCTGTCCATCTAGGTTGGTAAAACCCCACTGGATGCAGACGACTGGGCTTATCTGTGCTCAGAACAGGGCCGCGCATTTAAGGAAAACTAATGACAAACCAAGCAGGTCTGCAGTTGGGCGGCCTGGGGTGTTGGAGGCCTGGACCATGTCCTGCTAGAGCAGCAGCCTGCTGCTTGTCTCAAATACCTACAGAGTTGTCATAGAAAAGATAGGACGGGGCACCTGGGGGCTCAGAGGTTGAGTGTCTGCCTTTGGCTCAAGGTGTGACTCCGGGGTCCTGGGATCAAGTCCCGCATCGGGCTTCCTACAGGGAGCCTGCTTCTCCCTCTACCTGTGTCTCTGCCTCTCTCTGTGTCTCTCATGAATAAATAAATAAAAATCTTAAAAAAAAAAAAAAAAAGATGGGATAAACTTGCTCTAAGGATCCTCAGAAGGCAGAGTTAAAATCCAGGCTGGGGACAAGCAGACTTTGGCTGGATCCCAAGGAAGACTGTCTCCTTATTGGTGCCTCTGACGATCTGATTGTGAGGAAAAGGAAATCCTTCTTCATGATGGCAAGGGTTCAAATACTGGGATACCACTTGTCAAGGTTGCCCTTGAGGGGCTCCACTTCGGATGGGGGATTGGCTGAGAAGATCTCTAAATCCCTTTCCACACCTCTGAGGATGTGTTCACGTGTTCTCGGTAAGCAGACAGAGCAGAAAGTGAGGACCATGGCTTTGCTGGAAAGAGCTGAGACTCATATGGAGGGCTGAGAGGAAATCCTCAAGTTTAGTAAGTCTTGAGCTCTGGTTTTAAGCTCTTATGGTTTGTTTTTCAAGCTCTTCTTAACAGAAGGAGCAGAAAGTCTGAGTCTGAGCTACAGGACCAGATTTGGCTTCTGTTTGAATGTTTAAAGACACCTGCTCTCCATGGAAAACTCTCTCCAAACTCCGGTAGGCATCAGTGGCTACTTCCATCCCTTGAGCCTTATCCTCTCTTCCAACTTCAAGGTGGTCCCAGGAACAAGGCAAGAGCCAGATGGATATGCTCAGCCCCCTCCACATCCAAAGCCTTGATCTGGTCCCATATGAAATGACAGAATGGATAAATGGAACCAGGCCACCTAAGGGGCATCTCAAGTGACTCAGGGCCCTACTTCCACTTTATCAAAGAGGCCTCCATACCTGTGGGTAACCAATCCTCCTCATCCTCATAGCCTGTGAACCCTGGGTCCTGCACCTGTACCCTAGACAGTCTGTTTCTCTCCTGAAAGAAGCCCTGGTCAGTGCCACCTCTTGTTGGTCTGTCTTTGCTCTTTCTTTTTCAGCTTCTTTCACCTGATAAGTCTGTCCTTGTAAAGGTTTCACCCATCGCTGCCCAGCATGCTCTTCCCTGCACATCTACCTGTGCCCCATTCTCAGCTGTACATCTAGGGAGCTGCCCCCACCCCGCCCCGAATTCAGAAATTGATAGAGAAACCAGTATCTAGAGACTCCCTAGCCTCTGTGTATGGGCAGCAGAAGGCAGTGTGACCGTGCCAGGCATCAGTCCTGCTGTCATTTGGACAGTGTTCCCCTTAATTTGTTCTTCATCTTTCATCCAAAACTTTTGCCTGGCTTGCTGCTCTTACCTTGACCTGTCTGAATTTCTTATTTTGAGCATGATTCAAAGGAACAGAGGACTTGTTACAGGCTTGAAGTATAATTTCAGGCAGGTCGCCTTTTCTCCTGGGCCTCAGGAACCACCAATGCTCCTATGGGACACATTAGGAAAGGCCATTCCCTTAGGATACATCAGGTGCTGCCAAGACAGGTGCAAGAGTTCCCAGCTGCTTGCAGGAAAGGGAAAGGTCTGCACTCATCATCCCAGGTTTCCAGCATCTGTCAAGATCCAAGTGTAAACTAGGCACCATAACTTGGGTCCTCATACCTCTAGCAAGTCTGTTTGACACCTCTGCAGAGTAGTGGATGGATTAGACGTGGTGTCAAACGGCGGGCCTGTTAATGTGCAAAGCACAGAGGTGTCAAAACTGGCAAAAAGCAAAGCCTCCATTTCTTCTCAATCTCCTTAAAAACGAATGAATGTAGATGCTTGGCTGTCACCAAGAACCAGGGACCAGGGCCAGGTTGGCAAAACTGCCTGCGTGTGGTCCTCCTGTTTTCCTGGCTCTCTCCTACCCCCTTGCCTCCCACCTGCCCCTGAAACTGTAATTACGTCCTGGACCCAGTATGATGTCTGTTTGCTGGTGGCAAGCGGGAAGAGGGAGGAGAGGTGGCATCCATTAGAAATACAAAAGCCCATCAACCTTCGCAGCAGCCATGGGGAACAGACTGGCTGTTTTTAGTTAAAAAGACATCTTGGTGGGAAGATTTACCAAAGATGTATTTATACCATTAGAGCTACACCTCCCTGCGGCCTAGTTATCTCCAGTGCCACATTTGTCATTCTGCCACTGGGTTCCGGGGGGTTTGGGCGGCAGAGGTGGGTGGGGGGCCTCTATCTGGATTGAAGCTTGAGATATGAGATGGAGAAGTTACAGGTCTAAATAAAAAGCAGAGCCTGGGATGCCTTCCCTGTGCTGGGCCTGGAAATAGCCTTAGCCACCCTACACTTTGAGGAAGGGGGTGAAGTTGGAGGCATTTTTCAGAAAAGAGTTCAGGGATTCCAAGAATGAAGAAATACAAAATTATAGAAGAGATGATTGGAGAATTGCGTGTTTATTAAAGATGCTATTGATTGACAAAACCCTCCCTTGGAAGCTCCTGTGGAACTCAGTAGGTCTCCAGAAAGAGAACAACAACAACAACAAAATCACCAGATCTGGTCCAAAGTGTCACTCACCATCCCGGACTTGTGGCAGAGTTAAAAGCCTCTTTATGTCCATGTGCTTTGCACACGCATGTTTGGGACTGTGCAAACAGGCGAGGCATGTGTGTGGTCACCTTTAAAGACGCCTTTTGGGGCCCCTGGGTGACTCCTGGTTGAGCGTCTGCCTTCAGCTCCGGGCGTGACCCTGGGGTTCCTAGGATCACGTCCGTGTTGGGCTCTCCACAGGAAGTCTGCTCCTCCCTCTGCCTGTGTCTCTGCCTCTCTCTCTCCATGCCTCTCATGAATAAATAAATAAAATCTTAAAAAGAAGAAGAAAGAAGGGAAGAAAGACCAACTTGTCATTGGCTTACTGACCATTAGCCAGAGAGGTACAGAGCCTGTGTGATGGAAGGCAGAGCTTGCCGAATCTGTGCCTTTGGCTCCCTGATACCCTCTGAGTAGGGGGAGACCTGTGTTGTGGGTGTCAGGATGGGAGGTGAGGTTACAGGAGAGTCTTCACAGTGTCGAAAGTCCCAGGTCGGTGGGATTCTGTGCACAGTGCTATCTATATTCTTTGTTCTGGAATATAAAGCAAGGACACATCCTAAACCCTGTGCTCCAGGAGGTTACAGCCTTGTCGAAGAAAAAACTCCAAGGTAGTGCCACTCACACACCCAGCACTTCCCACCCCTGACTGCAAGGGGTCTCCTAGAGAGAGAGACAGAGTTTTAAAAATACATATTCCTAGAGCCTGTGATTCAGAATCCCTGGAGATGGGCAGGACTCGGAGAGCAGGTGCATTTTCACTGCCCTGAAGGCTATGCTCGTGGAGCCAGCCCAGCAGCATCTGTGGACCTACACTTGGGAGAACTAGGTCTGGGGCGGTCAGGGACTTTCTGGAGTTGGGGAGACAGTTGGACAGCAAGGGGGACATTAGAAGGGGCAGGCAGGGAAAGGTTAGGAGAGGCAAACGAAGAAGTTGAAGTGATTTGGGGCCTTTGGGGCAGGAGACTTGAGACTGCCTGAAGAGAGAAACTCATGTCCCTCCCTCCATCTTTTACTTTCCATCTTCTCTGAGGATGAAAGAGGGGGTTAGCACAGAAACATGAAAGCAGAGTGAGTACAGCCAGCCTCCGAGGCCAGCAGGAGTGCTGCCTGAGTCCATCCACTGCAAATTTCTCTGAAGTCCTACTTAATTATAAAATTCATGCAAACCATGCTTAAATATTTTTCAAAAAAACATGTTTTCACCCATCTTCTTGTTTAACAGAGTAGTTTTTCAACCTTTCTGGTCTCGGAAAAATCATCAAGGACCCCAAAGAGCTTTACATTACATGGGGTACATACAGCATTAGAAATTAAAGTTGGTGTCTTTAGAGGATTTAAAAACATGTATCCATTCATTCCTGTTAAGATAATAAACCCATTGCATGTTGACATAAATTTCATGGAAAATGGCCATGTTTTCCAAAATAAAACTAATGAGAAGAGTGGCACGGTTTTGCATTTTTGCAAATCTCTCCAGCTCTGGCTTAATAGAAGGCAGCCAGGTTCTCATATCTGCATCTGCATTCAATCTGTGGTTATGTGCAGCCTTAGTGGAGGCAGATGAAGAAAACCCAGACCCACACAGAAGGCCAGGCCCCAGGTGGGACAAACAGGGCATCCACGAAACAGAACTTAGGGTGGCCTCCTCTCAGAGGGTCATGGCAGCACAGAGTCAGCCCTGAGAGTGAGGCCTCCACAGCTTCCGAGTTCTGGAGCCTGGCTTGTCCTACTATCTGGGCAACACAGATATCAGCACTTCAATGGCCTCATCAAGCAAGGAGGGATAAGGTTTCTTGATATCGCCCCCAAATATGACAAGCAGGGGGCTGGTCTCACTGTGGAACCACAGCAATGTACTTTTTATGTCATATTTGCATTAAAATCCATTGGTCATTCTTGCAATTTGAAGGGATCTTTTACCCACATTCACTGACCCTTGGAAAGGGTCTTAGGACTCAGAGGGCTGCACAGACCATACTTGGATAATTGCTGGCCTATGAAACTGCCTAAACTGAAAGGAGGTTGTCGTCCCTGGAACAGAGGCAGAGGTACAGGGTAATAAGCCAACATATCAGGGGCCAGACCTGACCTGTTCCACTAAGAAGCTGGCCTAATCTGGAAAGCTGTGAGGAGCCTCGCTTAAGGAGCGTCTTAAGCAAGGGAATGATGGGACCAGATTTAGATCCTTAGATTAGTTCATTCCTTTGTCCAACTGATATTTATGGGGCTCCTGTCATCCCAAGCCCTGGGGATGACAGTGAACAGAGATTTTCTGCCTTTGTGGAGATTACATGGAACCTCCATGGAGTATAAATTCTGGTAAAAAGCAGAAAATAGATAAATAGGGGCACCTGGGTGGCTCAGTTGGTTAAGCATCTGCTTTCAGTTTAGGTCATGGTCCTGGGATCCTGGGGTTGAGCCCCATCTCAGACTCTGCTCAGCAGGGCGCCTGCTTCTCCCTCTCCCTCTGCCTCTGCTCCCCACCTTGTGCTCGCTCTCTCTCAAATAAATAGAATCTTAAATAAATAAGGAAAAAAGAACATACGGACCTACCATGCTGGCAGTAGAGACTGGGCTGGCAGAGATTTAGGCTGAGGGAGGAGGGTACACACTCTGGTAATGACGGTCTAGGGTCTGATGGTGACCCGGTGGCCGGGGGGTAGCCAGGAGGAAGCTTGGGAAGGGCCAAAGCAACATTAAGGATGCAGTGGGCCAGTTCCTGGGGGTGGGGGGGTGCCTGGGGTGGTGCCCGGTTGCCACCTCGGACAGGTGGCAGGGGCAGTGTCCCATGACACAGCACACCCACAGGGAGAAGCCTTTGGCACAGAAGAACAGTCAGCTCGGTTAGCAACATGTTGGGTTTGGGGTGCCTGGGCCATTCGGGCGGGGGTGTCCAGCAAGTGGCTGCACTGGATGGGTCCAGTTTCCAGGACGGAGGACTGGACCGGGGGTGGAGACATCGGAGTCATCACTTCTTGGGGTGCTGAGTGGACGACGTCCCTAGGGAGCATGCACAGTGCAGAGGGAGGTCCACGCAGGGACACGCACACCCATCCATTTGTATCTACCCTGAATGCACCATGCCAGATGTCAGCTATGTCGTCTCTCCCCCAAGGACCGTCCTTCACCTTAGCTCCTGAAGCAGGAACTGTAGCGCAGCCAACCCGGAGGTGCTATGTCACCCCGCACTCGCTGACTACCGCGATCAGGGCCCGTCCGGCTCTCCTTGCCTTGCCTTCCGCAGCCCCAGACCATCTGCACTGCTGCACTCTGTTTTGCAAGGAAGCCCCCTAGCGGCACCCCTGCCATTCTCGCCAAAACCCATCTACCCAGAGAACTGTGCACTTGCAGGCTTCGCGGCTCCCCTTCAGCCACGTGCAGCCACGTGCCATCAGAGGCGGTGGTCGTCTCCGCTCTGCCCCCGGACAGCCTCCTGACACGTGATGCTGCAGGACGATGGCTCACTCCTGTGGCCTTGTCCAGCAACAGCAGAGGACACCAGTCTGCCCGACACCAGAGCTAGAGGCGCTCCGGGCTGCACTGTGAGTTAGGTTGCAAGGGTCCCAAAGTTCAAAGGCAGACGGAAGGCAGGGCCTCACTTTCAGATGCCTCCTTTGTTCAACAGAGTCCCCAGCTGAGGTTGGGTGGCCAGGGCAGTGTCAGCAGCAATGAGCAAAGCCGAGCACCCAGACAGAGGACAGAAAGCTGAGCAGGGTTGGTGGGTGGGGTCCCCCCAGGCCCCAGCACATGGCCCGCAGCTGGTGACAGGTCTCAGAGCTGCCCTCAGGCAACAGGGAACAGACGTTCTCTGGGGAGAACCGAGGGCCATGTCTTCGCGACCTTCCAAGCCGAGGGCTTGTCACAGCAGCAGCGCACAGACAGCACTGGTGGTTCACTCTGGGCAGACAGTGAGGGAGCCTCGCAGCCAGGACAGGGTCAGCGTCATTGCTAAAGGGAGAGGAAGCCGAAGACTAGAAAGGTGGTCTTTTTCTATGCAGACGAGAGCAGTACCGAGCTAAAAGCCGAGACAAAAAGCCATCAAGTGAGACCCTTGTGATGCACGACCGCTACAGGTAGACGCAAGCAAAGGCTGGGCCCCATTTCTGTTCACAAGCCCCAGGGACACGACACGAGTGCCAGGCCCTGTGAGGGATGGAAGAGGGCTCGGCCAGCTCTTGCCACCAGCACAGAATGCAGCCCAGAGCCGGAGAACGTGGCTGCACCGAGATGGAGAGAGCGCTACGTCCCGTCCCTGCCATGGGCTCGGCCCAGCTGCCCCTGCTGAGGGGGACCCGGCCCGCGTGCCCCTGGCAGCCCCCGCGCAGGATGCAGGCCCCCTCCAGGAGCCCTCAGCAGGCCCCAGTTCTCATTAATGAAAAGGAGATGGAACAGAGCAACCTGGAAACTGCAGGTGTTTCTCCTTCTGTCTCTCTGTCCCAGGGCCCTGGAGAAAGGATGGCAGCTGGGCCCCTGGAGCCCCTGGAGCCTCTGGAGCCCCGTGTCCCCTTCCCCTGCGCAGCCCTGGCCAATCATGAGGGTGTCCTGGAGCAGAAGAAAGAGAGGAAAGAGATGACGCCAACACCACCCGCCTGGGGGAGGGGGCAGCAGGGACAACAGAGAGAGACTCTGGGGTCGGCAGGCTCTGCTAGCTAAGGTAGTAACTCTCTGAGCCTGTTTCCTCGCAGGTAAAATGGGCACAATAATGGCAGTGCCTGGCCAGACCGTGTGCTCACTGCAGGGTAGCTGAGGTCCCTGTGATGTCCTGTCCCCACCCTCCATAGGCCCACGCGTCCTACTGCCTACCACGCGGCTTAGGCAGGTATTGGAAGTCTGTGTCATGGGAGTCCCAGGGGCCCCTGGGTAGCGCCCTGCTTCCTGTGCAACGTAGGTTCCTGCTGTGTGACCCCACTGAGGGTCACGGGGCACAGAGGCACCACTCGGTCTCCCCTCTCCCCCTGGGGCACCTCCCCACTTCCTGCCCCCTCCCTCCCGGAAACCCCTGCTCACCTGCCTGCATGTCTGTTCTCTCTTTTTTTTTTTTTTTTTAATTTTTTTATTTTATTTATGATAGTCACAGAGAGAGAGAGAGAGAGAGAGAGAGAGAGAGAGAGAGGGGCAGAGACACAGGCAGAGGGAGAAGCAGGCTCCATGCACCGGGAACCCGATGTGGGATTCGATCCCGGGTCTCCAGGATCGCGCCCTGGGCCAAAGACAGGCGCCAAACCGCTGCGCCACCCAGGGATCCCGCATGTCTGTTCTCTTAACAGCATGCCCTATGGAGCGCATGTCCCCCAGCTCTCAACACAAGGGGGCAGATTACCCGGCCCGGGCCTTCGTGTTTTCATCTGAACACTGGCAGTAATAACAGTGCCAGCTTCACAGGGTTGTTGGAGATTAAACCAGGTGATGCCCGCGAGGCGGTCAGAACAGTGGCTGACGGGTGTATCCTGAGTGATTGTTCAGTGTTAGGGAGTCCCCATCTCCTGCGAGGAGGGATCTGTTCTGAGTTGCCGCTGTCCTGGGAAACCCTGAGTGAGTTCTTCAGACTTTATGAACACGTTAGCATAACAAACCACCTGTGACTGACCTTCTGACTCAAACGAACATTAACAAGATAGAGGTAAAAAGCCTCTGAACCACACCTGAGGGCTTGAAGCCTGAATGTCTCCATGTGGCCAGGATAAGGGGATAAGAGGCAGCGCAGGGGGGACGCTGCACTCAAAACTGGAGCTTGCTGCATGCCAGCAGACGCATATCCTAGATTTTAAAGTTAGAAAGTTTTTATGGTCCCATGGTTGCAAACTCCAGAAGAAGACATAGTTCACAAGGTACAAGTGACTCTAAAAATGAAATTATAGCGATAAAAAAATCACATATAATCTCAACTAGGAAGAAAATGGGGCATCTAAAGAAATCAATGTGGCTACCTGGGAAACATCTAATGAACTCTGATTTTAAAAGACAGACTGGGAAAAATATATTTGCAGCAACTATTGGATAAATTGTTAATATCTTTAACATATCAAGAGCTAGTATAAATCAATAATAAAACCCCTGAGGCACAATGGGAAAATGAGCCAAGGATATGATCGACAATTCCCTGAAGAAAAATAAAGCCAGTTTTCCAAAAAGATGGAAATTCTTCAATATTACTAGTAAGTGAAACAAAAAAATCAAATGGCTAGATCACTACTCTTGCCTTGTAAATAAGCCGATTTACAAAAATTGGTTTTTGTTTTGATTTTTAATGAATCTGAATAAATCTGGTAAAGGTGCAGCATATGGTCCCATTGCAGGTGAGGTATAGCACTCACCTGCAGAGAGTCACTTCTTACTAGATCTAGCCTAAGGAACTAGCACTAGTTCAGAAATACTGTTATTAATAATGTTATTTGTACAAGGATGAGTCAGATATAATCAACCTACAGCATTATGTGTTTACGATGAGTACATGATAGTCTGGGAAGAAGCAGGAGACGAAATCACCTGGTTAATATGTTAGTAACTATGATTTAAAAAAATAATGACCAATAAGAATACAGAGTACGAACGGCGGTATCTCCAGGTGATGGAACAACGGAGATGTAGCTCCTTCTGTATTTCTGCTCAGCGGTCAGGTTTTCTGCAGTGAGTGTCCATTACTTTTATTATGGAAAAAAATAAACTTTATGTGAAAGTGCTGGAGACCTCACATAGTTGAAGCCAACTCTGATAGTCCAGGGTGATCATGTGGCCCGAGATTGGGGACCTTAGAGCAGGGTGTGGGGCAGGCTGTGGGCTACGCTGCATCCTCAGGAGGAGCAGGCCTCATGGTCGTGTTCATGGGGCAGGTGCACTCCCGGGAAGCCCATGCAGAGTTGGCGGGAACGCCTGTGTGCAGCAGCCGGGGTGCATCCAAGTGAGGACCAACCGGAGCCCCTGGGGCTGGGACACCGGTGATCCCAGTGTTGCCCGCTGCTCCCCAAGCTTTGGGGCCTGGGCCTCCGGTGACCCTCAGAACCAGGCTGAGTGAAGCTTGATGCGATGTGAGTGGTGCACGCACGTGGAAGTTTTTTAAGTTCTTTGTTTTTCGGTTCCTTCGATCTTTCCAGCTGTACCAAGGAGGAAGTCTTAGTGTGGCGCTCCAGGGTCTCTGACACCCTGATAAGCTGGACTGCTTTCCCTTCTGATGGGCGGGAGCAAGCTCCGGGTTGGGTGCCTCGCATGGGCAGCAGCATCTGGATGTGATTTCATAGTGCAGGGGGCACGTGGACATCTCGGAATCGCTGGAGCAGGAGGCATGAGGGCAGCATGGCAAACACCGATTCCGGGACCTCGGGCCCCAGAACATGATGGGGCGGGAGTGGCGGTGTCCCAGCTGTGCAAGCCCCGTGTCTCCCTCGGCTGGGGACCCTGCCTGGAGCCGCCTCCTCAACACGGGCATCCCTCCACCTTCCTCTAAGCAGCGGGTTTACCCTGCTCTGTTCTTTGCTGTGAGTGCTGTTTTCTTACCTGGTTTTGTTGTTCGTTGTCAGGCTTTTTTTTTTTTTTTTTTTTTTTTGTGCCTGGAGGAAGACATGGGATCACGTGCTCAGCATACCTAAAAATGTCTTTAGTTTGTCTCTGCACTTTTCCTGAAAAGCCAGCATCTTCTACCGCCTTCCCCAGGGGCCACGCCACTCTCTGGCACCAGGCTTTGCCTCTTTACCACTAAAGCTCCTGCCTTCAGCTCAGGACAGGATCCCAGGGTCCTGAGATGGGTCCCCGGTTTGGCTCCCTGCTCAGTGGGGAGCCTGCTTCTCCCTCTGCCTCTGCCCTTCCTTCCCCCACCCCCCTTGCTCATGCTTGCACTGTCTCTGTCTCAAATAAATAAATAAAATCTTTTTTAAAAAAATAGCAAAAAAAAAAACACCTTAGGATGGCAGGATACACAGCCTTGCCTGCTGTGTATTAAGCAGCATTAAGCAGAATTAAGCAAACCTCACAACTTGTCCCACACATCTCTCCACCCCACTCCACACCCTGCCAAGCCCCTGAGACACTCCTCAGGATCTTTGAGGAGAGCTCTCCATCTCCCCCGCCCCCCTCCCACCACTTCTGTGGTGTCATCCATAGCTCAGCCACCTAGCTGGGTCCCACCACCTTCCCTCTGGGGCCGATTGGCAGCTGCAATTTACAAACCATGTGCCTTGCATGAGAGGCTAGGTCTTGGCTTTCCTGGCTCTACAATGGAAGTAATGCCTCCCCCACAGGCTTGCTGTGCCTTTTAGATGGGATGACATAAAATTCTTAGCACAAAGTGTGTGTTCAAGTGATGTGAGTTCTTTTCCTTTCTTCACTTCTCCTATTTCCATGTCTGATTATGAAAAGATTGCTTCCACAAAAATGAGACAGAGGCTCCCATGTGATCCAGCAATTCCATTTCTGGGTATATATTCAAAAGAATGGAAAGCAGGGATGCAAACAGATGTTTAAGCACCCATATTTGGAGCAGCTCTATATTCACAGCAGCCAAAAGGTGAAAGCAACACAAATGTCCACCAACAGATGAATGTGTAGACAAAATATGGTGTATCTGTGCAATGGAATCATATTCAGCTGCACGTGAGGAGGAAATCCTCGTATGTGGCCTGACACGGGTGGATGGTGAAGACTTGGTGCAAAGGGACATTCACAGACACAAAGGACAAATATTATATGGTCCCACTTATGGGAGGTACCAACATCGTCATGTCAGAGGCAGAAAGTGGAAGCGCAGTTGCTAAAGGCTGAGGCGAGCAGGGACTGGGGGGCTGTTGTTCAATGGGTAGAGTTTCAATCTGGGAAGATAAACCAGCCCTGGAGATGGATGGTGATGATGGTTGCACAGCATTGTTCAGGTACTTATCCCATTGAGCAGTGCACCTAAAAATGGCTAAACCGGAAGATTTTTATGTAGTGTATGTTTTACCACAATAAAAAAAAAATCGTTTATGTAACAAAAAATATATATAATCCATCACGGCTCATTGTCAAGGGCATAGAGAGACCCAGCAGGCATTAAGGGAAACCTCAGACAAAGCATTGCTTATAATCCCTGAAAAGAAGTCTTGCCACTCCATTGTGGGAGGCAGGATAAGCAGCACAGGAAATGAAACCCACTTCTCAATCTGTACAGCGTCCACACGCCCACCCAGCCCTCAGAGCTAACTGTGCTCACCATAGTCCTTCCGAACAGCAGTGGGGCTGCAGGATGCCCCAGCTCCCAAGGAGAGCTCCCCAGCCCCCCTTCCAAGAGTGGCAGGAGCCCACTGCCCACTGACAGAGAGAACCGGAGCACAAGGTGAGCAGGCACCCGGCTGCTGGCACTACAGTGGGACAGGCCAGCCAGACCTCCAGCCACCAGAGGGGGAGGGAAGGCACACCTCTGGGTGCTTTCAGAAAGTGTCCCGAGCCCCACATACTTCCAGCTGCCTTCTGGGAAACCCGAAACCCAGAGCAACCCTAAGGCCCAGGACCAACTGGAGCTGGCCACCCTGGGCTTCTTGAGTAGGGAGGTAGCCAGGTAGATCACCTGAGTCCTCCCCCTGCGCCGCACCACCACAGCCCCAAGACGTTGTAAATGGCTTTAGGAGAGTGCCCCGAGAAACCCACGCATGCTTTCAAGGGCCTGGGCCGGGCCAACCTCACACTGCCAGTCAGCTGTAAGCTAACTGCCCTCTCTGGGCCTACAACTCCCATCAACAGAATGTTAAGTCTGTTCCCAGCTCCTGGGACCTCTGCAGGCAGAGAATGGAGAGCTCCATTCCATGGCTCAGGCCTTTCCTAGGTACCTGCCCCATGAAGACCATGCTCCAGCCTGAGGGGGGTAATGAGAAGGATAAAAACAGGTGTAAAAACAGTTTCCTAGGCCTGTGGTAATAAAGTACCACCAACTGGGTGGCTTAGAACCACAGGAATCCATTGTCTTATGGTTCTGGAGGCTCAAAGTTAGCCATCAAGGTTATAGGATGGACTCCTCTTCAGAGACTCTCAGGGAGAACCCTCTCCCTGGCTCTGTCCCGCTTCTGATGGTTGCCATCAGTCCTTCACTTGTAGGCCAGTTACTTCGATCTCCATCACCTTCCCTCTGTGTGTCTGTGTCCAAATTCCACGCCCCCCTTTTTGGGGCACCTGGGTAGCTCAGTCAGTTAAGGGTCTGACTCTTGATCTCATGGTAATGAATTCAGGCCCCGAATTGGGCTCCACACTGGGCATGGAGCCTACTTTAAAAAAAAAAAAATTCTCCTTTTTAAAAGATTCCAGTCATTGGGTTAGGAGCCACACTAATGCAGTGTATCACCATCTTAATGAAGTACATAAAGACTATTCCCAATAATGTCACATTCACAGTTTCAGGGGGTTCAGAGTTTGATAGATCTTTCCAGGGGACACAACTCAACCCAAGAAGCTTTGAAACGTAAAAGTGAATCAATGTAGCAAAGGAGAATGAGCAAAAATTTTAGAGCCAGTTTGGGTTGGTCTTACCCTCTTCATACCCAGTGTCCTCAACTATAAAATAAGATAACTACCCAGTTTGTAAGGTATGATATATGCAAAGAACTGGCATGTAGTAGGCACTCAGAAGTGGTAACTAGCATTTTTAAAACTATTGTCATCCTTCTGCTGTTATTATTTGAATTGCATAGACGTATGCAACCCTGGAGGGGATGACATCAGGTTGTGGGAAACAGTGCTAGTTTAATGAAAGAGAGGATGTTTGAAGCAGGCCTGGGAAAGATGGATAGGGTTCTGACAGGTGGAACCTGCAGGGGAGGGAATTTCAGAAAGTGTGAGTTACATAAACAAGCCTTGGAAGCAGAAAAGTATAAAGCATTTTGAAGAAGAGCTCCAAGTTCCATTTGGCTGGAATATTGGGAAATGAATAAAGAGTAATGGTAATTAAGGTTGTAAAGTAGCATTTGGACCACAGAACATGAGGAGTTTGCACTTAATTCATAGTCAATGGGGAGCCAATGAATGTTTTTTTGGAAAGAGTGACACGATTAAACCGGCATTTAAGAAAATGAATCTGGCTGCAGTGTGCAGGATCAGAGCACTCTGGAGCAGGGAGGAGCCAGGGGAGACCCTGTGGGAAGTGAGAGCTTCCCTGATCCTGGCTAACAGCTGAAGGCGGCTTGTGCAAAGTGCCCTGGCCCCAGTCATGGCTTAGTGTGGCCACACTGGACAAGTCAGGTACCCTTTCTGGTCACGGTGACCCATGGTGAAATAAGGCAGACGAAGAAAAGTGAATACTGCATGGTATCACTTCTACGTGGAATCTATTTTCTTTAAGTCACACTATGGAAACAGAGTAGGAAAGTGGTTGCCAGGGGCTGAGATGGATGAAGGTAATAGGGAGAGGCTGGTAAAGGGGTACAGACTTGCTGTTATAAGGTGAATAAGATGTGCGGATCTAATGTAACACACGGTGACTCTACAGGCCTTCTTCAACTCATGATGGGCTGACATCCCAATAAGCCATCGTCAAGTTGAAAATATCGTAAGTCAAGAAGGTATGTAATACCCGCAACCCACAGAACATCACACCCTAGCCCAGTGCACCTTCATGTGCTCGGAACACATACTTGAGCATCCACTGGGGCAGAATCCTCTAACACAGCCTACTGTACAGTAAGGGGCACGTATCTCATGCAGTTTGTTGGCTGCTGGACCGGAAGTGAGAAACACAAGGGCTGTGTGGGTACAGAATGGTTGTCTATCGATGGTTTACCCTGGTGATCACAAGGCTACCTGGGAGCTGCCCACACCTGGCATCTCGAGAGGGTCGTATCCTGTATCACTGGGGAGGGATCCCAATTCAACACTGGGAGTACAGTTTCTACTGAATGCTGTTGCTTTCCCACTATCATAAAGTCAAAAAAATCATTAAGTCAAATCAACTGGAGCCAGAGACTGGCAATAGTTAATTGCACTGCATTGTACAGTTGAAATTTGCTAAGAGGGTCAGACTTAAGTGTTCTCACTAACGAATGAATGGATGAATGAATGAATGAATAGGTGAGTGAGATGATAAATGTGTTAATTAACTAGTGCACAGGTATATCAAATCATCACAGTATACACTTTAAATACATGAACGATTTTGTCAATGGACCTCAATAAAGTGAGATTATTAAAAAAAAAAAATACAGGGCTGGCCAGTGATGGGCAGTAGGGGAGCTTCAAGGCCCTTCACGAGGAGGGTGTGCTCAGTGTCTGAAGACAGCATCAGGGCCCCTAAGCTGAGGGCACCTGGTGGTGTGGACAAGTGAGGCTTTGCCCAGAGCTGTGTCCCACCCGCCGCCCTGGGAGGCAGAGCCGAGGCTGCTCAAGAGTGCAGAGCAGTCTTAACTATTGTGCATTAGCTGAACTGTCACCTGACCTTACTTTAGAATTCTGTGAATATTTATGAGTGAGCTCTTGCTTAATGAAGAGGGGAACAGAGACATTAATGAGCTTTTTCTCTCCCAGTTGAGCTCGGGGATTTTTTGTTTTGTTTTGTTTCATATCTCTGCTCTCAATTCCAGCCGTGCCGCACTGTCTCCCTCCTGCTTCCTTGGGGCGAGAAGGCCTGCGGTGCACTGGGTGCACTCGCAGCTGGGCGGAATCGAAGCACACGAAAGTAGAGAGGGGCATGTGTGTGCTTGTGTGTGCACATGTGAGCACCTGCAGGTGAGAGGCTGTGTGTGCATGTGTGTGAGCCCTCCAGAAAGCAAAGAAGACCTGTCTGGGTCCAAACATGAGCTGGAAGTTGCTTCTCCTCTTGCACTGAGCCTCTCGGAGATGAGACAAAAAATAAGACCGAATAGCAGTGTGACGCTGGGCCCCCTCTGGGCCTTGTGTCCTGGGGGCCTCTCCAGGGTGGCCTCACTGTGGGACCGGGCCTGAGGCTTACACTCCTGCCCACATGTGCCTAGGAGGGCCCTGCAGACGGCAAAGCCCAGACCTGCCCCGTTGCCCTGGAAGAAAACGTGAGGAGGCTTCTTGGAACTACCCGCCCGGGGTAGGGGGCAAGAAGGCAAATGTAGGGGATGGTACAGGTGACAACCTGCACCCAGGAAGCTTGGAGAAAGTCATGGTCCCTCGCTTACTCCTGTCCCCCTGGGGGCTCAGCCCAGTCTCTGAGGGACATGAAAAGGCCCAGTGATTGCATAACTGATAGATCAATAAGAGGAAAGAGGAGAGGCCATGGGAAAGGTGGAGATCCCTCCCTGGTAAAATGTCAGGTTGCCCTTCCCTGGCCTCCCCTCGGCCTCCCTGCCACCAGGCACTCTGCAGCTCTTCCTGCCTGACCCTCACCTGCTTCCAGCCTCCCATCTGACGTTAGTCATGTGGCCCCTCAGGCCACATTTGGCCCAAGCCAATGGGCATTTGTTCCCCTCCTGGCAGGGAAGAAGGGCAAGGTCTCCGGTCCCCCTCGGTCCTCCCAGCCCTGGTCCTGTCCCACCTCCACCCAGAGGCTACCTCTCCCCAAAGCTCCCCACCCCAACTGCTTCTTCTGTAGCACCTTCCACTGCCTGGAAGCCCCCAGCCCAAGAGAAAGGCTCAGGAGGCCCATCCCTGGACACCAGCTGGCAAGACAATTGCTGATAACTACATGTGCGTATGTACAAATGCACACCCATGCACATGCCCTGAGGACCAGCTCACACCTGGTATCAAGCTAATCTGTCAGCCCCCATGCAGTTACCAGATGCTCAAGAACTACAAAGAGAAAAAACAAAAACCGGATTGCAGTGTAAGAGCCAACTTCATCACAGCCCTTTACGAGCACTCTTTACTACTCACCTCCTATCACACGCGTGTGCGGCGGCTCTTTTGCTCACCGTTGATGTGGGACATGGTTTTTATTGTAGGTGTCATTTGATTATAACCCAAAACCTTGCATCCATACACTCTGCTTCCTGTCATTCGTGTAGCGTTGTGATCTGCACCCTGCTTGTCTCATCAAGTTCGCTTTTATGGGAAACGGGAAGCATGCTCTTTTTTCATTGAAAAATAAAGATAACCAGAAGAAAAAAAATGCACAGGGGAGAAGAAAGAAAGTAGCTGGGATTTTGGACCACTCAAACCCAATCATATTCACATGTTTGCATTTTCATGTTGACCCCCGGATGTCCTCTGTGTCTAATCTAATTGGCTGACACCCAAGTGCAAGTCATTGGAGTCGGTATCGTGAATGCACCGTAATAAACAGCGTGGTGGGGACATTTTCACATGTGTACTTGAAGAAAGTCATGGAGTGGCCTTCAGGGGGAATGGCTGAGCGCCTGGTCTCAGACACTCTTGAACTTCCTGATGGATATTGCCAAGTCCATTTCCCTGGCAGTATGTGAGGGTCACCATCACAACACGTCCTCTTCAGGACTCTTCTCCCATTTTTCCTCCGATTTTTGCTAATTTGATGGGCTAAAAATGATGATACATCCTTGCTGCCTAATTCACGTTTTTTTCATTTATATGGAGTTTGGGTGTTTTTCCACGTGCGTACTGACTAGTAGCAATGTTCACGACATCAGAAGTCAGAACAAAACATTGATCTGTACATGAATGTTTGCATAGGGTATGGGAATGTACTGTGAGAGAGAGAGAGAGAGGTTTTGCAGCCTGCACAACCGTCTCAGAGATCAGATGTTCCTGTTTGTACGTTTGTAGGTGTGGGTGTGTGTAGTGGTGATGTGAGGTTATTTTCACTTTCCTGTGGAAGACAGGGAGGTGAAGAAGGAAAACAGTGAGCTCTGGAAGCTTTCGGGCTCAGCTTCCCTGTTACCCAGTGAGTAGCTGTGTGACTTGGGTCAGTTACTTCTCCTCTTTTGTGGTCCTTGTTTCATCATCTGTAAAACAGATGACAGAGTCATGGAGAGGTTTACATGAAGCAACAAGGATGCAATAGAGGCCCCTCCATGGACTCCCCTGGTCTCCCTCCAGTTCAGGGTGTACAGAGGGTGCGTGTTCACTGAGGGAGACCCGCTTGGGGGTGGCCTCCCGGGAGCCATGCCAGCCCCTTCTGTGCCCTCCTGTCACTAGCAAAGAGCCCGGCCCACCCTTCAGGTTCTGCAGATGTGGACTAAGTGGACCTCTGTGTGAGGCATGTGGGCTTCTCTCCTTGAAATAAGAAGTCTGAGCTGATTCCACTGCAGCCACCTCCTCTTCCTCGGGTACTTGAGGGCACGCCAGGTCTGGGGTTGACCCTTCTCTACCTGGCATGTTCAGCTCCCATCGTGAGTAAGATAAGATAAATAAGCACGTGCCTAAGACAGCAAGGATAGGCAGATAACCTTGAGGGGAGAGGCAGCCGCCATCTGGGCCCCCCAGGCCGTGTCCCCTCCACCAGCAGGACCCCGGAGAGAAACTGGGGCTGTGTCAGCGTCTGGCTCCTGCCCCAACCTCCAAGTCCCCAAAGCAGGTGCGTATCCCAGCAGCAGGGGCTTCTCCGGTAACCAGTCCTCTGCAAGCGCTCCTTGAACCAGATTAATCTGCGTGATAAGAGAATCTGAAGGTGACAGAGCCCTCTCATTTCCTCATGGCTCACCCAACCCCTTGTGCAGCAGCCGCCGTGCGTGGGACTCATGCTGGTTGAAGTCAGACAGGGTTCCAGCCCTGGAGACACGCCGTGTCCCAGGCAGAGAGACAGCCACCCAGGGCCTGAGTCCCCTTGTCCCAGCAGGGGCCTGTAGCACCTTCCCGGGCCCTCCCAGGAGACTCGGGGCACCCCTCCAGGTCCCGTTGGAGTTTATTGCTGCCTGGGCAGTGGTGCTTCTAGAGCCATGCTGTGCTGTTCTGGGTGTATGTCAGGCTCCTCTGCCGTGAGCCGTGCTGTGATGCTTGGGATGTATGCCAGGCTCCTCTGCCATGAACCTTGCCGTGCTGCCCGGATCCAGACACCGGGCTCCTCTGCAGCTGGCACCTCCCCGAGGTCCATTCAGCACCTGGCATGTGGCACATCTGTGCAAGTGCCTGCCCGTGTGTCTCTAACGCGGGGCCCCGGGAAGACAGGCCTGTCTCCTTTGTTCATCTCTGCACGGCGTCAGACCAACTCTGGGGCCCAGCACCTCGTAAGTGCTCTTCATTTGGTGAGTGACAGGTGCTTGCGGCAAAGCTGTGAAAGATCAGAGGCTCACGGGGTGGGGGGCAGTGAGCGGACAGGGTGGAACCCCCACAACAGAGGTAGAGGGCATGTGGGAGGCATTCTGCGCGCTGCCTGGCAAGGGGTGAGCACTCAGTGTTTCTGTGGAGCAGGTCACCGAAGGCTTCAGAGCCTCCCATAAAATGGGAGAGAAATCCCAGCAGGCACAGGATTCTTGTAGGCGAAGCCTGCCTGGCTCCTACTGCATCTCAGTTAGCGTCAGCTAAACCGTAAACCCCCTCTGACCCCTGGTGCAGGTACCAGGCCTCCATGGCCGGGAAGGCCTAGGATTGTGAAAGCCTCAGGCTGCCCACCACTGGCCGCAGACGGCCACCCCTCTCACCCTGGCGTCCCGGACACAGATGGCACCTTGCACAGGAGCAATGATGTGAATACGCTCAGGAGGTCCGACCTGGGAGACCCGATGCCCCAGTCCAGGGAGAAAGGGAAGCTCGGCCTTGGCTCTGATGCTCAGCCTCCTCGTTATCATGGCTCTTCATGTAATTTTTAGAAATACATAATTTTCTAAAGGTAAATTAAATTGGATTGGATTGGATTCATTGGAGGGACTGTAGTCTGTTAGGGCTGGGGTGAAATACATAATTTTCTAAAGGTAAATTAAATTGGATTGGATTGGATTCATTGGAGGGACTGTAGTCTGTTAGGGCTGGGGTGAAAACTGCTGGCCTCTAGTCATCAGTGGGGTTTGGAGGGTGATCTGGGACCCTGTGACTCCTGCATGAGCTCTTCCCCACCCCACACAAAAAGCCTCTTGCCCAGGGGCCTTCAGCTGAGTTCCCCCGCACACCGCTCTTCCCCAGAAGGCTCCCCAGGGCCCAGGGTTACTTCAGCCACATGGCAGGTGCTGCTTCCTTCACCAAGGAGGCTGACCCAGCTGCCCCAGGCACCAGGCCTTAGGGCTGACCATGTCCGGGTGGGGATGAGCCTCGCGAGGCTGCTGGGGGAACACCTCTCTGGAAGCCCCCAGTGGCCAAGCAAGAGAAACCCAAGGCAGGAGGGTGAAGGCCTGTGTGCCAGCCTGTGACCATCAGCCAGTGCGATGGTGCTTCGGTGCAGACACTGGGTGATGCAGGACTGGGTCTGAGGCCTGGTTCTACTGCTCTTAAGCTGGTGACTTCAATGAAGTCATTAAACAAATGAGTCCTAGTGTCCCCATCTGTGAAATGGGGGTGAGCAGAGAACCTGCTTGGTCAAGCCCTTGTGCAGATTAAAATTCAAAAGGTCCAAGTGAAGGAAGAGCTCCATAGTACATGGCATACAGTAAGCACTTAATACATGTGCAGTTCCCTTATTATTATTGGTTGCCTGCTTGGTGCAGGGCCCCTGCCCTGGCTGGCCCTGGGAGAAGGCCACAATGCAGTCTGATAGCCTCTTCACACTGACCCTCAGCACCGAAGCCCTTGGGCTGCTCCATCCTGGGCAGAGGTGGGTGCCCAGGGACCGTGCTGTCCTCTCTAGTGCAGGGGGGTACATGGGGCCACTAGGCATGGGGCCAAAACCCACTGAGCAGCTTGCATAGGGGCAAGACACACCCCTAAGGGTGGAAAGCCAGCTCGGCCCCTCCAGCACCCAGGGAGCCAGGAGGCTGGTCCTGCTCTCCCTCCACCACCCCCAACCTGCTGTCATTGGTGTGGGGCCTTCCCCGCCCAGCACAGCAGCCGCTTGTCCAGAATTTACCAGGCACCAGCCCAGCAGGAGCATCTCCCCACCCAGGATCAACATCAGTCTCAGGAAAGAAAGTCAGAGACACTGCCTCACGTAACCCTGCAGGTGGCAATGCCCACGTCGCACAGTGCCACCTCCCCTGTGCTGGGATCACACTGTGCTGGGCCGAGGCACAGGCAAGTGGGGAAAAAGGGGAAGGGACATCGGAGTCCCCAGTCTCTAGGCCCCGGAGTCTCAGAGGAGAATTCCAGTGCCTTCACCAATTCCCAGTGATCAGTATCTCTGCAGAGGTGGGACAGCCCGGAGGGCACACAAGGCAGCGTCCACACAAGACCAGAGACACAGGTTGGAGCCCCACAGACTGGCTTGCCCTCCCACTTTCATCTCCCACCCTCCACTGGGCCCCATGCCCAGGTAGGGCAAGGGTGACACCGGACAGATCACCTAAGGTTCACACATTCAGGGTATTACTTGAGCACCTGCTGTATGCCAGGCACTGTCGGGGCAGCCCGGGTTTGAGCAGCAAACAGGAAACATACCAGCTCCTGTATTAAACAGCCTTTTCTGGCTTTGCCCGAATTCCTGGACATCCTCTGTCCCCTTGAGAGCCTCCCCAGGCCACCGTCAGTAGAACGGGGTGTGTGGTAAACGCCCGGCCTCAACTGGGTGTGCTGTGGCCCCACTCGGAGAGCTCGGCTCCTCCTTTCTTCCTGTGTGCTAGTGACACAGGGGTCACCTCAACGATGGAGCCAAGAGGGGGTAAAGCAGACACTCCCCTTGCAGGAGAGTTGCAGACTCAAGCTGCCCTCCTGAGTAGCACCACCAGCTCCCTGCTCCCTCGCCCAGCTCTTACGCAGTTAAAATCTGCTTACACTAGTCAGTTTGATCGTGGCGTGGGGAGGGTGAGCCTGCCCCCGAGGGCCCAGGCAGCCAGAAGGTGACAGGCAGAGGCCAGAGGGCGTGTACATGGGAGACCAGTTATGTTAACTCCCAGCTCGCCTCTTTTCACTGCTGCCACCACCCTTCAGAGCGAAGGCCCCAATTTGTTAAACCCCAGGGAGTGTCCACACACACGCACCAGAAGAGCCCCAGACTCGAGCCCAGTGTTACTCTCACGTTCAGCCGATTAGGGGAGTGTTGCTTTGCCTTTTCCGTCACTGAAGCCTTGGGCTGACAGCCGCACACCAGTTGCTGAGGTACTGGGAGGTCACCCCACCCTCCCCCTTCACAGAGACGTCTGCAAGAAACACTGCTTCTGCTGTTCGCTCTGGGGCCCCATTGAAGCGTTTTCTCCCTTCCTGGGCTCGGCTAATTGGCTGTACCTCATCACTGGGAAGAGAAGGGGATGGTCCTCAGGCTCCTGCCTTCTCTCCTGCCCAGACGGACGCCTGGGGAGAAGTTCAGCACCTGTCAGTCTGTGTCTGGCGTGGATCATTGGCTGTTGAGCGTGGGTCCTTCCTCTGCCCCCATGGGTCCCAGGCACCCGGGGGCTACTCTCTTCAAGGTACTTGGAGTCAGCATGAGGGACCTACCCTCCCCCAGCGACATAAAGGGCCATTTTCTCAGACAGAGATGAACTAGTGACCTGGCCCAGGATCCCAGCCTCAAACCAGAAGAAGGGGAGAAGGAGAGGTTTAGCCAGAGACACAGCAACCCCCTGTTTATTAAAGACAGAGCCACAGATCGATTTAGAAAGCCCTTCCCACAAAGACCCCGTGGTTATCTGCCGATCGGGGCAGAGGGGCAGACAGCCGCTCATCCCTCCCTGGCTCAGTAATTTCCTGTCCACGCTGGCAATGGAAGCAGCTTTTACTTGAAATTTCCGGTGCTGCCGTGGGAGCCCAGGAGGGGCTATGGGAAACCATTCTGGCCAACCAGATATCAGTGAGTGAATGCAGGGAGCCCGGGAGCCGGCAGGGCACAGCAAGGTCTCCTCCCAGGACCCATGTCTTCCCTGAGCTGTGGACTTCCGGGGGGCAGCTGGGGACCCTGTCTTGATCAATTGCGAGTCCCCTGCTCTCCCCAGTGCCCGATTCACAAAGGCCATCAACCTGTATTGTTTAAACTGAGATGCCTGCCCCTGTTCTTGGAAAACCTTTGGCCCCACGATTAGATGGGTGCGTGTGGGTGTGTGAACACATACACACACTCAGCCCACAAAGGAAATGTGATGCCATATATTCCAAGCCCGGAAAAAAATTTTTCAGCTATTGAAACACAATAGGTGAGGCCAGGGCATTGGATTCTGTGGTCCCCTCGGGCTCTCACTAATCCAAACACAATGTCTCTCCTTGTGGCCTCCACAGAGCACCTCCCTGGCCGTCACCCCACCTGCTGTGGCAGCCTGGCACCCACACCCAAGCTCCTGCGTGGTTCCCCACTAGCCTTCCCCAAACGCAACCCAGCCCAGCATCTTTCTCCTACTCCTCCAGAGCCAGTCCCAGCCCTTCCTCCTCGCACTTCAAGCCCATGCAAGGGGAGACAGCCACTGGCCCTGGTTCTGTCTGCTTCTGTCCTTGAGGTCAGGGATCTGACATGACCCAGATCAGGGATGGAGGATAGGACTGTTCAGGCACCCGTATCTCTCTAGCTCCAGCATTTGGAAATGAACAGCAGACACTAAGGCCAATAAGAATCTCTGGCAAGACCAGCTTATAAATTTCAAAGGCCCTGGACAGAGACACCTGGGTGGCTCAGGTCGTGATCCCAGGATTGAGTCCACATCGGGGTCCCCACAGGGAGCCTACTTCTCCCTCTGCCTGTGTCCCTGCCTCTCTCTGAGTGTCTCTCATGAATAAATAAAATCTTAAAAAAAAAAAAAAAAAGGCCCTGGACAGCTGGGGGCTGCAGGACAGAAGGACTGCTCACAGAGCTGACATTGTCCTCATCGAGGTTGGCGATTTCATTGGTCTCATTAATGACGATCCATAGCCCCTCCCGTTCACCAGGGTGGCTCATCAGAATCTCTGGAATGGCCTTAGACCAGAAGACATCCTGGAAGAGGAAAGCAGGACTTAGGAGAGCCTGTGCGTGTCCCTCGTTGACCCTGAACCTGGAAGCATTCATAGCATTTCTTGGGGGATGTTGCTTCAATCTGTTGCTGATAGGGGAATGGATTCAGGGAGCAGACTGTGTTCTGGAATCCATGAGACTCCTCCTCCTTGGAACAGTACCTGCAGGAAGGAAGTCCTTGCATCCATATGTCATCATGGCAAAGGGGAGGATGGGGTTTGTGGACCAGGAAACTGTTGACCAACGGACATAGCTTTGGGTGTGACTCTGATTCTTGCATCCATTGATCCCAAGAAATAAATGATTCCTGTCAACATGAATGAGCAAGTACAAAGATGCTGAGGAAGTTCAGTATAATGGAGTGATGGATGTCAGGCCAGATGAATCAAAAAAAGATTTCCTGAAATAAGAAACATTTTTAGTACTTGAAAGAAGAAAAGGAAAGAACTGAACATCATCAAGCTCCGACATCTGTATGTCAGGCTCAGAACAAAGAATAGGTACTTCCTCATTTGTTCTGCATGCTGTGTTCTGGATGATTCCTTCCAGCTTGCAGAGCAATGATTTTCTCTTCAGCTCTGCTTCATATATCTACACTGAACTCCATCAAGTCCTTAGTTTTGGTTGTTGTGGGGTTTTCAGTTCTACAATTTCTATTTCAATTCCTTCAAAATTGCTATATCTGCTTTTTAGCTTCCATGCCCTGGCGAAATTCTCCAGCTTGCTTTTATTTCTTTGAAGTGTAAATGTAGCTGTCTATGGGTGATGATCCCAGTATGTCGAGGGTAAGAGCATCTCTTTGCTATCTGTTATTCTTCTGGTTCTCCCTCATGGTGTCTCCTTCCTCTGCGTTCTTTGACTCTGTGCAGATGGTGTGTTTCAACATCGTTTGAAGGAATAACCTGTAGCTCAGGATGAGAGTGTTCGTCCTGAAAAGAGGATTCTAGTTTGCTTCTTCTAGACACTCGGGAGTGCTGCTAGCCCAGGACCACCTTAATCTGAATTCCTGGACCCAAATTCAAGGCCACGTGTCCATGGGAGGGAATATCTATTTTCAGTTTATCCTTACCCTGAAGGTGAAGCCCTGCAGGACTCCAACTTTGAAAGAGAGGGGGAGTATTTATTCAGACTTCCCACCTGAGAAGGGAGAGGGGGCTCTGCACAATCCGCAGTTCATTTTTGTCACTGTGACTTCTGGATTCATTTGTCTTTCAAAGACAAGGGTGGCGTCAAGTACTGGGCTCATGTCTCTAAATGCTCACTGCCTTAGAGATTATGGCCCTGGGCTTCCTCATTGATGATCTGGGATGTTTGTTGTATCTCATCCAGCTTTTTTATTTGTCCCCAGCAGAACAGTTTGTTCAAATTGTTTAAATTTCTGTTCCTGGAAACAGATGTCCCTTCTCTCATTCTTTTTTATGGTGATCAGATGAGGTGAGCAGGTATGAACATTCCCACTTTACAGATAAGAGAGTGAGGATTGGAAATGGCCCAAGTCAAGTGGTCCCCAAGTGGAGGACACAAGAGTTGAATCAAGACTGTTCTGGGGGCACCTGGATGACTCAACGGTGGAGCGTCTGCCTTTGGCTCAGGACATGACCCCGGGGTCTGGGATCAAGTCCCGCATCAGACTCACTGCAGGGAACCTGCTTCTCCCTTGCCTATGTCTCTGCCTCTCTCTCTGTGTCTCTCATGAATGAAAAAATAAAATCTTTAAAATAAATAAATAAAAGGTTGTTGTGCATCCTAGGCTCATAGTTTCCCCACTCCTTCACACTTGAGAATGGAAAAGAAGAAAAGGAAAACTATTTAAAATGTCCATGAGAGGTTCAGAGGGAACAGGGAGCCAGCAGTGAGCTCCATGAGCAGCTGCATCCACAGAGCAGAGCTTCTGTCAGAAGAAAAATCCCCAAGTGGAAATGGCAGGTGCTCCTCACTGGAGTGGAGCTCCCTGTGCCCCCTCCGGTGATCCGGTTCCTGGGGAGACAGCTGCTCCCCACAGAGCTAGAGTGCACAGCATGCAGGTGAGCATCCAGGTTGAAGCAGATGTGTTCCCAGAAAGAATGCCAAATCGGGGTGGGGGGGGGGGGGTGGGCGGCTTGCCCAGTGGAAGGACCTGGAAGGAAAGCCAGCGGGAGGATTTCAGATCAGGCCTGATGGGAACTCCACAGTGCTTGCCCCCTCACCTCCCTTGCCTCCTTCTACTCCTCCTGCTGCCAGGAAGTCACCCAGCAGCCTTTCCAGAACACTTCAGTCCCAGGCCTGTGAAACAACAGACACATTCTATGATTGCTTCTCCCCCTGTCCCCCCTCTCCCCGACCCCCTTTCCACCCAGCCAGTTGCTGTGTTTCTGTCTGCAGCAGGGGGAATTCAGAACAGCACCCCCAAGCCGAGCAAGCAGTGGACCCTCTGCATCCCTGCCCTCCCAGCTATAGGCTGGCTCTCAAGTAAGTTTGCTTTCTCCCTAAAGTGTAAGGACCTCTGCTGAGCCAGGCTCTTCAAAGGCAGTGAATTTATGCTCCTTGAGGCCTTTCCTTTTGCACTTGGTAATGTTTCTAAGATGGATTTTTGCACCCTCCACCCAGGAGGCTCATTAACACACAGAGGGTGTGTGGCTGGGTGCGGTGGGGACCCCGCAGCCGGGGACAGGAAGGGTGGAGTCAGAAGCCAGTCAGGGCAGATGTAGGAGCCCCGGGGACCAAGCCCGGCTCTGGAAGATTTCCCCCCTCCCCCGTGGAGGCTGATGTTTCATCAAGATTAATAGTCAATGGAGTCATTTTTAAAGGGGCCCTTTGATGAAAGAGAAAGCACATAAATAAACCCTGCCTGTCATTTAGGCTGTCCTTTTCCGTGTGCCACTCAGTTCTGCTTTGTAGCCAAGAAGCCTTCTGCCCTTTCACTGATGCACCATCAGCCTGCATCAGGTCATCTGTCCCAGCAGCCGTGTGCGTGGCCCTCGAGGGGCCATGGTGGACGTGCAGGGCAGGTGGGGCCGGGTGGCCTGGGCTGTGTGTTCTGGGCCCAGCATCCTTCTGAAGAAGCTCCCTGCAAGGTAGGTGGTGACAGCAGGGTCACAAGGCGCCTCCTTGTGCCTGGCCCTGCACCGGGCCTGCTCTCAAGGACAAAGGCCATGATGCTGCTGAAGGGACCATTTCCTGCAGGAAGATGTTCTCTTGCTTTTACAACTGGTGCGGGGGGGGGGGGGGGGGGGGGCGGGGGAAGCTCTGGGGCTCAGTCACTGGCCCCAGGTTGCACAGCCACAGAGAGAAGCAGGTTCCTAATGCCAAGTCCAAGTTCTCGGTGTGACGGCACCTTCTCCTATGCCTGGGCCTGCCAGGGAGGGAGCACGAGGCAGGTGTGCGACAGTGACCCCCAGCACAGGCCGCATAAATTGGGGAGCCGCGGCATGACCCGGGAGCTCAAGGAGGGCTGTCTGCCAGCAGAGGGAAACACAATCTGTGGCTCCCACTGCCGAGCCGGGACTTACAGGTACAAGTTTTGGGTAAACTGACAATGCAAAGAGCCCAACCACGACCTGTGGTGTGTGATGCAGAAGGCGACTGAGCTCCTGGGTCTAGCTGGTCATGACTTGTTAGAGTTACATAATCCTAACTAGTTCTATGTGGGTGTCTAGTAGAGTCTCCATATACATGATGCCAAGAAACCATGTATGAAACTAGTTATAATGGGCCTCTGGGTGGCTCAGTGCTCGAGCATCTGCCTTTGGCTCAGGGTGTGACCCCAGGATCCTGGGATTGAGTCCCACATCGGGCTCCCCACACAGAGCCTGCTTCTCCCTCTGCCTCTCTCTCTCTGTGTGTCTCTCGTGAATAAATAAAGAAAATATTTTTTTAAAAAAACCTAGTTATAACAAAGCTCACTCACAGTTTATAAAGACCTTTAATAGGGGGGACTTGTTAACAGCCCTGTGAGGCAGCTCATTTGCTGTGCCAGGTTCTCGATGAGTAAACTGAGGCCGCTTGAGGTTGCCTGAGGTCTTAGCTCAGTAGGAAGAGCAAGGACTGAGGCAAATGTCTGTCTGACCCAGAGCCTGGACAAGGGAGGTCCCCAGAGGGTGGGGGGGCCGCCGTGGGGACGACTCCGGTACCACCTTGAGCCTCGGTGGCCGTGGGAACCAAATGCAGTTGTGATACAGCGAGAGGTCACAAGGAGAACATCTCCCGGTCCTGAGAGGGTGCGGGCAGTGGGCCAGCAGCCAGCACCGGAGAGCGTGCAGTAGCAGGGACGGGCCGCTGGAGCTGACTTTGTTTACCCTCCAGGCAGTGACCCGCAAGGCTGAGTGGGGATGCCTGGGGGCCATGTACGGGGCCCACGGACCGCAGTTCAGAGCTCCTCAACCCATGGGGCCTGCTACCCAGACTGCCCTTGGCCCTGCAGCTCTGGTCCCTTGCCCACTTCCCCTCCTGCCCGCCATGACCTCCGCTACCCCAGCCCAAGCCTCGCAAGGAAGAGGGATACCAGAAGAGGCAGGGGGCCCTTCAAAGGACGTGCATGGGCAGACACTCAGGACTTGGGCTGCCAGGTGGATCTGCTTGACTGCCCACCGGCCTTGCTTCTGCCTCCGACTCCGGCCTCCATGGGCTTCGGCCTCAAGGCTCCATTCGCTTTGGCTGTGACACCTGGCCACACCCCTGCCTCCGCCTCCCAGACCTTCCGGGCCCTTCCGTGTGTCCCCAGCCCCCAGCCGTGACCCCTGCAGTTTATGGCCTCCCTGGCCCTCACCAAGGGCCTGGCCTGGCTGCCCCTGCCCGCCTCATGATGGAGACGGCTCCTCCTGCCCCAGAAGTGCTTGCAGGCCCAGGCAGCAGAAGGCCGAGGGGCTGCCCTGGGGAGCAGGGCTGCAGGAAGGGACATATGGACAAGGAGATACAGATGGTGCGGGCCCGCAGAACAAGGCCTCCGAGGAGCAGACAAGTATGCTGCTCCTTGGGGCTCTCTCATCAACCTGTAGCTCTGAGAGTGTGGAGGGGGTAAACAGGGACAAGTGTCCCAGGGGCTGTCACTGGAGAGAGCAGCTCAGCAAGACTCCTTTCCCAGAAGAGCACGCCAGTCAAGACTGGCTGCAGGGAGACGCATGGTCCACAGGCACCCCAGGCCCAGGGCCGGGCCACTCAGGGCTGAAGGGCTTTGGGGTCTCAGGGCCCCAGGCCTCCCCCTTCTTTCTTCTGAAGGCTGAATGGCCTCAGAGATCACACTTGGAGCATGCCGTTTAGGGCCCAGGGTCCAGCCGGGGGGTGTATAGGAGGTCTAGCTGGCTGGCTGGCTGGCTGGCTGCCTGGTCCCTGTCCCATCATAGCTCTGGTTCACCCCTTATTTTGCCACCTGCTTCTCCCCTCTGTACTCACCCATACCCAGTGTCCTTCCCGGGGCCATGAAAGCAAAAGGCTCTGTGGGGGTGGGGGGAAGCAGGCTGCTTTCAGCTTGGGCATGTTACTGCAGTGGTGGCCTCCTCTGACGACATGGCCCTTGCAGACAGCTCATGGCCTTCCTGGACCTGCTACCTGGCCCAGTATGGATGGACATGGGTCTGAGGCTTTGGGACCAGATGAGCACATGGCGATCTCCAAGGAGGAGGTCTGCTCCAGGGCCTCAGCCAGAAAGGACAGCCTGTTCATTGCCGTCATAATTAAACTCAGCATTTAATCTTTTCACTTCTAGAAACCTCATGTGGTTCTTTTTCACGTGTACCTGATGACTTATTTCCTGTAGTGTCCTCTTGCAGGCTCGTCTTTGCAATTCCCTCCTTTATTTGGTAAAACCATATCATACATGACTCTTCTATGTCCATCGGTTTCAGTGTCTCAAGTTCTTGGCGTGTGGGTGGATGGTCTCCAAATCTATCGTCGGTTTTTCCTGTTGACTCTCCATTCATGGTTGCTTGTTTCTTCACGTGTGGTTGTTGTTGTTGTTGTTTTAAGCAAACTCATATCTACAGGATCTTAACCTGTCAGAACCCTGAAGGCCAGGGTTAAGGGGGTTTTCCCCCTGTCAGGTCTTAAATCTGGCTTTCCCAGAAGCCGGGTGACTCGAACATGTTGAGAGCATCTGAGTCCACGTGTGGGCCTGGCTTCTCTTGAAGACTCTGAGAGTCCCTTTCTGCTGTTGGTGCAAAGGGTCAGTTTGCAGTGACGGGTCACCGGTGAGCAGTTGCGGTAGGCAAGTGGCCTCAGAGCAGCAGTGTTCCTCCCTCTGCTGACAGCTCCCTCCTCCCCACTGTGATATCCCCTGTGGTTTGTCTCTTTTTATTGGGGGTAAGATGTATTTCCGCTGCCACATGTGAACCCAGTAGCTCATCAAAGGGTGTATTTTATTCAGAATTTGGATGTTTTGCAGCAGAAGGGTTCCCTGATCATCTCATCTGCTGGAGTCAGCAGTTCCATTGCTAAGTCTGTTTATGGTTCGCTCACTCGTTCAACAGATCCTGAGTGCACATCCTGTGCCAGGCTTGGTTCCAGGTGCTGAGGATCCAGCCTCTCCCCTCCTGGAGCTTTTAGTCTGATCCCAGAAGAAGCCAGCCCCAGGGCCATCTTCAGTCTGTGGGACACACACCAGAGTAGCCACTCTCTCTCCTACTCACTCTGAATTATCACGTCCCTACTGTGCATCATGTACCATGCCAGGCACCAGGGACGCAAAGACGGACAGCCCCATGCTCAGGCTGCACTCGTCGAAATGGGGCACAGCCATTTCGGGGGGGGGTGTTTCTGCAGAGAAGAGTAAGTGGAGGTGGAAAGAGGAGTGAGTGATGCTCTGTTTTGGGGAGGGGGCTGTTAAGGGAGGTGACATGTGAACGGCATCTAGGAAGATGAGTAGTTGTTGTCTGGGGAAGGAGAGAGAGGATCCTTTCCAGCAACAGGAAGAGCTTGGTGAACGACGTGTGGTCACAGAGGGGCCCGAGGCGCTGGCTAGGGTAGAAGGCAGGAGGAAGGGATGGTGAGAGCTTGGCTGGAGACCCACACAGCTTGCCCTGTCTCCCAGGCCCAAGGCCCCCCAGGTTCTTCCCTCTATTCACCCTCACCCCGAGGCCAGTGACCAAGTCCAGCAAGTCATGATTCCTCAATGCTACATCTCTGTCCCCTCCCTCCCTGCCTGGACCAGCTCCATAGCCTCTTAACTGGTCACCCTCACCTCTGCTGTCATCTCCATCCAGCCCCTCCTCCATCTGCCTTCAGGGTGATCTTCCAAAGATGAACGTTTGATCACATCATGTCCCCCACTTACCGTCCCTCACCGGTTCCCAAGGCCTTCGGGAGAAAGCTCAGAGTCCTTGGATCAACGCAGAAGGACCTTCTGCGACTGCTCCTCTAGCCTCATCCCCCATCTGCCCCTTCCTGCAGCCAGTAATGCCTCAGGTTCCTTGCATAAGCCCTATGCTTCCCAGCTCAAGAAGTCAGCTGGGGCCACCACCTCCAGGAGGTCCTCTGGCCAACCCACCCTCCAGCCCCCTCCCCAGCCTGATTGAGAGCCACTTCTTTCTTGCTCACACTGGAGCCTGTGTGTATGCTTCTCGTAGCATTAGGACATGGAAGCTCCATCATGATTTACTTGTCTGTCCTCTCTGAGACTATAAGCTCAGGGCACGTGTGGGCAGGACATGCCTGTCGGTTTAACTCTGTATCCCCAGGCATCCAGCAAAGTGAGGGACACAGGGGAAACACCCAGCGGGTGTTTGATTAATCCAACCAATCCAGAGGGACAGAGGTGGAAATGTGTGGGCCCGTCCAGGTTAGGGTGCTGTGTGCAGTGTAAACAATGCCCAGGTATTTCTCTGAGCCATTCAGACAGGCTCTGCCACCTGATATCCGATCTTGGTGTCTCAGTTTCCTCCTAGGTACAAGGGCTGCTCTGAGGCTGCTTGCTGTGGCTCTGATGTTCTGTGAATCTGCAGATCTGTGACCTGTGCAGAGAGGATGGTTTAGAGCAGTGATTCTCTAAGTGTGTTCCCCAGATGGCCACCATGGGTGTCACTGATACATGGTTAGAATACCTGTTCGGGGGTCACACTCCAGACCTACAGAATCAGAAAGCTAAGGGGAGAGCCCAGTAGTCTGTTCTAACCAGCCTTCCAGGTCATTCTGATGCACGTTCAAGTTTGGGGAACTGTGGTTGAGAATAGCTTTGTTACCCAGCACAACTGCTATGGAGGGACAGGACGTGGAAAGCATTGCCACAGACTCCCAGGGGCCAAGACCCTGCAGCCATGACCAGCTGTGACCCTGCACTACAGGCCAACCACACCACTGGCCTGGAAGGCTCATGCATCCCCTTTTCCCCAGATTCTGCACTGGTGGAAGCCAGAAACATGTCTCTTCACACCTCTGTCCCTTCCTGTAGTGGGACACAGAGAAAGAGGGATACTCTGAAGCCACATGAGACTCACTTGGAGCACAGGCTTGGCCAAGCAAGTGACCCCGTGCATGCTACTCAGCCTCTCCCAGCTGTACTTTCCTCAAAAATGAGGCTAACGATGCCTCGTAAGGTTGTCAGGAAGATAGAATGGTGCACATGGATGTATAAAAATAGACTATTGGTGAATTGTTACTGTGGTTGTTAGGCCATCCTGCTCTGAGCCTCAGTTCTCCCTGTGGGTCCACCCCACGTGGAGTTTTCAGAGGAAACTTAAGGTTCCAAATGCGAACCCATCCTTTGGCTATTGGCTCACCACAGCGGCCACCTTGCGGGTGAACTCAGGAGAGTGCCTGGCTGCGGGGACACGACCAGAGACGTGGGTTGATTTGGGGGGTTGGGGATGGATGGAGAGGCATGCAGTAGAAAGGAAAAGTGCTATGAGGTTCTCATTGTATTTTCCAAGTCCCTCTCCTCAAGAATCGACAGCACAGAGCTAAAGTCATTGGTAGGTTACAGCTAGGCTGCTGCCCTGGATGCCGTCAGCACTGGAGGCCCTTGCTCTCTAACCAGACTTCCGCCTGCCATGATGGCTTCTCAGGGACCATGGCTTTGGGCCATAAGGACTAGTCATTGTGTGCAGAGATTGGGAATGTCAGAGACCTGGTTCCTCCACTGACAAGCCAAGTGACCTTAGGCGTATTACTTAGTCACTCTGTGCTTCAGTTTCCTCACCAGGAACATAAGGATAATAATCGTATCTATTTCTTAGGGTTGCTGGAGGGAGCAAATGAGGTCAAGTCTTCACAGTACCTGACATGATATAAGACAAAAAAAAAAAAAAAAAAAACAAACCCGACAGCAATTCTGCTCCATGGGAGGGGACCTGGACATGCAAAGAGGCTGACCAGATGTCTGTCAAGGGATGAACACATCAGGCAAGCTGGGGTTTTAGTGTGTGTGCTCCGGGGTGGTCTGCCATTGTCCTTTGCTCTGAACAAGGAAAGTCTCTGGAACTTGCCATGGTGCCCAGCCTGCTCAAGGAGGCCTTCCCCAGCCTGAACCCACCCACCAGGGCTGCTTTCATCCCCCATCGGCATCCCCAATCCCAGGGGTCCAGAGCAGAAGAGGAATAAGGTGGGTGCAGGAGTGGGTGTGGCGCTGAGGTGCTGATGTCCCCCTGGTGGAAACTCATCAAGGACGTGTCTCCTTGACGGAGCTCCAGAAGCTGGGCCCTGAGTAGACAGTGTCTGGCCTCCAGGAACGAAGGGACTCCCCACCAGATACATGGCCTCGCCCCTGCCTGAGAGGCAGGCAGAATCAGAGCAGGAGCTGGGCTCGCACTTATCTCTCAGCACCTGGAGGAGGAAGTGGAGGCAGCAATTAATTGTACAAGGTGGGTGGTTTGTGCAGCTTAAGTTCAGATAAAAAGTTTAATTATCCCTAAACCCTAATACAAATTAATTAGTCTCCCATATTAGGAGGGTAAGCTCCCCTGCTCTTGCTGCAGCCCAGACATCACTGCAGACTACTGAGAGGTACCGGGTCCCTGAGCCCCCACCCCGCCCTCCATGGGGTCAGAGGCAGGCAGCTGCCTCACTGTGGCCCCAGGTGAGGTCTGGGTATCAGTCCTAAGTCTGGGGTGAGTGCCCTAGCTCCTCTGTCCCCGGGGGTCACCTCCAGGAGGGGCTTCCTAGTCCCTTCCCTTCCTCCACTTTCAGAGCCAGGATGAGGGCTGGGGGAAGGGAGTCCTTATTTGCAAGAGACAAGGAAGACAAAAAGGAAATAAGGCTAAGGCTTGAAATTTTTTTTTTCTAGGCCATGACATTTTCTTTTTTTTGTTGTTTTCTCACCCCTTTCTTGGCTTGAAATTCCACAAGGAAAATAGGCCATACATGCCATTAGAACTTAGAGAATCCCTGTCAGCTCCTGCACCTCGGGGCCCCTACCCAGGTGGGACCCAGGAGGCCCTGGGCCAAGGCCACTGGCCATCACTGTCCCTGTGATCATAATTAGCTGCCATTTAATGAGTGTTTAGTGTGTAACAAGCAGGTAGTCTTTGCAACATCGCAAGGTATGTTTTATTCATTGACTCACACATTCCACCAACATTTATTAAAGTTTGAGCTGGGGAAGGACGTGCTTGGATGTGCATTTTAAGAATGTGGTTCTTTAAAAAAAAAAAAAAAAGAATGTGGTTCTTTGTAAATTAAAAGGGAACAGGAGTGGAAGTGAGAAGTCCAGTTGGGAGGTTTTTATTGATGTCTGCTCTAGAAGCCCCCGTGGTCTAGGCCCTGGATTTGTTTAATAAACATCAATAAGATTCTTCCTTATGTGCCAGAATTGAGCATGTTCCAAATAGGACCTCACTAATCCTTCACAACAACCCAGTGAAGTGTAGGTACTGATATTTTATCAGTCCCAGGAACCGTGGTAAAGAAGTTCAGTGATGTGCTCAAAGTCACCCAGCTAACAGGTGACAGAACCAGGATTTACTGTGGGTACGGCCACTCGGAACCACTGCCGCTGCAGCAGCAGAGCTGGAGAAATGGATAGGCTCCGGCTGGCTCCCAGAGCCCTTCCCCATGATATCCTCGCCCCATCCACCCGCTCCCCCCACCCCCCGAGAATTGCCTGATGTGAAGGAGAGAACAGGACAATGGGGAAAGACTGCCCTGGGCTTGAGTCCAACAAGTTCTGCCCCTTAGTCCTTGAGGACCTTGAACACTTCACTGTCTCCTCTGGACATGGGCTCCACATCCCTCAGGAGCATTGACTAATGGGGTTGCTGTGAGACCCACAGGTACAGAGAAAGTTCCCAGCACAGGCTCCAGTGCATTATCCCACCCATCCTTCCATTCCCCATCCCTCTGCATCAGGCCAATGTTCCCCATCCTTTGACTGTTTCTTCTATGAGAGGATTTCCAGGCAATTCACCATCCCAACTTCCCTTCTCTGGACATGATCCAGTTCATCAATGTCCTCCTGAATGTATAGTGCCCAGAACTGCACACAGCAACCTAGAAGCGATGTGTCCCAAGGGGCAAGTACAAACACCTACTCCCTCTTTCTGGACACTGTTCTCCCATCAATCCGGCCTATGGTGGTGTTAGCTTTTTAGCAGCTGCATTACGCTGGTGGCCGCGTTGAAGGTAAATTTCCCTGGTGATTTTTAACACAGATGGCTTTTAAGCTGTTTTTTTCTGATCAACTATACAAGTCGTTGGTTATTTGAATCAAAGTGCTGGTGTTGTCATTCATCTTTGTTAAAATTAATCTGGCTGGTTTCACCTGTGATTACAACATGTTAAAATCCTTTGACTCCAAAAGACCTCAATTCATAGTCATGCTGTCATTTGGAAATTTGAAGAGCTTGCTTAAAAATAATCAGCCGCAGACAGAGAAAGGCAGACACTGCGTGATTTCACTGAAATGTGGAATCTAAAAAACAAAATAAATGAGCAAACAAAACACAACAGAAACAGACTCGTAAATAAAGGAAACTAACTGTTGATTACCAGAATATCCAACAGATGAAGTAGGTGGGATAGATAAAGGGGATTAAGATGCATAAACTTCCAGTTATGAAATAAATAAGTCACAGGGATGTAACGTTCAGCATAGAGAATGGTCAGTATCATAAGAACTTTGTCCGGTGTCAGATGGTAACCACACTTATCATGGGGATCATTGTGTAATGTACAGAAATACTGAATCTCTATGATACATGCCTGAAACTATAGGATATTGTGTGTCAGCTGTACTTCAGTGAAGGAACTTAATTTTAAAATAAAAATAATCAGCAGTCCCCTGATCAACACCATCATGGTCGTCATTATTACCATGGGATCCGAGTAGAAGAAGGTCTAAACAAAAGCAATAATTTGTTGGTGTGCTGAGTCAAAAAGAAGGACTTATTGGCTAAGGTGAAGGTGAAGCCAGTCCTCAGAATTAGTGCAGGAATTTGGACTCCCTCAGACTCCCTTCCCCTTTTGTCACCTTTTTTTTAAAAAAAAGATCTTATTTATTTATTCATGAGAGACCCAGAGAGAGAGGCAGAGACACAGGCAGAGGGAGAAGCAGGCTCCCTGTGGGGAGCCCAATGTGGGGCTCGATCCCCGGACCCTGGGCCAAAGGCAGACGCTCACCCCTGAGCCCCCGGGCACCTCTCACCTCTTTCATTATGTCAGCCTGCTCCTTCTCTGACTACAGCCTGGCTTATTCCTGCGGCAGGACACTTGGCTGCCAACAACTCCAGAGATTTACTCGTCACAGTGTCAACCCTCTTAGAAGAGACTGGTCTCCTCTCAAAGGTGAGACTCCAGGGAAAGGAAGAAGTTGCCCGGTATCAGTAGCCAGAGGGAGAAATGCAAATCAAAGCCACGGTGAGATGCCACTTCACACCCACTAGGATGGCTAGAATGAAAAGACAAATAGTAGCAAGTGTTGGTGAACATATGGAGAAAGTGGAGCCCTTAATTTAGTGCTAGTGGGAATGTAAAGTGGTGCAGCCACTTTAGAAAACGGTTTGACAGTCCCCCACACTGTTAGACATGCAGCTACCACATGACTCCTAGAGAAGTGAAAACACACTTCCGCACCAAAACCTGTACACAAATCTTCAGGGCAGAACTGATTCATAACAGCTCCAGAGCAGGAACAACCCAAATGTTCATCAACTGATGAGGGCAGAAGCAAAATGTGGGACGTCCATACAATGGGATATCGTCCAGTGATGAGAATGGCTGAACTAGTGACCCTGCCAAGGCGGGGATGAACCTTGAAGCCACAGCACATCAGGCTAAGTGAAGGAAGGCAGACACAGAAGGCCACGTATTCTACAATTCCATCCATGTGGAACGTCCAAGAGAAGGAAATCTACCCAGAGAGCAGTTGGGTAGTGGCTTGGGGCTGAGGGGCGGGGGTGGGATGATCCCCCACTGCTACTGGATATGACGGGGTTTTTGGAGGGAAGAGGTGATAAAAATGGTCTAAAATTAGACTGTCATGATAGCAGCACAACTCCGTAAATACACTAAAAAAATACTGAGTGGAAGGCACCTGGGTGGCTCAGTCAGTTACATGTCTGCCTTTGGCTCAGGTCATGATCCCGGAGCCCTGCGTTCAAGGCCCGTGTCAGGCCCCCTGCTCAGCATGGAGCCTGATTCTCCCTCTCCCTCTGCCCCAACCTCCTCACTCGTGTCCTCTCTCTCTCAAATAAATAAGTAAAATCTTTTAACAAAATACTGAATTGTAGGATTTAAATGGATGAATTATATGATATATAAGTTATATGTCAGTAAAGCTGTTAACAGATGAACCCAAGAGAGGAGATCACTGACCTCGTGTGAGTCAGATGCCTCGTTCTGAAACCTGGGAACTGTGCCCGGTGGGAGCAGGGGTATAGGAGAGCGTTTGCAGGAAAACAGCAGCTCCTCTGGGAACCAGCTACTCTGGACGGAGGTTATGTCCTAGTGGTGGGGAGGGCACAGTTCCTGGACAGGAGCCTGGAGTGGACAAAACAAGAGGTGCCCACCATGCTGGCTATTTATAGAGAATTTACATTTACCCAGAGACAACATTTGGTGCCTCTTCTGAATCCTCTCATGAATGATTACAACAACCCTGTGAGTTAGGTATATAAAACCCATTTTATGTTGGTAGAGGCTCCCCTTAAATAACTTTCCCAAGGTCGTTTAACCAGTAAGTAATGTGGGGCCAGGGATCAAACTGGGCCCGGTCTCAGTCTCCTGTCAATCATTAGGCCATGCTGCCTCCCTCTGGCTTCATGTAAGTTCTTGACAAATTCTGGAACACACCCTGGAGACCGAGCTTGCAATCCATTCCTTATTTCATTACTTATTTCCCCTCTCACCAAAAGGAGACCCTTCCCACACAGAAGCCAGGAGCTTCCTTCGCGGGCACAGGACTGCCCAGGTCATCTTTAGGAGATGATGAGAGACCGGTGTCTCGTTCTTCCCCTACTGACTGCACTGTCATCCATACCCATCCCTCCTCCCCGTCGGGGCTTTGAGGAACTGGGGCAGGAACACAGCTTGCTAACATCACCATGCAGCCGTCTCCCAAACCACCAGCCAGTGAACCCTCTAAAACAAAAAATAAGGTGGCTGGCTGGTGAGCAAGATGGCTTATTTTCCAAGTGTTCGCAAGCTGTCCACTTAATGTCTGCTCTCAAATTCTGCCAGCAGTTTGATGGTAGAGCTGATGGTCTGTGGCTTCTTAGATTTCTTCTCCCTCGTCTTCAAAAATATCAATACAGCATTTCGGCCTCCAGTGTCTCAGTATTTCTGTGCCATGTCCTGACTTCTCAACCAGGCAGTGCTCAGGAGCTGAGTTGTCCTGCTTGCTCTCTGTCATATGTCACCAGCAGACCATTTGCACCAGGAGCACACATAGCTCCACTCCTCACTCTTTTTTCCCAGGGGTAAAGCCACCTTGCCATGTCCTTAGCATTTTTCACCAGCCTCCACCGCCTCAACATGTAGCCTTTTGGACACCGTGCTTACATACGCCTGCCATACTTCATTTCCACCGTGGCCATGAGCTCGACGCCCACCTTTCAGTCATATCCTTGAAAGTCCCAGCTACTATGATTCTCCTCTAGGGACAACCTCCTTTTCTTCATCATTGGGATTAGTTGAATGTGGGACCATCAGCTATGTTTGTAAAGTTTCCCAGGAACAGAGACCACGGTGTCCAGGATGCCCTGGGCCAAAGCAATTGTGCGTATTATTTATGGACCTGCACACGTCACAGTAGGATAATGGTCTGGGTTACTCGTTCTGTCTCCATTTAACAGACAAGGAGGCTGAGGCCCAAAGTCACATTGCCCCAAGATCATGCAGTGATTTGATGGTGAGCTGGTTGGGGCTTGACGCCAATTTGCTGGAGTGCAGAAGCCAGGCTCTCCAGAGCACCACTGGAGGCCCCTCCTGAGCAGCACAGCAGAGAGGAGAACCTAACACCAGTAATCCCACAAAGAGCTGCCTCACTCAGGTTTAGTGTCAGTGGTGCAGTAGAGATGGTGTGAGCCGGGCCAGAGGGCCAAGACTGAGGGAGAAGGAAGAGCATTTGCAAAAGAGGAGCCTATTCACAGGGTGTTCGGAGGCCTCAGTGAGGGAGGTCACTCATCCATTCACCAGACACATGTCAACAGCTGGCATATCGTCCACAGGGCCTGTAGGTGCTTAGGAGATGAGGATGGCACCCTCCCCCCGCCCCCGGAAAAGATTTGCCCTATCCCCTCCAACTCTTCTCTGCATCCTCAGGACACCTGGGTCCCCTCAGGACAAGTGACGATGAGTCTCGCTGTCTCAGTGGCAGCACTTTCTGGTCCTCCTCCACCTGCTTCTGCTCCACACATGGTGTTTTTGGCTTCAGCCAAAGGAGTCATCACAGTTCTTTGCCCTAGAGCTTTAATTTATTAATTTATTAATAATGAAGAGGCTAATATGTAACCGCTGTGGAGAGTCCCTATGGACTGGAGGAAAGGCTCTGGCCTGCCTGCCCGGGACTGAGCACCAGCCGGGGGCACCTACCGGGGCGTGAAGTACTTGGGAGCTCTGAAGAGCCAGAGCTGTGCCAGCACTTTTGTGGCTTAAGGGGCTGAGTCAGGGGGTGCTTGGTTGCCCTCTGAGATGGTAAGGTTGGTATAAAACTGACAAAAGCAAGAGGAATGGGTTTTAATCGCAGCCTGTCCCCCAATACGGGCAGTCCACCTGCTGTGTGCCTCTCTTTCTGCGTCTGCACGGTGGGGAGGACACAGCCCACACGGTTCGTGGAGCTCGTGGGAGGTAAGCATGCACAAGTGCTTCATGCATAGTAAATCCCCATGCGAACAGAGCATGGCCTTTTGGTTGTGTTTGTGGACACAAATGCGATCATGCTGCTCTTCTTCCTAATACTCATCCGTGGCTGCTCATTGCAGCACACAATCCACACTCCGTGTGGTGGCCTCGGCCTCCTCTTATATGATGACCCTCCACCCCCACCAGCAGGTCTGTAGGCATTCCGAGAGCAGACCATGCTCCCTCCAGCCTCAGGGCCTCTGTGTCTGTGTTCCCTCTGCCTAGCACACTCTTCCCCAAGCTGTGGCACGACTTTTAGATCTCAGCTGACCTGTCGGCTCCTCAGAGCTCCCTAGCGACACTGCCTCCTCCTGGCACAACCCCTGTATCTCTTCTTTTTTAGACATAATGACAAGTGAACGTTTTGATGTGTTCCCCTTCTTATTTATGGTCATCCCCTTGGAGGTTGTTGCCTCTGAGAACATGGGGATCTTGTCTGTTTTGTTCACTCTCAGGTCACAGTAGGCACATAATAGGCACTTGAAACAACTGTTGGATGGATGGATGAATGGATGGGTAAATGGGTGGGTGGATGGGTGATTGAGTGGAAGGGTGGATGGATGGGTGGATAGATGAGTAGGTGGATGGATGGATGGATGGATGAATGAGTGATGGGCAGGGAAGCCTGGCTTGTTTCCCAAGTGACCTCCCCCTTCTCCCTCTCTCTCTCTCTCTCTCTCTCCCCACCCTCTCTCTCTCAGATATGGAGATATGGTGCCCAAGACAATTGCAGGGAAGATTTTTGGCTCCATCTGCTCCCTGAGTGGCGTCTTGGTCATTGCCCTGCCAGTCCCTGTGATCGTGTCCAACTTCAGCCGGATTTACCACCAGAATCAGAGAGCCGATAAACGCAGGGCACAGAAGGTAAGCCTCAGCTGGGAGTCTGGGTGGCAGCACAGACAGGGGCCCGGCCCACTGCTTTATGCCTTGTGCTGCTGAGACAGTCAGGTCGCTGGGCCTGGGCTTCCCCGGGCTGATCCCGACACAGATGACCTCTTCCTTTGGAAGGTAAGGCAGCTTCATGTCCCTTCCTACCCACCATGTCCTGCACTCCAGCCCCGAGCCCTGGGCAGCCACCATGTGCAACAAATCCTCAATCATCCATAAGCTGACTGCCCCCCTCCTGGATGTTCTATGCGATTTCCTTGAGCCCCAGCTTCCCCTTTCAAGATCTCAGCCACCAACACTTGGTGTCCTGGACCCTTGGTCTCCCTGCCAGGAACTTCCTGGGGCACAGAATAGCTCTCCAGTACCCGATGCCAGCCTACACAGAACCTATGGACAAAACAGGAATTGGCTGAGAAGAAAAGCGAGTGCTCTGAAAGGAGGATATTCTGAGGTCGCTGAGTTCTAGGACAAATGGCAGGACGGGCTTCAGCCACCTCAGGGTGGCCAACACTACTTAAGGAGGCAGGGCAGGTGAATGCGCCCGTTCGCCCATGGAGTGAGGACTAATGTTGGCCCAGGTGCTTTTTTTAGGGCCTCTGGCTCATGAAGCTTCTTGGGTCGAGACTTTTACCGGATTCCCATCAGGCAAGGGGAGGACCCATCAGGTTTTCCATTTCTCTTTTGATCTGGGCTGAAACCGGTGCCCCTTCAGCACCAGCTCAGCCTCCAGGGGGTGCAGTAGAGCCTTTCTGGGCACAGTGGATGGTGGTGGAAGCCTCCTTGAAAGAGTCATTTATGGGGGCCTGAGATTCATGTCCTTATTTTGTTCTTTCGTTCATTCAGTCCACAAATATTTCCTGTACCTACAGCGCATCAGGCCCTGTGCGTGCAGCTGCTTGTTCCCCCCGCCCCATGAGCCCTGCTCCCTGTCCCCCAGTTGCAGGGGAAACACCAAGTAACAGGGCTTCCTTGATGCATCAGAGGGATCCAGAATCTCAGAATATATCTGCATATGCTGTCTGGAACCAAGTCACAGAGTTCATGAAGGTCAGCTCTGAAACATGGGCGATTATATATAACACTTGATAATACATAGTGTGCAATCATAGAGTGAGCTCAGGTGGTTCCCCATCCACAGGGGCCCACCCCCCCTTGGCCTGGACCCATGCACCCTTTGACTCACCTTGACCTGGGATGTTGCCAGCCTGCCTTGGGCTGATCTGCTGGCTATGTTCTGTCCTCTCCATCCCCTTCCACATCTGTTTCCTACCTCTTCACCCAAACTGCAGGCCTCCCCCGGCCCCGCACCCCCTGCTAGCCATCCCAGAAATAGGAGTCTTACCTTGCTCCCTGTTCAGGCCAGCAGGCAGGTACAAACACTATCTAACCTCACTATACCACCTCAAGGAAGGGCCAGGGGGAGCCTGGGATCTGCATCCCCAATCAAGGATCGTGAAGGCCAGGGGTCCTAGAGCAACCCCACCCCCACCTCCCAGGGGTGGGCCTGGTGCAGGTGTCTGGGTCCAGTGGGTGAGGGCCAGCGGGATCCCAGCTCACAGGCTAGCCCACTGCTGTGCCTAGGCCGGCCAGGTGCTAAATAGCTCCTGCAAGCCACTTTCCCCTCAGTGCCCACACCCTTACCTGCCTCCTAGAGCATCCCAGCCCCTGCTGTTCATCCCCTAGAGAGGTGGGGAGAGTGGTCATCTCCAACAGGACATTACAAAGCTCACCCTGTGTGACTACATGCGGAAGGATCAGCCCCGCTGTACCCCTCCTGTGGCTGTCAAGGATGCAGCTCCCTCCTGGCTCCCTCCCGACCGCCTTCCCTCTCCCTTTGAAATCAGAGTAAATGTTCAGTGTTTGCACCTCCCTGGATACATTTCTCCTCAAGGTTGCTGGCTCTGTCTCTTTCACCTTGGGCTTCTTACAAGGGGCAAAAAAAAGAAAAGAATCCTGCCTTGCTTCCCACACTGAGTCTGTCACTGAGAATCAAGGAAGGCAGGTATAGGGGACTCAGTGGTGGAGACGAGACAGGACAGGCAGGAGGTCAGTGAAGCTGAGAGCTCTCAGCCCAGACCACATGCTCAGATAAGCTCCCTGCCTCAACTGTGAAGCAAATGCTTCAACTAAATGAAAGTTGTCATCCTTTCCCGTCATGACTCGCTTCCTTGAGGGTGTTACTAAAACTCCATGGCCACTTGCTTGGGAAACTTGGTTCTCAAAGCCAAGTGAACTGAAGATCAAGTAAGGAGGTCTAGGGAGCCTGGTGGCCCAGTCCATTAAGTGTCTGCCTTCACTCAGGTCATGTTCCTGGGGCCCTGGGGTCGAGCCCCACACTGGGCTCCCTGCTCATGGAGGAGCCTGCTGCTCCCCTGCTTGTGCTGTCAAATAAATAAATAAAATCTTAAAAAAAAAAAGTTAGGAGGCCTGGCAGTGGACACAAAGGGGAACATTTGAGTGGGTGGCTTTTTTAGTAATTTTTATTGACCTAAGCATCAATTCACATGGAAGTTATAAGATCATCACCAGCAGTATGTGGATGTTGATACGATCCATGAATCTGTTCAGACTTTCCCAGTTTCCTTGTACTTGCATGTGTGAGTGTGTGTGAGTCTGATACAGCTTTATCACCCATGCCGGTTCACGCATCCATCACCTTGGCCAAAGGGCTGAACTGTGCAGCACCATGAAGATCCCTCCCCCTACCTCTACCCCATCCCAAACCCCTGGCAACCACTTTTCTATCCTCTGTTTACATAATGTTTTCATTTCAAAAATGTAACATAAATGGTTTCATATGTTAGGTAACCTTTGGAGACTGGTTGGTTTTTTGCTTTTTTTTTTTTTTTTTTATTTCATGTAATTCTTGGAGATGCAACCAGGTTGTGTGTGCCAATAGTCCATTCCTTTTCCTTGCTGGACATGGATGTATCACACGCCACGGGGCTATAAGAATTACTTTTTTTGGTTATTATAAGTAAAGCTGCTGTGAATATTCATAAATAGGCTCTTGTGTGAACATGACTCTTAATTTCTCTGGAACAAACGCCCAAGAGTGCAATTGTCCATGTTCTCCTGTGGCTTTTCCACATCTCCCTCTTTTTCCTTCTTCTGCGTCTCCCAGGACAGGGGAGGCCAATGCTCACAGCCCAGACTGCCGGGAACTGTAGCCAGAGCAGCAGCATCCTCCTTCCAGACTTCTCCTCCAACCCTGGAATCGCCATCCTGGCTAAAGTTGCAACTGCCTGGGCCTCGCTCATCCAGTTTAGAAACTTGCCTGACAGGCGCTGAAATTAAGGGAAGGGGGAGAGGGCCTTAAGGAGGCAGCATTTGGCCTGAAGATAGGGAGAGCTGAGCATAAGCCCGTCCAGGCCACTGCCTTGCCCTGGAGAAGCTACTTCCCCTCGTATCTTCCATTTTCTTGTCTTGAGAAGAACCTAGGTGGTGGCCACATTCTCTCTTAACCTCTCACATCATGCTTATGGCCAGTGGGAGAGGGAGAAGCCGAGCAGCCCACACGGCGATGAGCCCATGACCAGGGCCTTATTAATGGATTTCTGACCAGCAGTGAAGGCTCATCCTCCTTCCTGGCTCCTCACCAGCCTGTCATAGCACCTGCTCCGTGCACAGCTGTGTGTCAGACTCCGAAGATAAAAAGACATGTCAGCCAGACTCTGGCTCTCAGGAGCTCAAAGCCAAACAAGAAATCCTCACCAAGCTTCATGTACTGAGTATGGTCCTGTAAAAACAATAGCAAACCTCTTTATCCTGTGTGGGGAATGATTAAACAGCGTTGTGCATTTGATATGACACTCTGTTGCTGTAATAGAGCCCAGGGTGAGATAAGATTAAAATAAGTGCCACAAAGGAGAACAGAAGAATCTTTCATCTCCAGAAAGCAATGAAGACAGACCCCAGATATGAGAGAGGTCTGGCTCTAAGTGGCGCAATCAAATTATATAAGGCTGTAATGAGCTTGACACAATTGGATTTCCATCCGTGGCTCTCAACGCCCGGTCCTCACCCAAGGCAGTAACAGTCCTGTCCTTGAATGAGGAGCCATGTGCTTGAAGGTAGACATGTGGCGGGCGGAGGGGGTCGCTGTCCCAGGCTCAGATGGAGGGTCCAGGCAGAGGGAGGGGAGGACCGACAGGGCTGGTCCACAGTCTTTCCCTGCTCGATGCTCGCTTCCGTTCTCACCATCCAGAGAAGGCTCTTCCTCGGATCTACAGGCAGACGGAGCTGCCGACCCCACGCCCCGGCCTCCTGCCGGTATTTGGAGGCCAGGAAAGGCAGTGGTGCTGTCCCGGCGGGGACCCTTCGTGCCTGGATCTGACTCCCTGGCCTCTTTTCAGCACCCAAACCAGCCCAGCAGGCTGCTTGGAAGGGCCCTTTCCATGCCGGGGACAAGCAGGCAAGAGATGGGAACCGTCACACTTTGCCAAGGACTCTCGTCCTGCTCATGGTCCGTGCCGAAGTTACGGGGACCTTCACGGACACAGCAGGAAGGACTCTGTGCCCCAGGATGGGTGGGCTCTTCTGCTCCCAGCGGCGAGGACCTCAGGCTGCCTCTGGGTCTGCAGGACTCCAGATTCTGGCAGCATTTTTCTTTTAACCAGCAGAAACCCTCTGCCCATCCATCTCCGTCTCCTGCAAAGACTCTTTCCTCCTGGACCTCCCTCTGTGGTTGTGCTGCCGTCACCATGACACCGACCCTGGCTGTTAGGTGGAGGAGAGCGGCCAGCACACTGTGTGCGGCCTCCCCTGCCTCTGCAAGCAAGACACTGCCCCGGCCCTGAGCTACCGTGTGGCCTCCGCGGGGCGTCAGCTCAAGGCTTCCCAGGCTGGAGCCGGGAGGGCTTTCAGTCGTCCTTGTGAAAGCTGGAGGGGTATATGAGAATGCGTCCCACACTCCCCCCACCACACACACCTCCCCACCACCACCGTGTCACACATGCATGCACCTGCTCTCATTCCATAGACACGCATGATGAGCACATACGTGCATTGGTCCATCCGTGCTGGAATCCACTCCCCAAAGCAGACATGCAGTTGTAAATACATTTATTGATTTAAAAATTACAAGGCATTGGGGATACTTCCATGAACAAAGCTGAAACTCCCCCCATCAAGGAGTTTATGTGCTAGGGCACAGTGGCAAGGTGAACCCTGAAACCATTTACTCCCTTAGTGATAAGTAAGTATCAAGGGAAAAATGGAAAGAAGGGAAGAAGTTAAGAAGTGTGGGATGCTTGGGGGGCTCAGGGGTTGAGCATCTGCCTTCGACTCATGTCGTGATCCCGGGTCCTGGGTTCAAGTTCCACATCGGGCTCCCTGCTCAGTGGGGAGTCTGCATCTCCCTCCGCAGCTCCCCCTGCTTGTGCTTGCTGTTTTGCGCACTCTCTCTCACTCTCTCTCTCTGTCAAATAAATCTTCTTTTTAAAAAAAGAATTTAAGAATATTGAAGGGCACAGATGCACATTCCTTGCTTTTCTAATTAACTGATGTTTGGGCGCCTGCTGGATACAGGACTACACTGGGCCCTGGGGAGTGTCGGGAGAGCAGTTAACACATTTTCCTTTCTAGAGCTGGTGGTTTGGTTAGAGACGAGAAATTCCCTAGTGCAATAGTGAATAGGTAAAGGTCATGAAGCTTTGGGAGGAAAGAGGGCTTTAATGGGTGGTATTTCTGCTGCTGGGATGGCACCGAGGCTGGAGACATGAGTGGAAACCCCCGGGAACTCTGAGCAGGGCCAGGCTGCACCAGGTGGGTCCACAGAGGCTCAGACCCAGTCCCAGGGTCCGTAAACAGAGGTCCGTGGGGCTGGGAAGAAGCCTCCTTGTCCCCTTCACAGGCATCACCTGGGAATGCTGCTGCTCTGGGACTGCCTGCTGTCACCGCTGGCTTTGCCAGACATGCATCTGGTCCCTCAGCCTCGCTCATGCTCTTTTCTCTGCCGATCACAGAAGGCCCGCCTTGCCAGGATCCGCGTGGCCAAGACAGGCAGCTCCAATGCCTATCTGCACAGCAAGCGCAACGGACTCCTCACGGAGGCACTGGAGCTGATGGTAGGCACCTGGAGGGCCTGGCAGTGGGAATGGAGGGGGATAGGCTGCTCTCCTCTTCCTGGGGGCACCACCACCTCAGAGGCCCAGTGTGAACCCAAAGAAAGACACGTGTCCAGACCTTCTCTGGGGGGCAGCCCTCCACTGACCCTCCCATTGGATTGTCACCATCACACCTGACCCCACTGAAGACCCAGGGCTCCCAGCCCAAAAGCTGGTGTGTTCTCCGGTGACCCTAAAACTGGGCTCACCATGAGTCCTCTGGTGCTCTCCTGCCTCCTGTGGAGAAATGAAGGACATGGGGGAAGACAGGAAGAGCCACCAGCACTATCCCCAGCCTCTTCCTTTCCTACTAGGGCACCCCAGAGGAGGAGCACATGGGCAAGACCACTTCGCTCATTGAGAGCCAGCACCACCATCTGCTACACTGCCTGGAGAAAACCACTGTGAGTCCCAACCACTGCGCCCCTTCTCACCCCTGACCCCCGCCTCCTCTCTGAGGGCCAGAGCCCACAGAGTGAGGACTCTGCACTCACATCCTCACCCTGGGCCCAGGCTGCAGAAGTCAGTGTCTCCATCTCCAATACAAAAAGTAGGAAGGAGGTCTCAATCAGGCCTCAGGAGGAAGGCCCCACAGATGAGGTCACAGTCACCAGGGGAGGAGGCCAACACAGGTGCCCCCTCCACAGGCCCTCGAGCCCATTTCGTAGTCACTACTGCAAGCTGAGGGCTCTGCCTCTCAGTTCTTCAGTCCAGTTGAGCCTTACTCCTCAAAACTTGGGCTGGACTTATCCTAGATTGCCGCAGAGCTTCTGGTCCTCTCCCTGGGGCTAGGCCAAGGCAACTTGTGGGTCACTTTTGCTTCCTACATCATCACTCCTTAGACAGAAGACAGTGAGTGAAGGAGGGGGTGCCTGTATTTCTATAACCAGGGATCTGATCAACTCCAGTCTCTCTCACTCACCCTAGGGCCCAAGGGAGCCCAGATTCTGCAAGATATATTATTAAGATCGAGCCATGGTTTAGGATGCTGTAGCTGGAATGTGGCATGTTGCCTGTGCCCCCACAAAGAGACAGAAAGGAAGGGCAGTGGGGCCAACTCTGGACCCTTGGCAAAAAAATCTTGAGAGATAGTAGGGAAGAGGAGACATCAGGTGGACAACCCAAGAGAGACAAAGTGCAGTTCCTTGTTCCTTTCTAGGCCTGCCCTCCCCAAAGAGTCCACGGTCAAGGCTCAGCACCCATTCTACTGAATGTCCCATATTTTGGCTTCTAAATGCAGGGGGGATAGATGGCAGATGATTCTTTATATGAGCCAAATGTGGACACTATATGGTGGTTGGACCCAAAGAGGGCTTCCAAAATGGGAAGGTACTCAAAACCCTAGTTGCCAAGATTTGTCAAATCTGTCTCACTGTCAAAAACTGTACATGTGCATCTAGAACTTCTCTCCAAGACCCAGAGCTTGCCAACGGGATAGGCCTGGACCCAACTGCCCTTCCCAACTTGCATGTGCTGGGTGCAATGTGTCAACTGAAAGGATCCGGGTAAAAATGTGTGGATTTGAAGGTCTGGAACATTGGCCTTGAAGAGCTGAGATGTTGGGGATGGAGGGATGGAATGCTGGCACTGACAGGGAGGAATGCTGAACTGAGGGAGTGAATGTTGGACCGTGGGGCCAGGGAGCTGGGATTCAAGAGATGGAATGCCGGGTTTCAGGGAAGGGTTGTTGGCAGAGAAGGAGAATGTTGGGATGGAAGGAGTGAATGTGGGGTCTCAACAGGGTCCTGTTGGAGCAAGGGGTGGAATGTCGGGACAAAGGAGGGAGAATGCAGAAAGCAAGGGGTAGAATGTGGGACTCTAGGTGGAATGCTGGGCTGGGGGGACTGAATGTCAGAATGGAGCTTGGGAATGCTGGAATGTACAATCAATGGTGTTTTTATCTTCTGTTGGCATGTTGTCCTGTAGGGGTTGTCCTATCTTGTGGATGATCCCCTGTTATCTGTACGAACCTCCACCATCAAGGTATAACTTTTTAAAAATTCAATTGATGTTTTCCTCTCTGATTCTCCTGAGTCTGTGGATTCTCCTCTTTTCACCCCCGGGTCTGGTTCTCTGCATGTGCTGTCAGTTCTTCTGGGGCTTTTCCTACCTCTCCTGCTGCACCCAGTAGCAGCTCAGGCTTTGGGGGCTCTGTGCTAAACTACCCAACTGCTTCTCCCCAAGGGCTTGGAGAGGGCGGCGGAACAAGGTGCCCACCTTGGTGCCCCGTGAGTGTCCATGTGCCACTTCCTCAGCCCTGCGGGGACGCCTGGTACTGGCTGCCAGGGCTGGTCGGTCTCTCTCTCTCTCTCTCTCTCTCTCCCTCCCCCCTCTATTTTCATGCTACTTCTCTCTGGACTTTCTTTTCACACTGGTGGCCTCAGCCAGACCATTAATGCCATAGGTTTTTAGTCACCTTGACCAAACAGCCATCTTTCCATTATTCTGGGTTCAGTAAGTACCAGGAGACATCCGCATTCCTTCCTATGTGTACATCTGACTCGGGGACTCCTGTGCCTCTGGATATATTAAGGATCCATATCCTGTGGTCAGGTGGGAGAAAACAAACCACAATGATCAGTCTGACCCCAGCCTTCAAGAGCAGGGCTCTTTCACTTCTGTGACTAATCCAGTGCCTTTCAAAGCTTAGATTTCACACTTCCCCAAGATTCATAAGGATCTCACCCCTTAAATCCAACGTAGCACTGAAGACATAGAGTACCCTCGCCCCCAAGTCAGCCACTCCTTACGCTGCCACCTCCAGGAGATCCTGTGCAAAGTCAGTCGAGTGGGCTTCTAGTTCTGAGGAAGCAGCCCTTAAATGCCTCCAGGCCCTCTGTATCAGCTCAAAGCCACAGCTGGAGCGTATATCCCATCAGGATTTAATGGCTACAGTCCCCACCATTCAACCGGATGGCCAGGGCTGCCGATAGGAATCTTTTTCTTTCTGCATTTGATGCCCGTGGGACATCGCCCCTCCTGTATGCTTATCTGTGCTCCAGGCAGCTGGGTGTCCTCCTCCCAAGGCCCAGACAGACAGGCAGCCACACAGAGCACGGGGGCTCATCCCCCTCCTTGCCATACCCTTTTCCTACCCCTTCTCCTTCTGCTTCCCACAGAACCACGAGTTCATAGATGAGCAGATGTTTGAGCAGAACTGCATGGAGAGCTCGATGCAGAACTACCCATCCACAAGAAGTCCTTCGCTGTCCAGTCACCCGGGCCTCACGACCACCTGCTGCTCCCGTCGTAGCAAGAAGACCACACACCTGCCCAACTCCAACCTGCCAGCCACTCGCCTGCGCAGCATGCAAGAGCTCAGCACCATCCACATCCAGGGCAGTGAGCAGCCCTCCCTCACGACCAGGTGGGTGGCTTCTATCCCCATCGTTCCCCAAGGCTTGAGTCGTGCCAGTCCCAGAAGGGAACAGCCTCAGCCTTGGGAGAACTGCTAGCCCTCCCTCCCCACTCATTTGAGGCATGAGCCTCCTCCACCTTCCTTCCCATCCTTGCAAGTTAACCCAGAGGCCCTTCTTATGCTTGGGATGATGCTGTAGCGGGTTTAGGCCCAAGGTAGGGTTAGAGACCAGAAACAGTAACTGAAAAAAAAAAATGAAACAAAGAAAACCTGTCCCGGTGCATAGAATGGATGTTTTCTCAAGGAAACAGTTTTCACAGTTGTGTTAGACATGACTTATCCCAGGCTGATTTTGGACCACAGACTGACCTTTTTCCTCCTTTCTCCACTTATACTTAGGCCACTTCCCACGACCTCCAATGAGTCGCAAGGAATTCAGGGGAAAACAAAAGTCAAATGCCACAAATGATAGGTAAACAGTCTATGAGTAAGGTAAAAACGGATACTCTGAATTCCAAAGCTCCGTGTAACTTGCCTTTGCAATTGTTAGAATTACTAATTAGAAGGGAGAGCTCCAGGATGATTAGCAGAAGCAGAGACAGAGGGCCGCAGGAGCTCGCCCTGGTTGCCATGAGCTAGACCTGCAGAGGTCGAGGGTGCGCTGAGACAATGGCAGGAAGAACCGTCACCAACTCACTCTTTTTTTATCCCAGTCGCTCCAGCCTTAATTTGAAAGCAGACGACGGACTGAGACCAAACTGCAAAACATCCCAGATCACTACAGCCATCATCAGCATCCCCACGCCCCCAGCTCTAACCCCAGAGGGGGAAAGTCGGCCAGCCCCCGCCAGCCCCGGCCCCAACACGAACATTCCTTCCATAGCCAGCAATGTTGTCAAGGTCTCTGCCTTGTAAACCATTGGACAGAGGGCCAGTGCAGGGAGTGAGGGTGAAGGGGGCTGGCCTGCAGGTGGGCAGCCACCGGCACCACTCCCCCACCTTCCCCACTCTTTCTGCCTGCCCTGTCACACCCCTAGCACTGACAACTTGTGCCTGGAAGGAAAAAGGAGGTGGCAAAGGGGCACCTGAGGTTCACCGCTGCTGGCAGGGACATGGACAACGGCCGGGCCCTGTGATCCTCCACCTCGCTGGGGCCAGAGGAAGGGAGGGTAGTAAGGGATGGGGTGGCAGTGGGCGATATGGAGGCAGCGTGCCAGGGCAGGGCCTGGAAGGGGGGTTGCCTCAGACCCAAGAACAGCTGTTTTTGGAGACCCTGGTGAGGAAAATACAAGATCAAGGGCAGCACAGGGGCCAAGTTGTCACATGCAAAACAGGAAGAAAATATAACACTGTGTATTTAAGCACCTTTTTCAAGGCTCTTAATGGATAATATTTATTCATGGGAAAAGGTGGAAAACAAAACACCAACGGATTTTTGTGAAATATTTTTCTCCATGGACCCAATACCTTTGAACCAAAACAATGCATTTTGTGAAGGTTTTTTTTCCTCCTTTTATAGAAGAAGCTTTTAAGCTAAGAAGTCAGTTATTGCTGAGTTCTCTCTCCATCCCCCAGGTGGGTGAGGTCACGTGAGCCTGGGCCCCCACTGCCCAGCTGACCTGCACAGGGCTGCCATCTGACCACATGGCAACACTTCCTCCATCTGTCCTTTGTCTCTGTACCTCTCTGCTTCACCCCCTGGCTGTTTTTCTCTGTGTCCTGCCATCCGTCTTCACATGGACCCCAGTGATCCTGAGACAAGTTAGTAGAGCCTCCTCCAGTACCAGGCACCTGCAGGCTTGTGCCTGGGAGTTATATCTGTGTGAACACAGCTGTGGAGAGGAAAGAATAAAGTTTAGGGATGAGGGAAGTCCACTATACCGAGCAGAGCGCTTCCCTTGTGGTTGGAACCAGTGGTGTTTGCAGTTTCCGTTTCTGGGGGGGAAAGGGAAGGACTAGATTTTTCACACTGGGATCTTGACACGGGAGAGGGGCCAGTCCCTAGGAGGCACAGTTGGGTCTGTGTGTGCCAGTGAGGAGAGAGCAGAAGGACCGGGCTCATGGCTGCAGTTGGCCCTGGAGCACCTTGCTATGTACCCTTCTTTCGGGACCCACCACAAAACCCACCCAGAACTCTGCCAAGAGGCCCCATAAGCAGCTTCCTGCAGAAAGGATAAGCTTCTGGCTCACCTTATGACAGAGGTAATGCCCATCCAGAGGCTGCAGAAGATTCAGCTTGTGTGCTTCATGAAGGACGCTCCACAGCGTGAAAGCAAGTAAGCGATTCTAGATGATTTTTACCTGATCTGAAAAGTGTTTGAGGTCTGAAGAGTCTTCAGGCCCAGTGCCCTGAAGGTTCCTGGAGTGGAGAATGAAGCCTGATCACCTCCATGCAAGGGAGGGAGTGGAATGTTCCTTCTGGAGAAGCTATGGAGGCCTGAGGTTAGTGAGGAGCCCCTTCCCACGCTCCCCGTGGCTGTCCGCCCAGCTTGGGCTCTGAGGTACACAAGCCCCTTACCCATTCTGTGGTTTGGAGGCTTAGCAGTCTCACTGCAGGCTGCGAACCTCCATCCACACAACTGCCTAGATGTGTCTCCCTAGTCAGGAGCCTGCAGATACCTTCGGTGGGCTTCCCTGTGAGCCCGGCCGTGTTGACCTGTGGACAGGGAAGGTCAGTGGTCCTGCGGGCATCTAACCAGAAGGCGTGCAGGTGGGCAGGTGGGCAGACGACTCGGAGCCTTTACCTCTATCTCACGCTGTCCTCGCTGAGCACTCACTGCCTCCTTCCTCTGGGTCTGGCCTCAAGGACTCCCCCAACATGAGGACTGGGTGGTCTGGGTTCGTGAGAAGAGGAATATATGTGTACACAACCACACACACCCTCACACCCACTCACACACCATACACACCCTCACACACACACACACTCACCACACCTTCACACACACTCACACCCTCACACCCACTCACACCCACCACAGCCTCATACCCACTCACACACCACACACACCCTCACACCTACACCCACCCACACATCACACCCTCATACCCACTCACACACCCACACACCCACCCTCACACCACACACACACATTCACACACACTCACACCCTACACACTCACCACACACACACCACACATACCCTCACACATCCACACCCACTCACACCTACCCACACACTACACCCTCATACCCACTCACACCCCACATACCCACACCCTCATACACCACACACACACCCTCACACCCACTCACACCCTACACAGACACCACACACACATACACTCATACCCACACACCCTCACACACACACACACCAGACAACAATCTAAAAACATACCCGAGAACAAGTACTTAAATCCTTCACTTCGTACACATGCCCCCTTAGGGAAGGCAAAAGACCGGGTGGGGCCCCTGCAGAGATGAGGCAAAGGACTAGAAACAGAATTTCCTTTGAAAGAATGGTAATGGAATGAAGTTAGGAGTCTCGAAGTACCTAAGTTTACATCATAAAAACTGAGGAAGGTGAGGGGTAAAGAGGGAAATAGGAACGTGGTCACGTATACATACAAACTGTGGGTGTTTGAAGACAGACCATCACAGGGTTAGAATAATGACAGCATCCAACCCAGGATCCGTCCAATTGTGCACCAAGGGAACGTATTTATGCTTTCCACAAAAATTAATGAACGGATTTTTAAAATCATGTCCCAAATTTCTCATTTTTTGGCTCTAATGACCCGCTTTGTATTCCTTGAATTTCATTTCTAAATCCCACATTAAGCCAGTTCCTAAGACCTTAGGCTATCCCCTTCACCTCCATCCCCCCAATGTAGCCTTAGCCAAGGATAAGAGGCCCAGCCCACCTCTGGTCCAAGAGATGTCAGCCCCGGAAAATGGTTCATCTACGCAACAGAATACGGCAAGACTACACTGCTAGAACTTTTGTAAGTCAACAAAAAGGCCTAAGTGTGCTGAATCAGCTTAATAAATCTAACCTGTTGGCCAGTGACCAGGAAGAACCAGGATGTCAGAGTCTTCTAGAGGTAATGGCTTTCTGGGGCAATGACTCTTGAGCTTTCATAGTTTCTGAACCACTCGAGCATAACAGAAGATTCCCAAAAACATTTATCCCATTTGATACCACTCAGCACTAGAGAGCATTTAAAAAATAATCATTATAGGCTACATTCAAATGAATGGAAACTTAGAAAATATTCTATGAAGAGCATATCAGAACTAGAAGGGATCAGGGAATATCTAATTGACTTTACAGTGTAGAAAGTTGAGGCCCAGGGAAATCAAGTGAGTTGCTCAAGGTCATGCAGTCATTAATGTCCTAGCTGGGACCAGCTAGGGACTGTTAGTCTAATGCTTTTTCCACTGCACTGGCTGCCTCTCAGTGCAATGATGCCTCAGAGAAGACCCATCAAAGAATACGGGCTGTAACTGGAGACATAGTCTTAGGTAAATGTCAATATGACTTGGACACAGCCCTGGGGAACCATTTGACTGTGGTAACACAAACCATCCTTTTGAAACCATCATTCCCTGGGTAGAACTAGCTATGGACTATCAAGTCTGTCCAAAAAAGGGTGAACAAGTGAACAGTTTTCATTCAGCCAAATGGTACCTCTTCCCCATGAAGAGAGAGCTAAAACACTTCCAAGCATACTTCTAGGATTCCTTTGATCCTTGCTACAACCTAGGATGGTAGGAGGTCAAGTGATTAAGTCCTTAATTCACAGGGAAAACAGGTGGCAAGAAGCTCAGTGACTTATCCAAACTCACATGGCAAGTTAGCAGCAGAAGCATTATTGCAATCCAGGGTTTACACACCTTGTCCTGAGATGTTTCTCCTCCGAGTCACGTTGCACTACTCTGGGGCTGGCCTCTATTTTTAATACTTGGATTTCCAGGGTGGTGATTAGGGGGAGGAAGCATTCCATTCAGAACCACCATGAACCAGGACCTCCAGAAGCAGCCTCTGTACTATTTTGCCTTCATCCCCTATTCTCTTCATGTGTCGAGTTCAGGACAACCTGCACAGAATCCAGTTTGAAAGACTGGATATTCTCAATGACACTTGAACACATTAACCCACAATCACACAGGAGTTTCAGGTCAGCAAGTAGAAAAGTGAAACTAAGAGAAACAAAGAATTTGAATGGAAATTAAAGTGGACGGTTAATGCCGATCTCCGATTAACAAGTCACCCTGTGGATGTGCTGAGGAGCTTTCAAGTTACAATTTCTGCAGTTCAGGATCATGTCACTTATCAGAATATAGGTAGGAAAGGTGTACACTGAAACACGTGCCTAGAGTTTTTCGTCATTTTCTTAACTTTGCAGAGGTAGTGGTTGAAATTGAGCTAAACTTAGATTCTGAGGTTATTGATGAAGTCTGGAGGTCCAGGCTCCCTCACTACAATCATCAGGTAACTACAAGGCAGAAAGATCCCAATGCTGTTAATCTAAGACAATGTTAGTTTCCCTTCTAAACTAGTTGGCATGGTAACCATGACAAATGGGAACCTGAAAGACTTTCATTTTCCCTGATTTCCTTATGAAATCTCATCATTTGCAAACCTTTAAAATGACTGGATGAAGGAAAAGCATTTTTATGACCCATGACCCTTGGAGCCCAAATAGCATCATGAAAAGAAAGTGGCTATCAGAAGAAGAGTTTTAAAGGGGTTCTTTTTGAGTCTTGTTTTCTATTCAGAATGTTCTATGTTTTTCTCATCAAGTGTGGGAATGACATTTATCTTAGCAGGTTATTTAACTACACTGGATGATGTCACTCTGAACCAGTGTATGACACTGACCCAAGTCCTGGGGGGCTCCTTGGACCAATAGACTATTTTACAAACCTGGGAGGTGGGAGGGATGGTATATTTTTGATAACCAGACATTCCAATGTAATGTTTTCCTTAGAGGTCACCCCCCTCCGTTAATGTTATTGTGAAAAACATCAAGTGTGTTCTTTTCTATTTTCATATAAGTGGGCTTTGCTTACCAACATCTCAATGGCAAAGAAGAAATACTGTAAAAAAAAAAAATACTGCAGGAATATAAACATGTGAAAACTTTCTATGGAAAAAAAAAAACTCGAGTTTCCTGTCGTCTTCTTTTGAAAACTGTAGTGCATATGTTAAAACGTATTATCATTTACAGTACCGAGTCGTGTGCCACTGCTGTACCTGATGTATCCGATCTGGATTAAACAGACTACGTGCCACAAACCCACAAGTGATTACGAATGTTTATTTTCCTACCACTTCTCCTGCTATCCACTAGAAAATAAGGGAGATGTCCACAGACAGGCTGTCTTATGGAAGAAAACCCACAGTGTTTCTGCAGGGTGCCTTGGGCTGGCCTCATGGCTCTTCCCCAGCCTGGAGCACTGTTCTCACCAGCTTGTATGCTTTAGTCAGGGATCTCAGTTGGCAAGTACTGGCTTGCTTTTGTCAACAGCCCTGTTTTGAACCTCAGCCCTGTGTTGCTGAAAGGAAAGCTACAGTTACGTTATCAGTCCAGGTTCTGCTGAGAATTCATCTCAACCGGGGTCTTAAAAAGAAAAAAAGGCTGTGTGGAGTACAGCAGGGAGCTCTGGAATTAGATGATGGAGGCTCACATTTAGGTTCCGTTGCTTATTTGCATGACTTCTCATCAGGTATTTTTCTCTCACCTTTGGTGTATTTCCCCTCAAGAATGGGGGTACTGGATTAGGTAGGTATCTTGATGATTGGCTCTAACCTTAGTAATGCTGATTTAGGTAGCGTAACAGGCATTTTCATATTCCACCATAATGTGAACAACACATAACCCCAACAACAACGGAAAGCCTTTTAATCTCCTCAAACCACAATCTAATCAATGGAGACCATAATAGAAGGGGAACACCAAGGCTAGCTCAGAGGCCTATGAAATTCAGATGCTCAAATCTTTATCACCCACTAGGTGTCACTAGGGATCCATAGCTCACAGAATCAAGAGCCCAGGAACTGGAAACCAGGTGTGCACTGAGCAATGCATATCAAATAGTGTAATTCCTGCTCAATTATTTTTAGTATTTGAGGGTTTAGTATAAACCCTCGTTTTTAAAAGGTATGGCTCCAATACTTGAACTACTTTAGAAAATGTTACTTTATTACCCCCAAATAATTTTCCTAAGTCAGAATTATCCACCAGCAGCAGGTTTCTTTTTTTTTTCTTTCTTTCTTTCTTTTTTGTGCGTGGATATAATAACCCATTTATTTTTTCCGTATTTTTTTTGGAGTTCAATTTCCAAAAATATAGCATATCATCCAGTGCTCATCCTGACAAGTGCCCCCCTCAGTGCCCGTCACCCAGTCACACCAACCCCCCCGCCCACCTCCCTTTCCACTACCCCTTGTTCCTTTCCCAGTTAGGAGTCTCTCATGATCTGTCACCCTCACTGATATTTCCCACTCATTTTTTCTCCTTTCTCTTTTATTCCCTTTCACTATATTTTATATTCCCCAAATGAATGAGACCATATAATGTTTGTCCTTCTCCGATTGACTCATTTCACTCAGCATAATACCCTCCAGTTCGATCCACGTTGAAGCAAATGGTGGGTATGTGTTCTAATGGCTGAGGAATATTCCATTGTATACATAGACCACATCTTCTTTATCCATTCATCTTTCGATGGACACCGAGGCTCCTTCCACAGTTTGGCTATTGTGGACATTGAGCAGAGGTTTCCTAAAGATTTCTCTACATGTTAATACTGCTAGCCTGATTTAAGTTACAGCTTAACTTGAATAGTTGTAGTCAGCATATTAGTTAGTACTCTGGAATTCAGACATTAAACCAATTCACACTAGCCTTTATCCAAATCACCTGAATTTATAAAGGCTCTATGTATTCATGAAATGATTATTCTTCTCCCTAACTAGTATTTTCTCTTATTAGTCATGTATTAATTAAATCTTAGAAACTGAAAGGAAGCCTAAAAATCTTCTAGTCTTAACTCCCTCATTTAACTGAGAAAACTGGACCCTAAAAGGTCATATGACAGGCGCAAGATGAAGGAGGCAACAGTCTCCACTAGGACGAATGCTCTTTTGCACTACACCACAAAGCATTCAAAACAAGTGAATTTATGTAAAACCTGTGGTTTCTAACAGACTGTGGAGACATGCAGGCACCTTGACTGCCAATTCTAAAGTCTTCCATGTAATCATGCACAAACAGCAGTAGGTTCCTTCCACAGCCACCACTAACACAGCATCCTTTGGGAAGGGAATGGCTGAAATTTTCCAAGTGAATGCTTATGGAAAATGAAGCAATCATTATTTTCCTGTTAGGAGTATTCTCACCTCCAGCTTATTTTTCTATTAAAAAAAAAAAAAGCAAAACAAGACAAACCTCAGAGAATCCGATTAATTTCAAGACTAATGGGCAACCTCATCTCTAATTAAGATGCAACAGTATCCTAATTAAAATCCCCTAGCAATGACAGACTGAACTTGGCTGTATTGTGGGGGAAAGGGTAGAAGAAAAGAGGTAAGTTCAATTAGTTAGCAATGACAGGATCTTATCGAAATGTGTAATTAAAGTCTCTACCTCTTAATGACATGCTGGACCTAATTATGGATTTTCTATTTACAGAAATTTACAGTGTTAATTTATTCTAACTTGGCAATACATGCACAGTATAGACACATGTAAGCAAAGCCTACCAATGCCCAACTCAGATGACCAATCCAAATTAAACAGGAGTTTAGGGTGGTGGCATGTGTTGGATAGTAAATGACAATGGCTGTGCATGTTTGCTGACAGCCCTGGGATAAGTGTTTGTACTTCTCTACCTAGATAAGTACGCACACAGGAAAGAAGAGCTTTCCTTTTTACTTAAGATTTTACTTCTTTCATGAGACACAGAGAGAGAGAGAGAGAGGCAGAGGAAGCCCACCGTGGGATGAGATCCCGGGTCTCCAGGATCAGGCCTTGGGCTGAAGGCGACACTAAACCACTAAGCCACCCAGGCTGCCAAGAGCTTTTCTTTTAAAAAGTAAATACATTTCTATGAGGGGAATCTCTCACTACAAATCCAGTTCACAAAAAGGTTTGGGAACCCAATGCATACTCCTGAAAGGATTGCCACAAAAAAGCAACGAATAATGTGTATAGTTGTCCCCCCTTACCCACAGAGAGTATGTTCTAAGATGCCCCGTGGATGCTGGAAGCTGCGGATGGTACCAAACTCTGTATGTACTGTTTCTCTCCTATACATGCACAGTAAGAGAGTAGCAATAATACAATATACTAGAAGTTATAAGTTATCTAAATGTGGTCTTTCAAAATGTTATTGTACTGCACTCACCTTTCTTCTTGTGATGATGTGAGCTACTGCTGGTCTGATGGTACATCAAATGGATGGTCTGCTTCTGGACCACAGATGATGCAGGGCGGGGGGGGGGGGGTAGTTGAAATCATAGAAAGTAAAATCTCAGATAAAGGGGGAACTGCTGTAATTTCAATTACATTTTTTTTTTCTAAATTGTAATTTATAGATGCCCCATCTAAGAAAAATGGGATGCTCCCCACTAGGGGTCATTAAAAGCAAAAACTAGGGGAAATTTTAAAATGAAAGCATTATAAGAACTAGGGGGAAATTTCCGGAAGACCTAAGATTAGGACACCGTGTGGGAACAGCTTGAACAGAATGAGTTCCAGCTTCCTAAAAAAACTTAAGACAAAGAGCTAGAACTTTCTCTTAGCCTCCCAGCAGAGTAGGGCAGTTCCTAATCTGGGTTCCATACATGGATGTTAGAGGTCATAATGAATGCCTTAGAATTACATATACAATTGTTCACAGAATGGAAATTTTTCTGGCACAAATCTATAGCTTTCATCAGACTCCTAAAAGGATCCAAGAACCAACAGAGTAAGAGTTAGTCCTTTTCTTAAGAAACAAAAATAAGACAGCCACTGATGCTCCAGAGCTATTTAATATACAGTAAAAAACAGACAGCTTTCACAATCTTAAAAACAAAAGACATTCAAATGATCAACAATAAACATTTTGCATTTTTACTGGTAACAAATATTTTTAATGGAAGCAAAGAACATGAAAGCAAGTACCTTTGGGAAATGTCTGAAGCAGTATTTATTCCTTCCTGACGAAACATAAAAGGCGAAGGGATTTTCTGAGCTACTATGCTACAAATTTCTAAAAGAACATACCTCTATAGAAATACGAAATACAGTGCAAGCCTTTTGTCAAGAACTCCACAGCATAAATTATTTTTTAAATCTCAGCTGTTTTTATTTTTTCAAGTAAGCAGTGGTATAAGTCTTTTTAAATGTTTCTTTTTCAAATGGCTTACAGAAAATGGCCTCCTGGAACCTTTAGCTCTACATCCCCCAAATTTTTTTTCAAGAATTTGATCCGTGAAAAATTTAAGAAAAAAAAAAAAAAAAAGAAGAAAATATACCTGGTCAGGTAGGTCAAGACAATCTGAAAAATAGGTGTGTCCCAGCAGGAAGCCTCAAGACTTCAAATTCCTCAAAAATGCCACTCTACTCTAGGACAAGGAGGTTGGCTAACTAAAGGAATCGCTCACTGGTGTATGTGGATGGTCTGAGGTCCTGCCTGTAATCAATGGTTGCCGCGCATCATTTCTTGTAGATAAATTGTATTCATGTGATAAGCCGCCATCCAGCCTGGATGCCTCTGAGCATTCCAGTAATACGACTGAGAGGCAGCAGAGTAATACTCCTGCCACGCCCTGTAGTAAGCCCTCCAGTATTCCTCATAATCCTGATAGGCGTCAGAAAAACCTGGATGCGTCTCCCCACAGCAGTCATACCAACCATCTTCCTGGGGCTCAGCCTGCACTTGATAGGAAGACCACGGGGGAGGGTTTCTCCGGCTCTGCTTAGCTCTCTGGTTAGCCCCCTCTTTATGCCTTGCCTTCGTTTGGGTTTCAGGTGATTCTTGACACTCTGCAGGATTAGGGGCGTCGTTTCCATTCAGAGGTTGTTCCAAAGATGTATGGCCATCCATAGGCGTGGACTCTGAGTCTTTCAGCTGAGTATCTGAAGAGCCTTCAAAGTAGGACTTATTTCCTTTGCTCTGGGAGGAAGTCCTCGAGCTGTAAGAATCACTGTCACTCTCAGAGTCTCCAGACTGGCTACTGCTTGCCAGCATCAGCACTTTCTCCTCAGGAACTTTACTGCTTACCAAACCATTCTGAGGATTCACAGTTGGATCCCCAGGACCTGTGTAATGCCTGATGATTTCCACAGGTTTCTCTAGCCCCTCATTAATATAATGTTCATAATCCTCTACCAATTCTATAAAAGTCAAAGAGTATGGCAGATGGATTTTAAAGGAAGACAGACAAGGAATTTTGGGGAGTGACACTTCTTTGACCTGGTGCTGACTGGCAGAGCTCTCAGCAGGGATCTGAACAGAATTCTTCACTTGCTCTTCCAACTGTATGCCACAGCCCCACTCTTTTGGAGACACTGCTTTTTCTATGATTCCACACTCTGAGTGGCTTTTTGCAGGAAGCTTTTGTTTGGTACTATTTTTTGATTTGACTAATAATGCAGACACAGAAGTATTTCTAGATGAAGCCACGTGGTTACCATGAGCTTTCTGAGTTTGAAAGGTTCTCTCCATTTTTTGAATCTGCTTTTTTAAGGGCTGGGTAGGTACACTTGCTAAGCCATATGTATGCATAGCAGCTTTAACCTCCACGTCCCAATCCAAACATTCCTCCATTAGACCAGGAAGAATGGGATCTACATAACAAGAACAAAAAGAATTTTAAAATTTTGAGCTATTCTAGACCAGGAATTTTTGAATGACTTCTTATGCTTTCCAGGGTCAAATAAGGTTAAGAAATAAAACATACTAATAATATACTAAGACGCTTAAGAATTACATTATATTTGTAATGACCTAAACAATCCTTGCAGTAAACAAATATGCCCCCAGGCATGCCTGGGTGGCTCAGAGGTTGAGTCCAGGGATCCAGTCCCACCCACATGGGTCTCTCTGCAGGGAGCCTGCTTCTTCCTTTCCCTGTGTCTGCCCCTCTCTCTCTCTCTCTCTCTCTCTGTCTCTCATGAATAAATAAATAAAATCTTTTAAAAAAGAAAAGAAATATGCCCCCAAATATGCAGGACACATCCCATACCCTCAGCAGTATCTCCCTGGACCTCCTGCTCAAAAAGAGCTCATGCAAGGAGTAAGGTCCACGCCTGCAGCAATTCTCCCATCTCTGCCCTTCTCGCTCTCCCCAGTGCCTCCCTTTTATCTGACTACCACCGACAGCAAAACAAGATACTAGAAAATGGACTGTGCTCCCCCCAAAGCTTATCATCTGGGAAACATTACAACTGCAGCTCTGCACCCAAGTAAACCGGCCACCCTATGCTCCCAACAAGGAGAAATCACTGCCCCCAACAGTGGGGAAAAACCTCTATTAGGGGTAAATGTCAGAGGACTGTAAAAATACTGATGGTCTCAATGGCACTTGTAAGTTCTAAAACATTTGCTGGCTCCAGCTCTCTAAATTTCCTATTCCATCCAGGTGGGATGACTTACTCCGCCTGCAAACTCAGACCTTCCCAAAGTGTGATCAGTTTTCCTTAGGAAGACAAAACATACAGTGCCTCTGATTTACATGGATCTTGCCCATCTGTTGCTGCTGTCAGTGCTCCATGTACACGTACCCCTACCTAATCCCTCTGATCTGGACTCTTCAGCTGGGGCTCCTGACCTGGCTGAACAGACTGACCCTCTGACGAGAACTCTGATTCCCACTAAGGTGAGATCCCTTGCTTGCCTACACCTCTCCCACTCCTGCCCCAGGTACTTCATTGGAACAGTCTATTGCCGTACAAGGTCTCAGTCCAGTATAAATCCAACACCATGAATATACTTTTCTCATGATTTCAGGGCTCTGTTAACATCACATAAAGATCAAAATATGTCATTTTCCAGTATCCAAAAGGCAAACTTAATTTTTATCACTAGATGCTATAACACTGAATCCTACCAAAGTCTTAACCCTCTTGTACCAATTTTCTATTTTTTCTACATTATAATCATCTGATAGGTTACCAGCAGACTTACACATATAATTAACATACTGTAATGTCTTATAACAACAGAGAACCTAAAAACCATTTCTAAAAAACAAATTTAGAAAATCAGGACACAAGCTTAGAGGAACTGAAGAAATCTGTGAAAATAGAAACTCACAAAATGAGTTATTACAAAGCCAGAGCTTTGAGAATCCACAGAATTCCCAGACCTGTGTTTAATCTAGCTTTATAAAAATCACTAAATGAGTTATATATTAATTGGTAAAATATTCAATGCTACATTTATTCAATAACTACATATCCCATATTCTAGAAGATCATGTATATATTGTATATTTATATATATATTCACACATATGTACGTATACACATGTATACTTACACACTAACAATGCAAATGTTAACATATATAGCAAACCACATTTCTACAATTTTTTTTTTTAATTTTCAAGAGATCATTAATAGTTTGAGACGTGCAGTTTCCAAGGTGGCACTTAAAAAAATCAACTTGACAAATGACTCACTAAAATCAAAAGAAAACATTTCAGGGACTCCTGGCTGGCTCAGTTGGAAGAACATACAACTCCTGACCTCAGGGTCATGAGTTCGAGCCCCATGTTGGTATGGAGATTGCTTAAATAAATAAATACTTTTTTTTAAAAAAAGGAGAGAAAGAAAACTCTTCAAATTTTTTAAAATAGCATTCAAATTAAAGACACTACTCCTTCCTCGTGGTGACAATGGAGAATATGGCTAGAATTACCTCTCATAGCAACAAAAGTATTAAACATATGCCCCATTATTTAAAAGAATAAAATGAAACTGCAAGTTTACAAACTGAAATATACAGCTAACATAGTACTTAAATATTTTTCATGTGCCAAGAGTTAGCTTGCAATTTTCTCTCTGCTGCATATGCCCCATTATTTAAAAGAATAAAATGAAACTGCAAGGTTACAAACTGAAATATACAGCTAACATAGTACTTAAATATTTTTCATGTGCCAAGAGTTAGCTTGCAATCTTCTCTCTGCTGCTTATGAGCTATAAGAGCTTAGGCAAATTACTTAACTTCTCAATGCCTCAATACATTCATTCACAAAAAGTCAGTAATAATAGCACACACTTCACAGGATCGTGGCGAGAATTAAAAACGTTAATATACTGAATGGGACCAAACATATCCTAAGTACTCTGTGTCAGCAATTATTTTTAAGAGGCCTATTGCCAATATGATTGATTATTCTTTTGACAGCAAAATGAAACAGACAGGGACGCCTGGGTGGCTCAGCGGTTGAGTGTCTGCCTTCAGCTCATGGAGTGATCCAGAGTTCCAAAATCAAGTCCCACATCGGGCTCCCTACAGGGAAACTGCTTGTCCCTCTGCCTGTGTCTCTGCCTCCCTCATGTGTGTCTCTCATGAATAAGTAAGTAAAATCTTTAAAAAAAAAAAAAAGGAAACAGACAAAATATACCTGGTAAAGGCAGAAGATTGATGTTACATTTCTGGGCAATTTTCATCATCACGTTTTCTTCTTCTCCCCGACAACAGTAGGTCACTGTCAACCCCAAAGTACCTAAAAGCACAGAGGGCATGTTATGTCGCAGATCAGTTTCACATAAGTGACACTCCACCTGTCACATCTGCATTTCTTCCTCCTAAAGAAAGCAGCCAAACTTTTTTTTCTTTTTTTTTTAATTTTTTTAATTTTTTTATTTTTTTTTTACCAAAACGACCAGCTCTGCCAATCCGATGCATGTATGTCTCCCAATCCAATGGTACATCCAGATTTACTACCAGGTTCACCTTCTCAGCATCAATTCCACGGGAAGTCTTGGATTGAAGAAGACAGTAAGTACTTGCATTAACTGCCACACAGGCACCAACGCACACTCAATTATTCTAGTATAACCAAGAGCCAAGTTAAGAACATGAGAATATTTAAGAGCAAAGGAAAAAGAAATTAATTTCTAAGGACGAGTTTCAAGAATAAAGATGAAAATATAAAACTTTGAAGAAAGCAAATTCCCCTACTAGAAAGATAATTCCCTTCTGATGTTCTTATCAGACACACCTATGTAAAATAAAAGATGAACCCTGTGCCTCTGATAACAGAGCCCAAGTCAAGATGGATTAGTCACTCAAACTGAACAGGAAATTTACCAAATCGGTGGAAATGAGGACTCTGCAATGAAAATGTTTCAGTTTGGCCATAGCATCAAGACGCTGATTCTGATTCATGTTGCCTAAAAAGACCCAAAAAGAAAGTCATATAAAAGCAACCTAATAAATATTTACCAAATCCACAAAAAAACAGAAATCATAACTATCGTTCTCAAGCTTTAAAAATACACCAACCCAAGTTAATTCTATCCTCATATGCAAATCAAGGCTAAGACCTAAAGTCAGAATCTTTTAAAATCTGGTTAGGCTGTCAGCTTGAAATTCAAATATTAATTTTAAATGATGACTGGGTTATGCTTGCAGATTTAACACTATATCCACAAAGTTACATATGGGGTAGAATAACTCTTAGGAAAATAAAATTGCTATAATCAGCTGTTTATAAATTTAGTTTTGAAGTGTGATCTACAGTCAAAATATTAGAAAAGTCTTCCCTGTACCCCATGATATATAATGACCAAACTAAGGCTAACAGGTTATAAACTAAGATATCAATGAAAACTCTAAAAAGGAGCTCACTGATCAAAAATTTCTTTATATCTTTCATTCCTACTAGGTCAGCAGTAATAATTTAGCTTTGTGTCAAAAAATGAATCATCTGGGCAGCCCTGGTGGCACAGCGGTTTAGCACTGCTTGCAACCCGGGGTGTGATCCTGGAGACCCAGGATCGAGTCCCGCATCGGGCTCCCTGCATGGAGCCTGCTTCTCCCTCTGCCTGTGTCTCTGCCTCTCTGTCTCTATGAATGGATAAATAAAATCTTAAAAAAAAAAAAAAAAAAAAAAATGAATCATCTTGGGGCGCCTGGCTGGCTCAGTGGGAAGAGCATGTGACTCTTTACCTCAGGGTTGTGAGCTGAGCTCTACATTAGATGTAGAATTCACTTAAAAATAAAATCTTAAAAAAAAAAAAAAAAAAGTTACAGGACTTCAAAACAGTTAATTCGGTAGCAATTCTTAGCATTTTTACAATGATTATGTAAGGTAGCAAAGTATTTTTCTCTGAAGATGACAAATTTTATAAAATTATTAAGTTCTTCACCGACATTCATTCCAATTTTCTAATTTCGTATTACATACCAAGTTGCCTCTTGAACAAGGATATCGATATGTGATCTCTCAATGAAAAATTCACCTCCAATTTCCTTTACTCTGAAGACTCAGTGCAACCTCACACTCACAAGACAACTCATGAAGTAGTTATTTCTTCCTCCTGACGTTGGACATGCTTCAAGTCAGAACACTAAACAAAGACTAAAGGAAGAGAGGAGCTTACCTGAAATGCACTCAGCAGGAAAGCCTTTAGCAGAAAGGATATCTGCCAAGTGTTGTGCTCTATGAAAAATAACATAGAGGGTTATCATTTTATAGATATGGCCCTACACCTTTTATTTCACAAATTCTCCAGGTAACCTCTTAAGGTACATACCTGCTGTGCAAATTAGAAAAGACTAAGGCTTGATTAAATGGAATTCTGCTGAACAGTTCCTGTAAATGCTGAGCCTTTTCCTCAAAAATCTTATGGGCCAAAGGGTATGAATTGACAATTTTGTAATACTGCTTCAAACCTACAAAAAGAGTCTTCTGTTAAAATAAATATATTTGCTATATCCTAATAGCAAATATGAAAGCACCAGCCAATGAGGCAAGGGAAAGCTCCAGAAAAATCACAAACCAGTAATGTAAGTATCCAATATCTCTTCTCACCTATGAGACTCGGATCACTGGAATTTAGTCTTACAAAAGTGGGATCTCTCATGTACTTTGTCAAAGCATTAGCCAAAAATTCAGGGTAGGTAGCTGATACTGCCAACATCTGTTTACTAGCAGGCAAGGAAGAATAAATCCAGCTGCAAAACAGAAGAAAAACACACCAGGGAAACCAATCACAGTAATTACCACCTGGAAAAGCTAAAGAGAGACACTTTAGGATACACTTTTAATAGTCAAGCAAGTTATTTTTCTTACTTTATTTGCTCCTGGAAGCTGCCTTCTTCTAAAAGCTTATCTGCTTCATCAAGAATAAAGAGACGTATACTGCCTGGGTTCAAGTAGTCAAGTTCTATCAGTTGTTTAATTCTGCCTAAATTCCAGAAGAAAAGCATATTGAATTATTCAAGATGCACTGAATATGTGCAAATCTTGGTCAATGTTGTTACTCAACTTACTCACAGGTTATACTGTTGACCTTCTTAACCTGACCCTCATTATTATGCATTTAAACTGAATCACAAAGCAGAAATTGTGAGTTCTGATCTTGCCTAAATCCATTATTTTTTCCTATTTCACCACCAATTAGTATAGATCATAAACACTCTTCCCATCAAAAGACTTGAATGCAAAAGCCCTGCATACTAAATTCTGATTTGAGTGATTCACAACTGAATGATTAATACAGAAATAATCCCAATCCATGGCTTAAAAAGGCTTCCTGAAAATCATCTCATTCCCCTTCTTCTGAGAAGCCAATTTCATACATGTGCTTAAACATCCTTAGGAATGGAGATCTCATAAATTCTGTTGGTAATCCAAATTCTGTTGGTAGTCACATGTTTGTATCTCACTGTTCTAAGCCTCTTCATTTTATAATTCTCAAAATAATTCTCATAGTTATCGGAGATTTCCCATATTCTTATATTAATTACATTACTTACATTAAAAGTGTTCAGTTCTTAAGGAACCCTAATTATGAACAGGGTGATATCTTACCAGGAGAGCCAACAGCAATATGACACTTTTTAAGCCTGGTTTTGTCTTGTGATAATGGAGTCCCTCCAATAAAGACATGACACTCTAAGCCTTCCATTTTTATTCCAATAGCAGTAATAACAGAATGTATCTGTACAGCAATTTCTCTTGTAGGAGCCAAGATCAAAATCTAAAAAAGCATAAGATATATAAACCTTTAACAAGTCACAGGAGTAGATACGTATGATTGGCACATTCATACTACAGTGAGCTATCTTTCATTTAAGCAATTGTTTTAAGTTTTTACTGACAAGGGAAACTAATCCGTTCATTCACCTATGTATTCATTCAACAAATATTAAGCAAGAACCTATTATATGTACTAAGAAACAAATAGGTTGCTGTGAACAGTCAACAATACACAGTCCTTGCTTTCCTCGTGGCACTTTCATTCTATGTAAGAAGACAAACAATAAAAAAACATACATAAATCATGACATACAATGAAAAGTGCTATAAAGAAAAATCAAACGGGAAAAGAGAGAGAAGTGACAAAGAAGGGAGTTGTTTTGAATGGGCCAGTGAAGGAAGGCCACTAAGGAAGTAACATTAGGGACCTAAGTGTACACTGCAGAGTAGAGCTAGCTGTGTGACATCTGGGGAACTGTTTTTAGGAAGAGGACACAGCAAATGAAAAGGCCTTATGACAGTAATGTTTTTGATGTGCCTGAGGAACAGCAAGGAGGCCCATGTCACTGGACCAAATCAGGGTCAGATATCTAGGTCCATGAAAGAGAGCCTTGAGACTAATGTAACTAACTATGGGAGGACATGGTGAAACTACATGTTCTCAGCTACGAGAAGAGAAGAAAAAAAAAAAAAAGAAAAGAAAAGAAAACCTAGGGAGAAAATATGCCAAAACAATTCACAGCAGTTTCTGGGTACATGAGATTATGTGTTGTTTTCTGGTACTTCTTTGCTTTCCTGAATTTTCCAATTTTCAAAAAATGAATATGTATTACTCTGAGAACACAAAGATCTGAAGTTTGAAAATACAAATTTGGTTTATGGAACTTATTCGGGATTTTAGCATTTCACCTACTGCCAAATTGTCAGAAGCCAAAAATCTCAACTACATCTCAAATTCACAAGTAGAACAGCTTAGGTCTTTGGGAAGCAAAAGGGCTTCCTATGGGCACAACCAGGATTTGGTAGATATAAAGGAATGTGGATATGCTGGCATACTGTTTATACATAACATGGGCTCAACAAAACTTTGTTAAAGAAATGATCCCCAAACCTATGTCTCTTACTAATTTGGGTAGACCATCTTTAGACCTACTCCAAGAAAACCTAGAAACGGGAGATCAATAGGATATACTCACAGAGCTCTAAGAATCACCTGCAGTTACCAGCAGCAATAGCCAGAGCACCGTCTTATCATCAATCAGGTCAAATACTAAATCTTACCACAATCGGGTCAGCAAGTAAAAGAATAAAGAAAACCTACCTGTATTCTCAGGTAATGCAAAAACTGACACACATGGCAGACATAATCTATTTAAGATGCAGTAACAGAAATTTCCAAACATCAAAAAAAAAAAAAAAAAAAAAAAAGAAATTTCCAAACATCTAACACTAATGACGGATCCTTGGTCACTGTCCACACCACCACCATCCAATAGCTTTAATGTCTACTTAACTTCTAGACCTTTCATTTGCTTGACTCAATCATTCATCAAATCCATCTGTCTCTGGGGAGCTACAGGTATTGCATCCAACCCGTGATAAAGTCCACATAACAGGGACGCCTGGGGGGCTCAGTTGTTGAGCATCTCGCATCCTGTGATCGCAGCCCCTGTGAGGCTCCCTGCAGGGAGTCTGCTTCTCCCTCTGCCTATGTCTCTGCCTCTGTGTGTCTCTCATGAATAAGTAAGTAAAATCTTTAAAAAAAAAAAACAATCACATAACGTAACCTCCTTTGGGTCCTCCAAATCATACTCACCTGGGTACTTTGGTTTTCGAGAACAAGAGAGTCCAAAGCAATGGTAGAGAACACACAGGTTTTCCCAGTGCCAGACTTGGCTTGAACAATTAAATCTGAGGAGAAAAAAAATAAATAGATCACAAGCCAGTACGGACTAAAGAAGCTTAGATACCAACACGAAATCACACAACCGGAAGGGTCTCCAGGGACCACCTAGTTGGCACCTTCGTTTTTAGTTAACTCAAAAAAAAAAAAAAAAAAAAAAGGGCATAAGGCCACATCCAGAAACACGCCTCGTCCTTGAACCTCCACGGCTCATCTTCGACCTGTTACCGCGCAAAGGGCCGCGCCGCGTCCCACCCGAACGCCGCGTCTCTGCCCTGGTCTCCTCCCGCCCTCACCGAGCCCGCAGCGCCCGAGCGGGATGGCCTTGAGCTGCACCGGCGAGGGCCGCTCGAAGCCGGCCGCCCGCAGCCCCTCCAGCACCGGCCGCGACAGCAGCAGCGACTCGAAGTCGGCCGGCTCCGCCAGCAGCACGTCCCCGGTGCGAGTCCGCGGGCCGCTGACGTCGTGAGCCGTCCGCAGGCTCCGCGCCGGCCCGGGAACCGGCTCTGCGGCCGTGAGCTGGGCGGCCACACGCTCCGCCGGCACCGCGGCCTCCACAGTCGCTAACGCCGCAGGGACTTCAAACGCCGCCGCCATCGCCGCCGCGCCGCCGCGCCGCCGGATCTCGCGGTACTTGAGGCGAGGGCGGGAGCCTACGAACGAGAAGATGAAAAACTTTATTGGCAGTCCTCCCGGGGACAGCGGTGCTCTCGGCCGCGGAGAGGGGCCGAGGGACGGCCGTCGGAGGCCTGGGAGGTCTCGGGGACGGCGGGGACGGCAAACAGGTGGCTCGAGGAAGGCGGAGGTCACGGGGTGCGGCCGCGGCGGCCTGCCGAGGGCGCCGCCCCGCCTCCCGGGCCTCCCGGGCCTCCCGGGCCTCCGCGGCCGGTCCTCCGCCCCCTCGACGCGGGCTTTGTGATGCGCGCGGGCGTCACGCTCCCCGCCTCCGGGCCGCGGAGCCTTCCCCGCCCGCGCAGGGCGTCCGGGGTCCGGTCGGTGTCGACTCGGTGCCGCTTCACCACCCTCTGTCCTCGCCCCGGCAGGGTACCCGGCTCCCCGAGCTACCCTGCCATCTGCTGAATTGCAACCAAGCCCTGCTGCCACCTCCTAAACCCGGAGCGGGCCCTCAGACCTCCCTTAGTCCTGTGCCTGCGTCTGTTCCCAGCCTCGCCGCCCGACGGCTGATAGGATAGCTCCCCAGTCCGCCCTGTCCCCTGCGCTGCTCCTGCCCCTCCCCGCACCCTGCACCACCATCTCACGAGTGACAACTGACAGTCCGCAGCTTTCCCTTCCTCTAGGTCTCTGCTCAAATAGCGCCTTTCCAAAGGGATCATGCCTCGCCTATAGTATTTTAATGTCTTTTTAATTTAAATTTAATTAGCCAGCCTGTAAGTACGTCATTAGTTTCAGATGTAGGGTTCAGTAATTCATTAGCTGCAAATAAGACCCAGTGCTCATCACATCACCCCATTACCCCATCCCCTTAACCACCTCCCCTGCAGCGACCCTCAGTTTGTTTCCTAGAGTTAAGTCTCTCATGGTTTGTCTCCCTCTGGTTTCTTCCCATTTGGTTTTCTGTCCCTTCCCCTATGACCCATTGCACTTTTTCTTATATTCCACATATGAGTGAAACCATGTAATTGTCTTTCTCTCAGCATAATACGTTCCAGTTCTAGCCACGTCAGTGTATTTTAATTCCAGCAGAGTTAACAGTGTTACATTAATTCCACGTGTACAATATAGGGATTCGACCATCCTATACATTACTCAGTGCTCATCATGATTACACTCTAATCTCTATCACCTATTTCACCCCTACCTGTTATTGTTATCTAACAGAATTACCCCATCCCCTCCACTCTCCCACCTTTCCCACTACTCTCTGTCCCTTGTTCTGCTTTATTTTTCTCCATGGTACTTACCACTACCTAAGACTGTTTATTGTCTGTATCCCCCACTCTACTAGGACAGGAACTTGTCTGGTTCTCTCCTGTATTCCTAATGGGAAAAAATCAGATCTCAAAACATAGTAAGCACTCAATACTTATTGAATAAACAAGCTCCTGTGACCAAGTCTTAGCCATAATTCCAAATTTAAATATTTCCAGAACCTAACCTTATTCACAATTTCAAACCTAAAGATATTCGGCATCCAACTCCCAACTTTTTCTTTTGTCCTTATATCATTCTGATCCTTATCTCTCACTCTATTCTCACACATGTGCACACACCCAGATTCCAAATGATATAGGAGGGGCAAGGCAATCCCACTGGAAAGAGGTCCCAATGATGAATTTTGCTTAGAAATTTAGAAAAAAGGAATCCCTGAGTGGCTCAGTGGCTGAACGGCTGTCTTTGGCTTAGGGCATGGTCCTGGGGTCCTGGGATGGAGTCCCGCATCGGGCTCCCTATAGAGAGCCTGCTTCTCCCTCTGCCTGTGTCTCTGCCTCTCTGTGTCTCTAATGAATAAATAAAATCTTTAAAAAAAAAATCTAGAAAATGCAGAAAATGTCAACTGTCCATGTGAAGCAGTGGGGGGGGGGGGCCTGCCAGGAGCAGGCACTGAAGTTTGCAGGCTTCCCCATAGTATCCCCACCTCTTTCATTCACCTAACTCCCAAATCCCAAACCTGGGAATTATTCTAGACTCCACTACCTACCGCCCCTCTCCTTTTCTAAGGATAACCTGAGGGCAGATAATTTGGCCTCCACATAGTTCATTCCTCTGTTCTCTCCATGGCATGTGTCCTATTTTAAAGCCCCTTTATCATTCTAGCTGTTGAAACAACCTTCTGAATGGTACCCCGCCTGATTTCTTCTCTCTCCCAACCATTCAACCCACGGGTGCTGGAGTAATCTTTCTTCAGTGCGATTCTTAGATTGTTTGGGTCCAGCTGCAGATCCCATTCCTTTTAACAACCTTCTTTATTTCCCATGCCAGACCTCCACTCACTCTATAATAACTCCAGTCTCACTCTTGCTGTGTCCTATTTACTTGTTTGTGTGTCTGTCCCTCACTATGAGCTTCTGAAGGGTGGGAATTTTGACACTCTAGGCTCGCCAGCCCAGCACATGCCCTTGATGGGCCTAATAAACATTGAGTCTTGCTCAGAAGTCTTCACTGGGTATCCATGCACACAGCAATAGTTCTGTAGGACTCACACCAATCACTTATGAAGAATCCAGCTCTCATCCCAAAAGCAACAAAAAGATTGCTCTTGCAGAAAAGAACATTTACAGTTTTATAGGTATTCTGGGATTGTGTCTGTTGTTTGTGATGTTTCACAGACACAAATATTGCAGTAATGTTACCAGGAAGAAATTGTACTGCTTCAGTGAAAAACACAAATCAATAAAGTGCTTTCCTCAGTAGTGAAAAATGTTAATAATTCTATTGGCTGTAACTGTTAGTGCCATAAAGATAAAATCCAAAGGTAAGAGACCATTCAATAACTAGTTAAGGTTTCACAGCAACAAGTCAGACTGTTGTGTGCCTCCCGGCCTCCCCCAGGGTAAAATCACACTGGGACCCCAGCCTTTTCTTATGCTGGTCCGTCTATGTGGGAGGCCTTTCCTCACCTCTGTACCTGGGAGTTTTATTGGGAAGGATTCCTATGTACTGAGAAGCAAAACAAAACAAACCACATAGACTCAGGGTAGATGCTGAGGTTCTAATGGTCCCATATGATCATTTCACAGTAAAGGTTCCTATACCAGAGGAGAGGGAAATGATGGCGAATAAAAGCATGGACCTAAGGTGGCCCACCCTGAGTGTGAGGATCCATGGGAAAATGTAGAAAGGAAAAGCACTACAGTTTTTTTTTTAATTGTATTTATTCATGAGAAACAGAGAGAGGCAAGGACACAGGCAGAAGGAGAAGCAGGCTCCCTGCAGGGGACCCCGGACCCCAGGATTACACCCCGAGCCGAAGGCAGACACTTGACTGCTGAGACCCCAGGCAGCCCTGCACTACCATTTTGTTTTGTTTTTTTAATTTTTATTTATTTATGATAGTCACACAGAGAAAGAGAGAGAGGCAGAGACATAGGCAGAGGGAGAAGCAGGCTCCATGCACCGGGAGCCCGACGTGGGATTTGATCCAGGGTCTCCAGGATCGCGCCCTGGGCCAAAGGCAGGCGCTAAACCACTGTGCCACCCAGGGATCCCTGCACTACCGTTCTTATGGCTACTTCTCATTGGACCCTCAAAGCAACAAAGGGTAGGCCATACTGCATTCAACCACGAACATCTCTTTGTTCTTTCTTTGACAAACATCCTCTCACACCTAATGTGAATTAGCTAAACAAGGGAGACACAGAAATGGGATGGAATAATCAGAGCCTGGCCCTCAAGGAGAAACGTACAGGCTGACAGGTGGCCTTGATCAAGGAGGAAACACACAGGTAGCACAAGATGGCTGTAAAATCATTGCAATACTCATTTTTCAGGGCTTTCGTTGAAGTGTGGCTGTCATGTGGGAGAAAGTGGGAATTTATGAGAAATTAAGGAAAATGCCTTTTACTATTCCAAAAGCAGTAGCTTGCTTTATGCCCTCCTCATCTCCACCCAAAATGAAAGCATGCCTTAAAGCATGCACCTAACTATGAGAAAAGCTCCATGAGCAGATCGTTCCTCTCCCAATCCTTGGAATCTAGTACTTGTGCCAAAACAGCACCAGGGAGGCAAAGCTCAAGTCCTGTGAAGTACCAGGGCTTCACTTTCTGAGCTGATCCTTCAGGATAGAGAAGGAGTACATCAGGCAGTGGGGGTGGAAGGAGAGTTCACCAAGCAGACAAATCAGAGATATTCTGGGCAAAGTGAACAGTTTGTGCAAAGGCGTGGAAGCATGAGAAACTGTAATAGTTTAGGGAAGCCACGAGCTTTAGTGTGAACAGAGGCAAGTAAGGCAGCAGGTACCAGGAAATGAGTCTGCAGAGATATATCGGTCCCGCATCACGGAGGGCCTTGTCCGCTGCCACAGGAATAGAGATGGAGTTTGTCCGCTGCCACAGGAATAGAGATGGAGTGTGCTGTGCTCTCCCGTGCACAGGGACCTGTTATGTAACAGGACAAACGCGGCTGGAAATGTGGATGAGGCTCTAGTCATGGCCAAGCTGAGGAGTTTGCATCTACAGCATCTACATTTGGGATCTGATTTGAGGCAGGTCACTGCAGGACCCATTTCACATGCTGTCTCTTACACCCGACAGCACCTAGGTGTGCTAGGTGACGGCTCTCCAAGCGCCAGGGCACACTGCTTATCCTGCAGACCGATGAAGCACCTGTTTCCTCACTCTCTCCCTCCTGGACAAGGGGGACCTTTCTTCCCGCTGTTCCTCCATTGGTCTGTTCAGTGGATTAGTGCCATCAATAAACTTGGAGTGTATCAACTCACAATATCTGGCCTCCTGGACAGAATCTATTGCTTCATGACCTACTCAATCCCATGTAGCTACCTTCCAACATGGAGAATGACTATTTTTACTTATGCCCCTTGGCGTTAGGAGTGACCATATATTCAGTACCTTTTTTTAAAAAAATTGATTTTTTATTTATTTAATTCATGAGAGACACACACACAGAGAGAGAGAGGTGGAGACCAGGCAGAGGGAGAAGCAGGCTCCACACGGGGAGCCCAATGTGGGACTTGATCCCGGGGCTCCAGGATCATGCCCTGGGCTGAAGGCAGGTGCTAAACTGCTGAGCCACCCAGGGATCCCCTATTCAGTACCTTTTAAGACAGGAATTAGGAGGTGGGGAAGCAGCAAGGGCCCAGTCCCTGCGCCGTGCACCCTGCTCACCCACTTCTCGCCACAGGCATTTGCCTGGCAGGCTTTCGAGAAAGAATCCCAGGTCTGCCTCCCTCTCTACAGACCCAGACCCCCTCTGTCCAAGCCCCGCATTGATTAATTGCCCCTTTTAGTACCACAGCCTCAGTCTTTAGGAAGGCAGCACATTTGCTCTTCTCCTTGTGAGAACGGGGCCCAATTCATTCTTGTCCAGGCAACATAATAAATAACCTGCCCCTGTTGGCAAGGAGTTTATTAGAGACTGATGGGACATTTAACAATAAGTGGGGGCCTGTGATTTATTAGGTAGGGAGGCTCATGGCGTCTCCAAAGACTAGGAATGTGGAATTTAATTGATAAAGCAGCTGTCAGCAACAATGAGATGCACTCAATAGAATATGCATTTGAGGGATTCTCTTTGGAGCTGTCAGGAAGGGCTTCCGCTAATCATATTCGGCTCCTGCGGGTGGGGGTGTCTGCTGGATATGTGTGGGAGACAAATGGCAGGGAGGGGACTCTGCAAGAGGCCTAGGGAGGGAGGCACCTGTCGGTTGCCCAGCCCAATGGAAGAATGTGACACAAATGAGCACAAAGAAGTGGGATTCCCGTCACCCTGAGTGAGGATCCCCTTCAAGAGGCCCTGGCCCCTCTCCTGTGTACTGCTCCAGACAACAAGAGGCACTGAGGGCCCACTTCCTGGAAAAGCGGGGAAATCCCAAGGGTAAAGTGGCCAGAAGAGAGATTGGTTCTGGAATTCTAAATTCCCCAAGCCCTGAGATTTCTGGACCAGACCTCCCACCTTGACCCTCCCCACCACTGACCCTCAGGTATGCAACACACTGCCTCGCACCACTGTTTCCCACCTGCCCCCACTCTTTTCCACGCAGCCTCCCTAAAACCCCTGCTCAGGGGGCAGCTCCTCCTGTCACTGCCACTCTCAAGCCAAGAACAGAGCCTCAAAAACTTGGATGGAGACTCGCCTTTTGTTTTTGTTGCTGTCCCCCAGCTCTGGGTCCCCCCACCAGAATCCAGGGCTGAGAACCTGGAAATAAACGCCTGTGGTGCCACGTGTGCACACAGCTACCTTCCCCCCTTGGGGCACCCTCCACCTCATTTCCTGACAATAAGGGGGACTGGTTTTCTCTCCGTGGAGGGCACAGCTCTGTCCTCCGGCAGTCTCGAGCCTTCTCAAGGCAGATCTGCTTGAATTTTCTTACGTCCCCACCTCCACTCCTCTGGCTGTTGCTCAGCCTTAAACAAAGCCACTTAAGGCCCAGGAGGGGCTTTCTTAGGCTGGGCTGCTTCCCTCCTTTGATCCTTGGCATCTATTCTTAGGTCCCAGGAGACCAGTCTGCCTCCTTGTTCCCTTCAGGGAGAGAAAGGGAGGGGAAGAAGTAGACAGGGAAGAAGTAATTGTCACTGTCTCATCTGAGCCTCAGGGGTGACACTGAGGGACCTCGGAGCAGAATGGATACAGCAACTGGTTTGATTAAATCAAACCTCTCCTGCAACCTTGTTAAATTAAACTGACAGGCTGAGAGCAGCCAAGGGAGGGCAGAGGGATCATCACCTCCGGTGGGGGCAGAGGAGGCCTAGAGCCGAGGCTGCTGAGATCAGATGGCAGCGGCGGCAGGCTGCCCTTTCCCTTGTTTGCTGACTACAGATAGGGGATGAATTTATGGATGCGAGATGCTGAAGTACCCATGGAGCACAGGGGCTGCCGGGCTGACGCAGGGGCAGGTGGCTGCCTCCCCAGAGGCTCCACAAATTGCCTCGGCACTCGGGCCTCCCATTTGGAACCGTGCTGGTGACATTTCAAAGGGCCTCTGCACATCTAACCTTTACAACAGGACAGGAACCGAGGGAGTGTCTGCCCCTCTTTACGGTTAGAGAGACTGAGGCACGGAGAGATTACAGGGCCAAGCAGGGTCAGGCGGAGACGGGCAGCAGGGCCAGTCCAGGAACCCAGGCCTCCTGCCTACCGCGTCCGGCCCCATCGCCTCCAGCACAACGCCTGGGATCCAGTCCCCAAGATGCTGTTTCTCCTCCCAACCACAGGAGACGCGAAAGCCACGCAGCGTGCTCCGCAGGCCACCGTGGTGATGCCGGCTCCCAAGTGGCTGGTGAAGCCCACCTGCCAGGCACACGGCCCTTCCATCACACTCATGTCACCCGAAGCCTCCCAAGCCCCTTCCACTTCCCCCTCCTTACAATTCGGGGGCAGGGGCTGTGACCGGGAGACCATTAGCCACACCAGCCACAGCAGCGTCGTCGGAAAGTAACACTGACACCCGCTGGCTCCTCACCCGTCACCCGTTCCTCACCTGCCAAAGCTAATTTTCCACTCACCGGTGGATGAGAGCTCATTTCAGTTTCTGAGTTGCCCCCCTACACACACACACACACACACACACACACACATTCACACTCATCTATGGCTGCACAGTGCCCTTGTGCACAGAGTGCGGCCTCAGCCATAATGCCCTCATTTCCACCTCGGGCACATGCCAACCATGTGTTCATCAACATGTCCAGCCCTCCCCAATCTCTGTTTCCATAAGGAGGACCCAGGATGGGGATGCCAGTGACGCTGGTGCACACTGATTGCCAGCAGGCACTGCAGGGGCACCCTGCAACCACTGCCGCCATGGAGGACTCGGGGTGAGAGTCGGCACCTGGGGTAACATTTGCTTGATGAGGACGTTCCTTGTCGCCATCACCCACTGGCAGAGTATGTATGTACCACGCCAGGTCGGCATCACCCTGCTCTGTGTCTCTGCTTCCCGAGGGACTCTGATTCCCGCCTCTGACCTGAGAAAGCTAGGAAACGGCAGGCAGACAGGCAGGTCGGAGGTACTTAGACAAATATCCAGCCCTCTGAACTCATGCCTGCTGCTGTCACCGGCCCCACGCAGAGCCAACGTCTCCAGTCTACTAGGGCAACTCATTCAGATTTCTGTGCTGCGCTTTCCTGACCTGCAAGTCATATGCATGGGCCAGAAATGCAGACTTTGGTCAGAGTTTTTAAATTTTAAAGATCACAGAGGTGAAAACTGAGACCCAAAGAGGTTGAATTACTTGTGTGAGGCCCTGGGGCAAGGCGGTGGAGTGACAGAGAGGGAGAGCATGGGTTCTGCGGCAGGAGCCAGAGCCTCCCGGTGACCCTAGGGGAGTTTTGGCTCCTCAGCTCCTTCCTCAACTGCAGAATAGAGGCAACAGAAGCCTCTGCCTCTGAGGCTTTGAGAAGAATAGTTGAGCACCTGATACACTCCATAGATGTTAGCAAGCCCTATTTTTACTGCCAGCCTGGAGGTTCGGACACACATGTCTTAACTTCTGGTCTCCCCATGAGGTCATGGTCCCCTGATTCTCCATAAGGTCATCCTCAGCTCCAAAAACTCTTTGATTCCAAGTCAGAAAGATGAAAATGCAAGCTATTTCCAAAATGCTCCAGGCAGAGACACAAAAAACCATTTAGGGGATTCATTATTCACTCTCCAATGCTTCAGTCACTTCCTATGGGTGATGATTCATGGGGAATAATCACAGCTAAGAAAATCTGTCCAAAGGCGGGAGGAGGGGGCATTAAAAACCCACACCCCTTTGCTCGTTCAGTGCCTCCTCTTTAAAATGCATCTTCATTTGTGAAGTGATGACATGTGTCTCTGGCCTCATTGCCATTCCACTTTGGGCCTCGAAGCTTTCTCTTGGTGTAGACTGCAGCTGCTGGGAGCCATTGCCCACCCACACCCCACAGGACCCAAGGGAGAGCATCTTCCTCTCTGGTCAGGCAGAAGCCCTTCCAGCAGCGGCCGTCACCCCAGCCCAGGCTGCCCTCAGGGTCTCCGGCCACAGCCCAGGGCCGCCATCTGATCAAGGCCAGGACAGCTCTCTGGCCCCTGCAGAAGACCCGAAGCCAAAGCCTCTTAGGAGCCAGTCTGGTGCAGTAAGCCATCCCTGACATGTGCCCTCTTTTTCTCCCTGCCCTATAGCCTAGGAGGAGAAGCAGGTAGCCTTCCTTCTTATCTTGCTAACAAGTCTCTCCCTGGCAAGCTGCCAAGCTCTGGATTTGCCCACAGCTACCAGAATCTGGCAGGGAGAGGAGCGTGCGCTCTGAGCAGCCAGCCACAGTAGGTAAGGCCACGGGGATGGGACCGGCACTGGGCCTCCAGGGAGTCAGCTGGGGCAGAATGTCCCCAGGGGAGTCCTGAGAATGGGTCCCTCTCCTTTTCCCTGCAATCTGTGTCTACCAGGGCCAGTCTGCACAAATTGTATAAGCATTTCCCTTAGCTGTGCCCTGACATTCTTTAGGTGTTCTTTGCAGTTGAAAAATATTTGCTTTTCCAGTAAATGTGTGCAAAATGGAAATATTCGCTTCCCGAGTAGCAATGAGACCATTGCTTAGGCACCATAAGCAGGAGACCCATAGCTACAAATAATTCCAGGTACGGCTTGGTAGCAGCCCACACTTAGCCTGGTCTAGATAATGATTCGTTGTTTGGGCTGCTCTAACTTTGCACAAGGCGGTTCCCTCTGAGTTGTTCAGGAGAGACAGCACATTCATACATGGAGCTTTCCCAAAGTCACAGACTGCTACTTCTTCCTCCAACACCTTCCTTCCATGCCCTCTGAACACATTTTAGCATCTGCACCACTGATGGCCTGGTCTTGCAGGCCAGTGACTGGACAGAAATGGAGGCTGAGAGTGGTGCCTGGGATGGCACTATGTGGACGGTGGGGTTTGCAGATGGGGAGCCTAATGCCTCATGGGCTGTAGCATCTCTGGTAGCCCAGCCCAGGGCACATCTTTCCTCTTCCAGCAGCGTGGGTAGTAGAAAAGAGGGAACTGGGAGCTCTTGTTCCTTCCATCACCATACAGAACAATCTCCTTGAGCCTCAGCTGCTCTGTCTGTAAGTGGGGAAAACAGCACTCCATGTTTAAAGACATGAAAGCTGGGACGCCCAGGTGGCTCAGTGGTTGAGTGTCTGCCTTTGTTCGGCTCAGGTCATGATCTCTGGGTCCTGGGATGGAGCCCCATGTCAGGCTCCCTGCTCAGACAGGGTTCTGCTTCTCCCTCTCCCTCTGCTCCACCCCCCTGCTTGTTCTCTCTCTCTCTCTCTCTCCTCTCTCTCTCTTCTCTCTCTCTCTCAAATAAATAGATAAAATCCAAAGTGAATCTTTCCTTTGGAACCCAGAGACCTCCCAGCATATAGGCCATGTGGTCCCTCTGCCATCTCCCCTGGAATTAGGATTGTGGGAGACAGAGGAGCCCAGGGCCCCGTCTGAGGTGGATGGAGGATTAAAGCTAGGAGTTAGAGCCTTCTGAGAGTAGCTAGGCCTCACTCCAGTGCTGTCCCCGCCATCCAGCTGTGTGCACTCTCAGACACGTAGTCTCTGCTCAGCACCTGCAGACCTGCCTGCCAGGCAAGGTCCTCTGCCTGGGGAGACACAGCTCGGCAGTGACATCTGAACACATTCCAATGGCACATGTTTATCTCTAGAGTCAGCCTTTCCTGTTGGTGCTCTGGAGGTGTGGAGGAGCAGGGAGGAGGCTGGGGATGGCTGCTGGCAGGCACGGGAGGTGGAGGCAGGAGGGTAGTGGGGGTGTGAACCTCCCTCTTGGAAGGCCTATGTTTGATGAAGCTTCCAGACTGCATGTGGCCACATGTGTCTCTCCTCATGTCAGTGTGAGCTCCTCGGCTCTTCTGCTGCCAGTGGAGATGGGCACTGCTTCGCCCAGGGATACACCTTCCAGAGCTGGCAGGGACGCCATGGGTGGGGACCTCCAGGTGGGGGCCACAGGAAATAGAGCCAGTAGAGCAGCAGCGTTTCCTTTGTTTAGTTTAGGATGCGAGCTCTGTTGGGACACAACTGGTTCTGCCTCTCCCTTTGAGCTCAGTCGTTGGTGCCAGGACCTCCAGGCTTTGGCACTGGGACAAAGGGGGCCACCCTCCCTGACTGGGCTGGGAAAACCCCATGAGTTTGATACCCTTAAGACACCATTTCCAGAAGCTTTACCCTCTCCCTCAGGACAAGTACTCGCCACACAGGAATCCCCACCAGCAGAGAGCAAATGCTGAGCTGCCTTCCAGAGGGTTCCACCCCAGCTCTGGATGGCTTTGAGAAAAGTGTGTTTGCAGCCAATGTCAGAGATAATCTCATCCTCCCTCCAGGCTGACTTTTGGGGGACAGTAGAGAGGAGGTTGAACTATTTGATTCTTCTTCAGCAAGAATGAATCATGTCCCCCATCCCCTGTCCTCAGCCTAGGAATATCTACTCATGTTTATATAACTATGGCAACAGGCTTTATTCTCTACCACTTAAGCCCTTAAAAAAAAACAAAAACAAAAAAGAGAAAGAAAGAAAGAAAGAAAGAAAGAAAGAAAGAAAGAAAGAAAGAAAGAAAGAAAGAAAGAAAGAAAGAAAAATGGGAAGCAGTCCTTTTTCCTGCTGCCTTCTGCTCTGCCCAGAAGACAGAGCTACCTCTTCAGAAGCAAGGTAACACACAGCCCCATGGCACCCTGGTGCAGTGTCAGCCTCCTCAAGGGCGAGTTTGCAATGGCCCAACATTGTGAAAGGACTTAAGGGTTTGACACCCATTTTCTTCCAGAATCCTGTGGGAACCACAAAGTAATAGACCTCTGACTTGCCTGGGACCTCTCTTTGGAGCATTGCACTGAGATTATGGTCATCAATTTTTTTTTTCTTTCCATCTCCTGACCTTAAAAGTAGATGGGTTTCGTAATGTGTAAAATTGTTGTATCACTGTGTCATACGCCTGAAACTGGCATATTATGTCAATTATACTTTATTTTTTAAAAATTTCTATTTATTCATGAGAGAGAGAGAGAGAGGCAGAGGCACAGGCAGAGGGAGAAGCAGGCTCCATGCACCGGGAGCCCGACGTGGGATTCGATCCCGGGGCTCCAGGATCACGCCCTGGGCCAAAGGCAGGCGCTAAACCGCTGCACCACCCAGGGAGCCCATACTTTAGTTAAAAATGGGATTTGTTTTTAAGTGGATGGAATGCAATCTGGCTGTGCTAACAATATATTCTTTATCTCTGAGATGGGATTCCTCTTGTCCTGACAACTGCAAAGATCGTTGTCAAAACAGTGTTTTGTAGGGAGTATGAAGGTGTCAGGCTCACATGGGTTTACCTATAAGCAAGGGAAGCTGAGGCCAGTAAAAGGAAAGCATTTGTGCATGTTGGGCTGTGCTGTCAGCAGGTTAGGGGTGCTAACCACTCAGCCTAAGGTTCTTACCAGGAGATCAGCCTGGGTGCATCTCTTGGAGTTTGAACTGTGGCCATGCAAGAGGATTCCAGTCCCGGAGCTCTCAGGGGTGGAGAAGCTGGGGCTTACACGTGCCACTAAAGACTACTTCAACCACAGACCCACAAATGTTTCTTGGCTGCCTTCTTCTGCTGCCACTGTGCTGGGTGCTGAGCTCTAACAGTGGGCAAGGCCCACAGGGGTGGGGAACCCTTTTGTGGTGTTTCTCTCAGTATAAGAGAATGTATGGGTTATGATAGTGGCCAGATCCCCCTTTCAATCAGAATCCTGGGAGATTCAACTCCAGAAATGGTTCAGTCAGTCTGGGAACCGCAGCTCCATCCTTGGGGGTGGGTTCCACTGTGAACACACCTGGGGCCCCACGGAAAGGCACCCACCCCCCTGGGGATCTCGGGCTCCCAAGTGCGAGGAAGCCGCCGGGCTGGGCCTTGCACGGAGCCCAGAGGACCCGCGGGCCCGACTGCCCGGTAACCTACTGCCCCGGAGAGCAGAAGGACCTGAGATGTCAGGCTTCGTAGCTCGGAACGCCGGAGAAGATTCTCGGCTCCGTCCTGCGGCCCTCGGGTTCTCTGCTTGACGAGGCCGCCGCCGGATCCTGAGCAGGGATAGCGAAAGGAGCGCGGGTCCCCGGGCTTGGCAAGAGGCCACGGAGACACAGACCTCAGACTGAATGAATTCTGACCCACCTGCGCTTCTTCTTTCTTTTCTCGATCCTGCGGGTACCGCTGTTGCTGCTTCGTCCGAAGCGGGAGGACTCAGGAAGAGGCCCAAAGACAAAGACACGGGCAAGGAAGGTCCCCTGTACCCATGGACCCAGGGTGATGCGGAGGCATCCAAATGGGCTCTGCAGGCTCCCTTCTGAAGATGCTCATTTGTATCCTTCCTGCCTCTCTCCTGCCTTTCAGTAGTAAGCGGGAGGGGCACTCTTTGCTAACGAGGAGCGATACGACCGCAGCGCCTGCATTTTCTGCCCCTTCTTCCCGCATCTGCACGGTTCCGCCACGGAGACAGCAAATCGCACCTGGGGCAAACGTTCTTCCGTTAATCACCTTGAAACCGCACGTCGCTGATTCCTCTGATTACTCGGGGGTTCTGCCACAGCGCCCCCTGCGGGCCGGGGCGGGAGGCGCGGCGTCGGGACGCCGGGAGGGGACCCGCCCCAGCTCCCGCCCGGGGTCCGGGCGGTGTCCGCTGAATAGAATCGGAGCAACTCTGAGTGCCCCCGTCCCCGTCCCCGAGCAAGAGTTAGGCTCAGTGACCCTGGAAAGGGAAGTATTGGGAGGAGAAGGGCCGATTCCTCCCTTTCCGCCCGCCCTACTGAAGCAGCTCCCGCCCCATTACCGTTTCCCGCACAGCGAACCACTACCTGAGACTACTGTTTGTTTGTTCCCACGTGTCCGTCCCTCCCCTTCCCTTCCCCCACGCGTGTTCCGGAGGCAGAGGTCTCGCCGGTCCGGATTCAGCGTCGCCCGGCGCACCCCCCGCGCGGGGTCCGCGGAGCCCCTACCTCGCGTCTGCGCTCGCCAGCGGCGGCCGAGCGGCGGCTCCGCAGCTGCACCGGAGGGCCCGGCCGCGGGGACCGCGCCCCAGCAGGCGGGGCCAAACCTGCCGACGCCGGCCCGCTCCCAGAGTCCGGACGGCAGCCGCCTGGCCGCTTGGGCGGACGACGTTCCTTTCTGGTGGGAGTTTGGAAGCAGGGTTGAGTCGAAGGCTCCGGCCCCTCACGGAGCCCGCTACCCGGTGCCGCCCCCGCGACCGCACAGGGACCACGTGCTCTGTGGGGGCGTCGGCGGAGGCCGGCGCCCGGCTCCCCCCGCCGCGCCGGGGCCAGGGGCCCGCCGCCGCCCGCCGCCGCCGCCGCCGCCTCGGGGCCCGCCGCCGCCGCCCCCTGCGCCCCCCTGCGCCCGTCTCATTGGCTGCAGGCGGCCCCCTGACTCCCATGGGCGGCCCCACTTTCCCTCCGCCCCCGCACGGACCGCGCCGCGAGCGCTGGGGCAGCCGCTCCGAGGCCGGCCGGGGCGCCGGGGCTCGGCTGGTGCGGCGCGGGCCGCTCTGGGGAGCCGCGGGCCATGGACTGCTACTTGCGGCGCCTCAAGCAGGAGCTGGTGAGAGCGCGCGGGCGGCGGCGGCGGCGGCGGGGCCGGGAGGACCGCTGCGCCCCGACGGCACCTGGCCCCGCCGGGGGCCCTGGAGCCGGGGCGGGCGCGGGCGCGGGCGCGGGCGCGGGCGGAGGGAGGCCGCCGGGAGGGCGGGCGCGGGCCGCGGGGGGACTCGGCGCCGAGGGTTGCGGGCCGAGGCCGACGGGAGCCCGCGACGGCGACCGGGCCGCCCACACCCGGAGCGAAAGGCGCCCAGGGAAGGCGGGGAGAGGCGGGGCGCCCCCGCGGAGGACGCTGCCGAGGCGGCCCCGGGGCCCGCTGGCTGGCGGGGAGCCCCCGGCGCGGCAGAGCCGGCGCGGCCGCGGGGACCGCGGGGAGGGGCCGGCGGCTGCAGGGGCGGGGAGGCCGCGCCGGAGGAGGGCGCCGCCGGGCAGAGCGCGAGCCAGGCGGCGGGGCGGGCGGCGGGGGTGCGCGGGGAGCTCGCGGAGGGCGGCCCGGGCGCCCCGAAGCCCATGTCAGGCGGCTCCGCACCAACTCCACGGACGCCCCCGCACGCCTGCCGCCTTGCCCCTGCGCCCATCCGAACTCGCGGACCGGCAGGCCCGAGACCGTGCCCCCGCCCCGCCGCGCTCTCCCGGCTCCCTCCGGAGATTTTGCCTCTGCCTCCTTTTGTTCCTTTAGTTTCTCTCTTCACTCTTCTTCCTCCCACTTTCCAGAGCCGGGCGCCGCACCAGGCTCCCAGCAGCAGACCTGGCTCCACAGATTCCATGGCAGCCTCTCCCTCCTGCAGGCCCTGTCCTCCTCCCCCCACCGCCACAGAACCTGGCAGCGCTACCAGGGGCCAGTCTGCGGGCCGGGCAGCTTGCGGAGCAGGTGTTCTCACCGCCGCTTCCTGGTCAAGGCCCGCAGGCACTTGTCCTGTCTGTTCCACTGCAGACTCTGCCTTCTCAGGGCAAAGGTCACTTCCCTGGGCCTTCCTCCTCAATCCCTTTTTGTGGTGACACCCAGATGGGAAAGTTACTCAGAGAAGTGCAGCTTCAGTGAGGGATGGAGGAGTCTCCACCAGGCCCCATCCCCTGCTAGTTTTCCCGCAGTTCCCATGTTGGTTTGGGGATGGTCAGCCCAGCACCCCCCGCCCCAGCTCTGACTCTTCCCATTCATTTGTCCACTACCAGAAAGAAAAGTCAAGGTCATCACAGATAATGTCTGAAGTCCAAGGCCCATGCTGAAAAAAGAATCTAATAGAGTCCTCTTTTTATGCTTGGAATCTGGGACCACACCACCCACCTCAGGATCTGCCTTAATAGAGGGTTTGTGGGTGTTCCTGGCATAGGCTTGAATTTTAAGATCCTACTGATTTGCATTTTTTATAGCACCCTAGGTGGGAGGGGTTGAGGGGAGGAAGACAGTCTGTGGATGCCTGGAGAATAAAAAAGGCAAATAGGAATCTGCACGGAACTGAGCTCCAGGTCTTGATTTGCACCCTCTCCTGCCAAAGACTTGAGCCCTCGTCCCCAGGAGAAGGAAGGGGAGAGGCTGAAGTCACCGAGTTCCCCATTAGCTTTCATTTGGCCCTTTGTCTGAGCAGTTTCAGCCTTTGACTCTTTTGGAGAGGAAGCCAAATGCCTGGCCTGAGGCCCAGAATGACACTCAGATGGGAGATCTCAGCACCCTCGCCTCCCCCACTCCCGGGTGCTCCGCCTCCTCCCCAGTGCCAGGCTGCCCAGAAATAAAACAGAGCAAGTGACGGGAATTAGAGTCTCCTTTGCTCCCCAACACCTCAGCCTAGTGCTTAGGTAGCTGAACCGAATCTCAGTGCCTCAGTTTTCCTTGGTGGGATGAAGAGGAAAGTAGAGCTTTGAGTTGGTTAGCCCAGGCTCAGCCCTTTGGCTTCTCTGAAGGCTGTGGGGATTGACTTCGGTGCAGCTTGTTTGTGACTAGAGTGGGAAGATTTTTTTTTTTTTTTTTTTTGGTTGGGTCGGGGGCGGTTGGGAAGATTTTATTCAGAACTCAGGCCTGCAATGGGGTGGGAAAAGCATACTGTGTGTCATGAGCTTGTGAGGGTGGGGGCAGGCAGTGGGGCCCGTGTGTTATCCCAGGTAGAGGAGGACTGCGTTGACGGCTTTGCCTCAAGTTAGTATGTGCTCAGGAGTGACATTCATGATACCAGTCAGGGTCCACGTTCATTTATGCCACTAAATCCCTTCCAGATGCCTGCGTTCTACAGATAACCGGGTTAACCTGCTGGAAAAGGAAACATTAACAGGTTGTGAAATTATTTTTGTGAAGGGTATTCTGTGTCTCCCTCCTGCATCCTGGCCCCATCCTTGGCCCAGAAAATCTAGTCAAGGAGTGTGGGTTCCTGAAAACCAAAGTAGCAGAATTCCTCAATTTCTCGGAGCCGACAATGTGCACTATAACAAGCGAGCACTGTGGGGTGGCTAAGGGTTGGGGATCCTGGCTCAGTTAGGCTGGTGTCTAGAGAACCTTCCCCCTGCCTGGAAGGGGACAGGGATCCATTTTAGGGATGACACATGGCAGGAGAGTAGTAAGGGCTGACACACTTCCTCATTAGGAGGGGGTCAGGGCTTAACAGCTCAGTAGGGAGCATCTCTCTCTCCCCTCCAGCTGCCAGAGAGAGGCCCTGCATGAACACAAGGCCTTGGGACCAGCTGTTCTTACACACTGCTCCCTTGAGGGCTTCCAACAAATGGGGTAGACACAGGAACACAGAAGCCGCAGATGTAAGATGCTCATAGGGTGTTCTTCATGAGTCAGTGTCAGTGTAGAGCACATAGAGCGTGTAAAGGCCGAGTGATAGGGGCTCATGAAGTCTATCCAGGCCGGGAGGGCTTTGTTGAGGAGGAGGAGGTTGATGGAGGCCAGCTTCTGTAAGGCCTGTCCTAGCTGACTGACGCATGATGAGGCAGCAGAGGGACTTTTCTGGGGGTCAGAGATGGTCCTTGTAGGACAATTTGGTATTCCTAGAAGGCGTTTATCTAGCCAGGAATGGCCACAAGTTCAGGAGGTTCTGACCTGCGGAGGAGGACAAGGACCTAGAAGCAAGATAAGGACAAAAGAAGGTGATAGAAGAGATACAGGAGGAGCAGCCCTCATCTCTGGAGACCAAAGAGCAGATTTCCTGTGGCAGAAAACAGCTTTTGCCAAGGATCTCCTAATGTGGCCTCCTTTGGTGTTTAGAGCTAAGGGGAGGAACGGGGTGGGGCCAGTGAGGGAGGGCGTGGGACTTGGGGGCAGGCCAGCTTGAACTCAGCCCCTGGCTCTGTGTCACCTAGGCAGATCACTTAAGCCCCCTGTGTGAGGGGGGCTTTTCTCATCTGTAAAATGGGATTTTTAATTTTTACAAAAATTGTATTCATTTATTTGGCAGAGAGAGAAAGCGCATGAGAGCAAACACAAGTAGGCAGAGCAGCAGGAGAGGGAGAGGGGGCAGCAGGCTCCCTGCCAAGCAGGGGACCCTGTGCAGGGGACGTGGGGTTCCATCCCAGGGCCCTGGCATCGTGACCTGAGCCAAAGGCAGACGCTTCACATTTGAGCCCCAGGCCCCCCTAAAATGGGGTTTTATTTTTTTTTTATTTTTTTTAAAGATTTTATTTATTCATGAGAGACAGAGAGATAGAGAGAGAGAGAGGCAGGCTCCATGCGGAGAGCCTGACATGGGACTCGATCTGGGGTCTCCAGGATCACGCCCTGGGCTGAAGGCAGGTGCTAAACCGCTGAGCCACCAGGGCTGCCCTAAAATGGGGTTTTAAAAGCACCCACTTCACGCAGCCAGTGTGAAGATGAAATGGCAGCTGTCCATTCTCAGTGCACAACAGAGGGCCCATTGTGTCTTAGGCACACAGCACACTCCTGACAGGTCCATCGCACTGGTGTGCACGAGTCACTCATTCCAGGACACATGAATGGAGTTCATCTGATGTTTAAAGCACCTGACCGGACGTGAGCACTTGGTCACAAATATACACAGACAGGAATCCTGCCTTCAGGGAACTCGCTGTCCAGTGGGGGAGGTAATAAAAATTGACCACCTGTTGATGTCGACACTCCCCGATACACCAAGCACATAATGGGTCATGTCATTTACTTGCCAGAGTAACTGGAAGAAGCTGTACTTCCAGTATTCCCATTCTATAAAGGAGACATGGGGGGGTCAAGTGACTTGGCCAAGATTGTAGCCGGTGAGGCAGAGCCAGGCTTCAAATCTAGCCAGTGACTGCAGAACTTACCAGCACATGTAAGCATGAGCCCCGCACAGAAGTAGGGGGTGTGGGCTACGTGAAAGGCCAAGCACAGTGCTATGAGAAGGGAGAGATGATGTCCAGCCAGGGGATCAGGGAAAACTCTGTGGAGAGGTAGCGTTTGAGCTTGACCTTGAGGGATAAGCGGAGAAGTGAATGGGAGGAAAATAGCATTCCAGGCAGATAATGAAGCAACAGGAGCAATGGGCAGAGATGGAAGTAGTGGGGCCCTCGAGAGCCGTGCAGCGGGGATGCTGGAAGACTGCCGCAGTTCGGCTGAGGACATGGGCCTGTGTGGAGTTGTTGGTGAGCATCGGGGCTGGGAGAGGTGCTGAGAGCAGCCCATGGGGACCTTGGCCTTGCTGTGCAAGAGCCTGCCCTTCTCTGTAGCATTGTGAGGAACCTGCTGAGAGGTGTGCCCTAGTGTCTCAGAGGTAAAGAGGGAGTTGCGGGGGCCGGGGGGGGGCGGGGTGAGCATGGCGGGGGAGGATGAGGCTGCAGGATGAGCTATGTGGTTATGACAGAGCTCACACCGGGGACTGTGACGGCCTGGAGCAGAGAGTAGAGGAGGAAGGTGACCCTGCAGGTCTGCATCAGATGGCCCACAGAGGACAGGAGCTGACGCCGGCTGCTGGTTGGGGGATGCCAGCTCCCTGCGGGACAGGACTGGCCCCCTCCAGTGGCTGCCCCTTGCCCCAGCATATGCCCCCCCATAGATCTTCCAATCAGGAGCGGGCTCATCCGTTGCACACTTCCTTCTTTCTTTACCCTCCACCCTCCTCCAGCTCTTGGCACAGTTGCTGCTTTACCTTCCTGTCGCGCGTTGCAGCCAAGAGCAGGGCACCCTGAAGGTCCCCATTCACTGGACAGGAGAACAGGCCAATTGGCAGAAGCAGGGCTTTTCCCATTTCCGGCCCTGAACCTCCTAGCAGCATCCAGAGGGGCTGAAGGAACTGTGTGGGGGTCTTGTGAGTCCCGGGGCGGCGGGGGGAGCGAGGCAGGGCATGCTGCCAGGGCAACAGGCGAGGCCGGAGCCTGTGTCAAAGGGTTCTGGTGGAGCCGAGAGGGCGTGAGATGGGTGGTTGGACGGCACAGCTGGGGTACCCATCGGGGTACCTAGGAGAGGCTCAGGAAGGTTGCTGGGGATGCCGGCGTCTCACTCCCACCCTCTGCCCCCCCCATTGCCCACAGGCCAGGCGAGTGCCCAGATGACGGCGCTCTACCTGGGCAGCTGACCCCACCACCTCTGGAGGGCACAGGGCTGCAGGTGTGGGGTGGCGGATCTGTTTTCTGGTGGCGTCTTCCCCTTTGGCTCCAAACAGACACGTCCTTCCTCCTCCAAGTGATTCAGGGGAGAGGCGCTGTCGGTGGAAAGCAACCGAATTGGGTGTTGATGACCCTCCAAGGCTCCACGCTCCTCCTCCCTCCCACTCCAGGATAACTGCGCTTTGCCACTTTGCCGTAGCATTAACTATCCTGGTCTCCTCTCACAACAGCCTGGTGAGGCTGAGAAGCCACATCCTGATGACCTAGAACGCCCATTGGCCTTTCTGTGGGCCTGGCTTGGGGTTCCAGTCTTCCCACCAATACGCCTTGGGGCCCGGGCAATAGATCTGTCTTTCCGCTGGAGGCGCCCAGGTGATGTCAAGTGATCATCAGATGACAAACTTGGAGTTTTAGATAGTTAAGTTCTGTTTATGGCAAGTATATGCATTTCATATAAGTTCCTACCCCAATACATTTATTTATATCAGCAGTTAGCTTTACACGAAACATTAAGTAGGAATATGTAGGTCATACATAGACAGGGTGAAAATGGCAAAGGAAGTCTAGGGAAGGGTGCTGAGGAAGAAAACCCACTTCTCAGAGCCTCTTTCTTTCTTTCTTTCTTTCTTTCTTTCTTTCTTTCTTTCTTTCTTTCTTTCAAGATTATATTTATTTATTCATGAGAGACACAAAGAGAGAGAGAGGCAGAGGGAGAAGCAGGCTCCCTGCGGGGAGCCCAATATGGGACTCAATCCCAGAACCCAGGATCACACCCTGAGCCAAGGCAGATGCTCAGCCGCTGAGCCACCCAGTGGCCCTGTAGATCCTGTTTCTTGATCCATACAGTGGGGTATCTGACAAAGCAAGAGGGCAGAGCTTATCACTGTATAGCCAGAGGGCTCCAGGTTAGGCGGCTGGGACTCCGTGGGCTCCTTACAGATGCTCGGAGGGTGCATGCCCAGTGGCCTTCCAGCTCTCCTACACGGAAGAAGTGTGAACTGCAGTGGGAAAGCCTGAAGCACGACATGAAGAACAGCTTTAGAATGAAACTTTTCGAGGCCTAGGATGTGCCCGGATGGAGGAGATGGTGGGTGGGTGCAGGGGGTGTTGGCAAGGACAGTGGTGAGAGCCTCCTGGGCTTTTTCAGCACGGAATCGCTCCCAGATGTGCTGTTGAGTGGAACCGGTCAGCCCTGGCATGTGTGCACATCAGTGGGACCAGGGCTGCACGGGGTGTGGGGAGGGGGATGGCTGTTAGATCCACTCCCACTCAGACTAATCGGAACCAGTTAGACCCTCTTAGGACTTTTCCAAGTGGCCCCTGAGGGCAGGTTGGGTGTGATTGGGCCCTGTCCTGAAGATGGGCCTGAAGCTCTGGCATTGGAAGGCTGGGGAAGAGTTCAGCCCCCTACAGCCCCGAGTTTGGGATTTAGCGGTGGCAATTTCTGCTTTGGGATCTTCTCTGATTAGGCCTCTCCCCTCTGCTTCCCTCCTCCCCACCCCCCCTCCCCGGCTCCCTCTTAGGTTCTGAAGGCAAGAGAAATCCTGGGATCTGAGAAGGTCCCACACTCCAGAGCAAGACAGAAGCTTGCCCTCTGGCTCTTTCTCCCTGGGTGACATCATTCCCCTTGGGGCCAGGAAAGGCAGCTTGCTCAGTGGAGACCCAGCTGATGCTCCTGCCTCCCCGACTGCCTCTCCTACACTTCCTTCTCCTCTGGCCTTCCCTCCCACAGCTGCCTTCTGCACTCAGTGTCTGCACGGTGGCTGGACAGCCAGGCCGGCCTGAGAATGGGCAAGAGGGTGTGGGGTTTCCCTTTCCCTCTTGGGCTCTTACTCTGTGGGGGCAGGGGTGGCTGGGACAGAAGGAGCAGGACAGAGACAAGTTCCTCCTTGATGGGACCCAGCAGATGAACAGGATCCTATCGTTGCTGTGTGTTAAGGTCTCCCGAGGAAGAACTGTTCTGGAAGTTCCTAGAAGTCTTATGATAACCCTAAGAACTCCCCTCCGGGCCATGCGTACACACTCATTATGTCACCTCAGCTGGCCAGAGCTTTAGGAAGCAGAAATTCTCATTCCCATTTTGAAGAACGGAGAAAGTGAGCAGCAGTTTAAACCGCCAGGGCAGGTCCCACAGCTTCTGTGGAGCAGAGTGGGGATTTGAACTCCGTGCGTTCTATCTCTAGAACCCAAGACCTTAACCAACACAGAGTCTTACTTTCCACCCGGGTATAATTCCATCTCCTGTTAACCTAAATGGGGCTTCTGTTTCACGGGCGGCTCCAAATTCATACATACCCACACAGTCAGTCTCCCTGGAAAAGGGTACAAAATGTCAGCGTTATTTCCTCAGGATTTTTCCATACTGGAAGAGATTGAATGGGGGCATTTCATTCCTCCCACTGCCTCTGATCTGACCTGGACTGTGTTCAGCCTTCTGGAAGGAAGCCTGCAAGCCTCAGACTCCTTGCCTGTTGGTGAAATGAAGCCACTAGCCATCTCCTTGCCTCTTTCTGCCTGTGGGGTGCGTCATTGTCTGCGGGCAGCACATCTGGAGAGCTGACTTGGGTATTCAGTGGTACTCAATACATGCTTTGTGGGGGTGTGGCAGGGGCAGGGTGCTAGCTAGGACCTGGGGAGACAGTAACAATTTGTGGGTCTTGGGCGCTGCCCTCAGTGGTGGAGGCTCCCTGAATGTTTCATGAACCGCTGAGCACTTACATGTGCAGGAGGCTGGGTGGTATAAGCCAGCACCGAGAGATGGGGGGGGGCGGGGGGCGGTGAGCTGTCGCTGTCGTCGAGAAGGTTCCAACGCAGCATGGGGCATGCACGGGAACAGACATGGGCCTCCAGGTGGTGGGATCACAGGCATGGCCTGGGAAGCCTGGCCTGGTGGCCCAAGGGCCTTCCTTCCGGGAGATGGCAAAGCAGATGTGAGGCATCTGGGGACCCGAGTAGGGGCCTTGAGTGGAAAAGCCGAAAGTAGCTCTGAGGTCCGGGTTGAGGTGACAAGGGAAGGGGATCAGAGAAGCAGATGGCAGGCAGAGAGCTCAAGGACTGTGGTTTGAGGCTTTGGGTCTCCTTCTCCACAACTCTGCCCTGGGTCTTCCCAGTTGCGGGCCAGCAGCCTCCAAAGGAGAAGGGGTCAGCAGGCTGGAACCCAGAGGGGTCAGAGCAGGGGGCTGTCCACAGGCACAGCCGCCTCCCAGGCTGTGTCCCTTGCTGCTGCAGCCGCCACTTGCCTGGGCCATCTGGCCTGTCCCAGGATCACCGTGACCTACAGCCACCACCCAGCAAAGCTGTCCTTGCCTTCAGGGACATTAGTCCCTGGGCAGTCGGTGTGGCTGACTCAGTCCCATCCCCTGTCCCCTACACTGCGCTGGCTGCATTGGCAGGGGGGGGCCCTGACCCCACAGCCTAAGGGGGTCACCTGCCAGGGCAGTCCTCAGCATCCGTGTGCCTGCCATCCTGACCCCCCACCTCTGCACCCGTGGGCTTGGTTCCATGCATTAGGACAAGGCTGGGGGTGAGATGATCCCAGTGGGTCCCTGGGGGAGCTTCAGAGATAGCTGGTCCCCTCCCGCTGGGTGTGCTGTTGGGAGCAGAGCAGATCCTGGGCAGGAGCCGGCAGGACCCAGGCCACTGGGACAAGAATGTCATCAGAGCAGCAGTCCCTGCACGGCTGCCATGCGTGGCCCCCATGCACGGCCCTCACCCTCTCAGCCTCTTCCAGCTGCCACCTGGGCCCCAGGCCTCAGATGCCTATGGGAGGCTGGGAGGCTGACTTCCCTGTCTCCACTCCTGGCCTGAGTATGGGAGGTGGACAGAAGGAGCACTGGAGTCGCTGGAGGAGAGCAGGTGTTTGGGAGGCAGGGAAGGGGCGAGGAGGGCTGCTGCAGGGAGAGCTGCTGCTCATGGGGCTCTGGGCACCTTGTCTCCCTCCTGACTAGCCAGGTGTGCACAGGGAAGGAGGCCCAGGCCTACTCTTTGTCTTTGGGAATCTGAGCTCCCTGTCCTGCCTTCCTGTCCCTCTGCCTCCTCTGCTGCCCTGGGGGAGACAAAGGGGCCCCAAAGCCCACGCCAGGGCCAGCCATGTGAAGTAGTCAGCGCTTGGTAGCATTCCAAGTGGGGCTGCTTGTGTCCCAGGAGGGTGAGCTGTGACCTCAGGCAGGTGACCTCACCCCCCCCCCGCTCTCCCCCCCCCCATTACCTCATTAAAATAAGGACAGTAAGAGCAGCCTTGTAGGATTTATAGGAAGATCATAAGAGGTGGTGCCCAGAGGGCCCTCAGCTCCCTTCCTGTCATGGGGTGAATGCTCCCAACTGTCGCGGCTTCGCCCTGGTTAGCATTGGGGGTGGTCAGCGTTGGGGAGGCTCCAGAGAGGAGGAGCACGGGCGTGGGAAAGGCCAAAGGTGCCTGGCACAAACTCTGTGCACCCTCGAAGCACCCTCAGCTCCACCTCTTATCATCCATGTAACCCTGAGCAAGTCACTGATGGGCTTCGCTCCCTCATCTGTACAGTGGCAACAAGACTGGCCACCTCCTCATGGCCTGGTGAGCCCAAAGGTAGACGAGCTGATCTCCGTGTCCATATATTCAGGGCTGTGCAGCTGCCACTAGTGTTTCTGGGGTGCACCTGTCAGCGTTAAGGCACCTCCTTTCCCAGCTCTGATTCGCTTTGTGCTGGGCCCCATGGAGGGGTTAGGGCAGGCTGGAGTGACCCCGCGGGCGTGGGCTTGGGCAGTGAGGGCTCTAGGTCCTGGTGGTGAGGGTGGCGCTCCCACCCCCATGGCTCCCCATCCTCCGCCCCCCCCAGGCTCACAGGCCTGAGCTCCCCCTGACCCCGTGGCTCCCCATCCTCCGGCCCCGCCAGGCTCACCAGCCTGCCCTGAGCTTTCCCTCCCCCTGCAGGTGTCCATGAAGGAAGTGGGCGATGACTTGCAGGATCAGATGAACTGCATGATGGGTGCACTGCAGGAACTGAAGCTCCTCCAGGTGCAGGCGGCGCTGGAACGGCTGGACATCTCTACAGGGAGCACAGCCCCAGGTGGCCCAGGGAGCCCTGGAACACAGCCGGAGCCCGCTCACTGGGCCGCCGCAGCCCACTGCGCCTCCAGGTGTCTTCCTCTGAGCACCGAGCTTCCGGCCCCTGGCAGCGCATGCGGGTGCGGTGTGCGGCCCCTCCCCGGGGCACAGCCTGCAGGGCACCAGGGCCGCACGCAGCCGGGGCCAGAGCCACTGGAGCCTGAAGACTGGACCTCCACGTTGATGTCCCGGGGCCGGAACCGACAGCCACTGGTGCTGGGGGACAACGTCTTTGCGGACCTGGTGGGCAACTGGCTGGACCTGCCGGAGCTGGAGAAGGGGGCGGAGAAGGGGGAGATGGGGGAGCCCCAAGGGGAGAGGAGCCAGCCCCGGGAGCTGGGCCGCAGGTTCTCTCTCACAGCAAACATCTTTAGGAAGTTTCTGCGCAGCGTGCGGCCGGACCGGGACAGGCTGCTGAAGGAGAAGCCGGGCTGGGCAACCCCCACGGCCTCTGAGCCCAGGGCCGCCCGCTCACACAAGGCCAAGAAGCGGAGCCATCCCAAGGGCCCTAGACGGTTCCCCTTCCCAGGCACCGCAGAGCCCAGACGCGGGGAAGGCCCTGCCGCCAGCTGCCCCAAGGCCCTGGAGCCCTCGCCTTCTGGCTTTGATATCAACACGGCTGTTTGGGTCTGAGTCCTGGAGACAGAAAGTTGACTGAGCCCCAGAGCGGGCCCCGTGTGCTGGGAAGCATGGGCTGTGGACACTATGGCTTTCGAAAGCCGAACTCCTGAGTTCCTTTCCCCCAGGAAGGAGGGCGAAACAGCGAGAGTGTCTGGAGCTGAGGGTTGTGTATGGTTGAGTCAGGCTGTGGTGGGGGGCTGGCTGTTGAGGAGGTGAGGGCTCCTGGGCATGGAGAGACATGGCGGGGGGGGGGGGGGTACTCACCTTGGGGCTGCAGGTGACAAGAGGGGCAGGAACAGAGCAGTGGGCAATCTTGATCCTTCAGTGCCCCCAAAGACCTCAGTTGAACATTCTGTAAGATTAGAGTGCTGGGGTCTCTGGTCCCCCCCAGAGGCTCCCAATAAAGACCTCGTCTGTCTCTCTGTCATCCCCAACCTCATCACCGTGGGCTCCTTGGCAAAGCACCGCTCCAGGCACAGGCGTGCAACACCAGCCCTCCCCGGATTAGGAGCAGGAGAGAGGAGCCTTCCCCATCCCACCTCTCCCTGTTGCCTTCAAGATTCCGGCCACACCCGGGCCTGAAAAATGGGCGGAGTGGACCTGCGGGGACCTAGAGATGGCCCTGGATCTTTCAAAGGCACAGGAAAGATATGTGTACAGCACTTTTTTTTGTTATTGTTTGTCTTTAAAGATTTTATCAATTTATTCATGAGAGACACACACAAAGAGAGAGGCAGAGACACAGGCAAAGGGAGAAGCAGGCTCCATGCAGGGAGCCAATAAGGGGACTCCATCCCAGGTCCCCAGGATCACGGCCTGGGCTGAAGGTGGCACTAAACCACTGAGCCACCCGGGCTGCCCTGTATAACACTTTAAATGCTGGAAAGCCCTTTTCTAGCCATTGCCACCTCTTGAGGAAGCAAGTAAGGCAGATGTTTCCCTGTCTTCCAGCCAACGAGGCTGAGGCCGCCTGGATGTGCCACCTGTGGGCAGGAAACAGGAGGGCAGGGCGGCAGGGGGCAGGCCTGGAGCCCCAGACCAAGGATAGCAGCATCCCCACCCCCATGCCCCTTCCCTGGCTCCCGCCCCCAAGACACAGCAGGCGGGGGTCCCCCAGAGGGAAGGGGTGCCCCTCAGAGGCACGCACGCATTTTTAGGTGCCCAACTCCCCATGGGGCATGGAGGCACCTCCTGGGAGACCGGACCCCAACTGGTGGGGAGGGAAGGGCCAGCGGTGGCTCTGCCCTATAGCGCATGGCCCTCCCGCCCCACCTGCGCTGCCGGCTGCTGGCTGGGGACAGACACTGGGTCCCCCTGGGGGCCAGATCACCCCGTTGCCACTCCCCCCCTCCCCACTGAGCTCCCCTCTGCCTGATGGGGGTGGGGTTAGGTGCGGCCGCCTTCCTGCCCTCAGAGCATTAAGGGCAAATTGGAGGAGAATAATCCCAAGGAAGGCTCTTTGTGCCTTCCAGAGCCCTGGAGACCAAGCTGGAGGAGGGAGGAGGCTTCCATCACTCTCAGACCCCCCTCCGCCAAATGGTGGATGTTTCATGCTTTGGTGGTGGGAGCCACACGAAGGAAGGTGCTAAATTTATTTATTCAGTGCTTGCTATTTGCCGGGCAGAGTGCAAAACAGGCCTTTCTAGATTGACCCTAGAAAGGGTTGTCTTCCTGGTGGATCAGTGGAGGTTCATAGGGGTCCTAAGGGCTGCCCAGATCAGCCTGCTGACTCATGCAAGAACAAGATTTGAAACAGGATTGGCTGGCTGCAAAACAGCCTTCCTGCCCTCCCCGGAGTTTGCCGACTGAGCCAGCCCTTTCTGGAGGAGCAAGCTCCTGCTCATCCTCTGTCGCCCCAGGGAGGGCGTGGTGATGCTTCAGTGCTGGGTGGAGGCCCGTTGGCTTCGGCTGCCACGGTGCTGGTGCTGGTGCTGGTGCTGCTGGTGGTGGCGGTGCTGCTGGTGGTGGCGGTGCTGGTGGAGGGAGGTGGCGGTGCTGTGCATGTGTGCATGTGAGAGAGGTGGTGCAGTCGCCAGATCCCAGTGGGGAACGATCCCACCGGGACGCGAGCCCGCCACTCCCCCCACTCCACCCCCGCCACCCACCCGGACCCTGTGTTTTGTGTGCCGCCCCCAGCAGCTCCCTCCAGGAACTCCTCCCGGGGGCAGAGCGCTCGGCGGGGGTTACGGACAGCAAGGCCAAGGGGTTCCCAGCGCTAGGGGTCCGGTGCCAGCCGCCAGAGGGACTCGAGGGAGGGGACACTCGCCTTCCCGGGGCGGAGCAAAGCCTGAGGAGCGCCATCTGCCCACGGAAGGCACAGGCCACAGCCCACACGCTCCGACCCCTCCGCATCCCGCCCGGGGCGGCTGCCGGGACTGGCCCTTCCCGCGGAGACATCGGGAGAAGCGACCGGATGGCTCCCGGCCTCGTGCTTCGCCGCGCTGCGCAGAGTAGCCTCGTCTGCTCCAGAAGCCAAGTCAAGAGGAACGACAACAAAACCTGCCCCCTCCCCTATGAACCACGCGCGGCTGATGAATGGGATGATCCCTGCGCGGCGGGGGTGGTGCCCCGGGTCCCCCTGGGCGCTGCGACCTCGCCCCGGCCCAGGTGTTGCGGGGGAGCGCAGGGGCGGGGCTGCGGAAGGCGGAGGAGGCAGAGGGGAACGGATGGCTCACTTGGCCCCTGGGGCTCACTCTCCGGCCAATCAGGACACGCAGGTAAGCGGGGCGCCTTCACTACCCTCGCTGCGTGGAGCCCCCCACACCCGCACCCCGCCAGGAGCGCGTCCCTGGCACCCACCCCTCAGGTTGAGCCCAACCTGGACTTGCCCAGAGGAATGGAGGCCCGGTTGGGCTTCGTCCCCACCACATTCCCCTTGCTCCCTATTCGGGAATGCACCCCAGTCTTGCTCAGGTTGCAGCACTTCCTGCAGGGCCTCCACAGCTCTGCCTTTGGGTGCCTTTGGGTGCCTTTGGGTGGCAGGGGTCTGGCTTTCAGTGCACCGCGGGACACCTCCCCCTTCCCCACCCGGAGCAGGTAAGGCACTCCTGCCAGGACCATGGAATGAGCACGGGATCTGGAGTCAAACAGGATGTGAGACCCCTTTCTGTCCCTGCCAGCTCCAGTATGCTGCTTGACCTCTGCACTCCTCGGTTTTCTGGTCTCTGACATGGGGACAAGGCAAGGCTCTGAAGATTCAAAGGATATAATGCACACAGTCTAGAACACAGCAAAAGCTCTCCAGGGCGCCTCAGACCTTCAGTTCAGGCACTGACCCTGTGAACCAGAGCAAAACCACGAGGGGGAAAAAAAAAACAATATAAACTTTCATTGGAGCTTGAGTTCTTCCTCCTCTGTTAAAAACAAAAAATGTATACTGGCTGGATGGGCTCCCTGGACTGGGGCTGGGATCAGGGAAGACAGCAGGTGTCTCTACTGTCTCCCCTCTGGTGTTTTGTACATTGTGAACATGTAACCCAGCTGGGCTGTTATTTGCCAAATGGCAAACAATTGACACTTTCTTATGGAGGATGACGTGGCGTGGGGGGAGAAGGCAGCAGGGGGGCCGAGCTCAGAGATGACGCCTGAGGACCCCAGTGGCCGAGGATGTGCTCCAGGTGGCCCTGCCACCCCTCCCACACCCAGCAGTCCTCTTGCCACCCTGCAGGCCCTGCACACTCCCGGCAGGGCCTGGAGAGTCAGATGAGCCAGGTTGTGAGGCTTCAGGGACAGTCCAGCCCTCCCTGCTCTGCTCTCTGCTCCTAAGGTCCTTGGTCACTGCAGTCCCCCATACGCCCTGCACCTCACCCCCGACCTCCCCCAGTCACCCTGGGGACTGACAGCCTAAAGGTGCTCGTGGCTGTCCTACTAGGGTGCACCCCACCCCCACCCCCATGGGGTGGGAGGTGCCCTGACTGCCCCTCACAGGGGGTCTCATGGCTCAGGTGCCCCTTGAGGACCTCAGACTGTAGGCACCCCCTGGGTACTGGTTTTATTTTGCTTTATTCTTTTTCTTAAACTAATCTTTACACCTGATGTGAGGCTTGGACTCAGGACTCTGGGATCAGAGTCGCAGGCTCCACTGACTGAGCCGGCCAGGCATCCTGGAGGCAGTCACACTCCCCCCCCCCCCCCCCCCCCCCCCCCCCCCCCCCCCGCCAACTCCCCCACCTTGTCTGCCTCCTGCTGGCCCCGCTACCACCTCCACCCGGTCCCTCTGAAGGCCCCTGTGTCCCCTGTCAGAGAGGCCTCTGTGTGGCACTGAGGGGGGAGCCCCCTGGCACCACAGTGCTTGGGGCAACTGTCTGGCAGGGGACTGTGATCTTGGGTGCAGGAGGGGGCAAGGGGGGAGATGGGTGGCGGTGGGAGGGAGCAGGGGGAGCAGGAGGTGGTGGGGGGCGGGGGAACTGGGGGTGCGAGGGGAGCAGGGGGGAGTACATGGGGGCAGGAGGGGGCAGGGGCAACAGGAGGCGACAAGGGGGGGTGGGGAGAGCAGGAGGGGGCAGGAGGGGGCAGATCTCTGCTACCAGGGCCTCAGGCTTCCACCCCACAGAGCCCGTTCTCTCTGGATCTGCAACTTCCCCCCCCCCCCTCCAGGCTTGACTGACCCATTCCCAGGACCTATGGGACATTTTCCAGAAGTCACCTCCTGCATGCTCTGGGTCTCCACCTCTGCTGCCCAGCTCCGGGCTGCCCCCCACCACCCTTCTCCCTGCCCCTACCCCTCTCCCTGCCGCCCAGCAGCCTCCACCTGCTTGCGGAGGGGAAGTTCTGGTTCCGACCCAGCAGGTGCCACTGCCCCTCCCCCACAGCTGCACTGCTTGTGGGGGAAGGTGTCTTCCTCCAGGGAAGGTCAGGTTCTGTCCTCCTGTTAGTGGCTCTGCCCTTACTCTGCTCACCTCCTCCAGGCTGCAGCCTCCAGGAAATGCTGCCCATGGGGCAAGCAGGGAGGGGAGGCAATGTCTTCAAGGCACTGGGACTCCTCTCACCTGGCCTGGCCTGCCCCGTCAGCCGTCAGCTGCTCCTACAGCCTCCAGGGAGGTGCACCCAAGGCTCCAGGCCTGGCCTTTTGGCCTCGAGGTCTTTCCGTTAGCTATTCTCAGAGACCCCAGGTTTCCCGTGGCCTCAGACTGGCTACTTATTGGGCTTTCAGGGCTGGTTAAAGGGCACCTCCTCTGTGAGGCCCTCCCTGGGCCTTGCACCTGTAGGCCCAACCACAGGTCTTCCTCTGTAAGCAGGGGCACCTCTGGGGTGGCAAGGGCTCCACAACTCACCATGTCCGTATCTCCAGCACTGAGCACAGGGCTCTGGGGGTGACTGTGACCTCTAGTTGCTGGGCCCCTGAGCCAGGAAGGCCGTGGTCAGGGCCACCCCAGCTGCTCCCAGGCCCACCGTCAGGACAGCCAACAAACCCTGTTCCTAGCCCGTCACCAAGCTGTCGTGCAGTCTCTGTCTGCCACCTGTCCCTTTGGCGTCGCCATCCTAGCCTCCCAGGCCGGTTCTGTTCTCATGCCTCAGTGTCATCAGGCTGCCCAGACCTTGGGTCCTCAGATGGCCACTGCCGCCCCTGCTCTCCCAGGCCTGCTCCGTCTCAAATGGGTCCCCATCGCTCTCCCCTGGCCTCCAAATTGTCCCTGTTTCTGCCTGCTCTGTCTCCACTGGCCTTGGTGACCTGGCTTGTGTCCTTGTCCAGTTGGGTGCTGACGGCTGACCCTCCCCAGGAGTGTTTCCTGACCTGCATGGCCAGGGACCACCACCTCTCTTGGGGACATTGAGTCTGCTCACCTCTCCTTCCCGACTGTGACTGTGAAGGGTCGGCCTGGGCGGGGTAACGGGAAGGAAGTCACGAATTGGGTGTTCAGACTCCCTACCCAGCCTGCTCCTGGCCACACTCCAGGAATTGTTTGGTAGCGACGGAGCTGCCCTCACCGCGGCATTTGTGGCCATTTGTGAACAAGTGGTGGGAAAGAGGACAGTATCAGGCACAATTTTTTTGAAGATAAAGCAACAGAGATTCCTCCAAGTATAGCACCAGGATCCCTACATGGCCTCAGGCTGGGAACCTTCGTGTGAGCACTCACTTGAAGCCAGGAACCTGCTCACTGTCCCAGAGAGCACTGGGCCAGAAGGGCTTAGACGGGCCTTAGACTCTCTGGTCTGAGGTTCCAGAGCATCTATTAAGTCCATTTATATGGCAAGGGGAAGAAAATAAGGGGTTACGCTCTGCATCAGAGATTTCAAGGGCCCAAAGAATCCACATCCTCTGGCCTTGGGACCCTGTGGGGAGTGTGGGGATCAAGTATCTCCCATAAACTTTGCCAGATGTAGCCTCCCCTCCCCCGAAAAGGCCTGTTTGCCCTAGTGGGAAGGGGTGTGTGCTTAGTTAGCATCCCCTTAGTCTCAGTGGCCACCCACCCGACTGGGGACACTGGTGATGCAAGGGGCTACAGTGTGGCCTGTGCCTTTCTTCCCCCTGATGAGGGAAGGCCTGGATGATGGACCTTGATGGGAAAGCTGGCAGCTGTCCAACAGGGTGGACTGAAGCCCCCTTAGGAGACTCCCCAATCACCACGGTGGATGCCCGGGGATGGCTGGGGGCCAGAGGCTGCTGTCACACTGCAAAGTTGAGAGCCGGGAGAAGAAAACTTGGGAGGTTGCCGTGTGCTCTCGAGGTGCCAGAGGTCTAAGGGGAGCAGAACTGTGTCAGGTAAAGCAGAGCAGGGAGTGAACAAAGATTTCTCACCTCTATCCTTTCTAGCACCTTTGGGCGCTGGAGTATTAAGGCTGGCTCCCTTCTAAACTGAGCTTTGGTTTGAGGATGATGGTGACCATGGACTCAGATCATCTTCATTAGATAAAGGGGGACATAAAAAAAAAAAAAAAAAAAAAGATAAAGGGGGACATGAAGGGATCCCTGGGTGGCACAGCGGTTTGGTGCTTGCCTTTGGCCCAGGGCGCGATCCTGGAGACCCGGAATCGAATCCCACATCGGGCTCCCGGTGCATGGAGCCTGCTTCTCCCTCTGCCTATGTCTCTGCCTCTCTCTCTCTCTCTGTGTGTGTGTGACTATCATAAATAAATAAAAATTTAAAAAAAAAAAAGGGGGACATGAAGACTGGAAAGACCATGATCCACGGGGAGTCACCCCTGCACCCGTCTTTGATCCCTTCTGCAATGTCCCCATCCAGACTTTCTCTGTGGCCCCGGGTGAGCGGCAGGCCCTGCACTCCTAGCTCACCTGACCACACACTCACTGTTTCCAGGCCTGCCGCAGGGGGGCCCCACACCACTCCCTGGCCCATCACTCCCACACTAATGCCAACTTCTTGCTCCCGTTTTCTGCAAATCCACCCGTGACACTCTTCCCCACTCTCCCCTGCCGAAATTCGATCCCCTAAGGCTTAGTTGGAGCTCCTGTCCCTGAAGCACTTGGGCTCTCCCAGAGCAGAAAGTATTGGTCCCTCCGCCCCTACTACTCTGTACCACACCTCTTTACGGTGCTTCTTAGGAGGTTTTTGTGCCCTCCCAGTTTCTACAACTCCACCACTGCCTTTCCTCAGCCGCTGCTCTCCAGCTCAGCCCCTGTGCTGAATGCTAGGATTCCATCTCGCAGGCCTCCTGGGTGGTCCACTCCCATTAGAGCACCCACACATGCCCACACCTCATGTCTCCAGTGCCCCTTACCCTTCCACTGACGTCCATCGAAGTCACCAGAGTGAGCTTCATGTTCTCCTTTGCCAATTCCTCTCTACCTCCCAACCTGGTGATCGAGTCCCTGGACTTCTCTATCTACAACCAACACTAGGGGTCCTACTCAGTCCCACGTTCTTCAATGTTCACTGTGAATCTCCCGTCGAGATCTCTTCATCTCAATTCCAGACACTGCCAGACACCTTCGGTGCAAGTCTAGAACCCAACCCATTCCTGACCCTTGGTATGTCCAAGATGGAACCCCTGGACTTGCTCCTGCCATAATCTTTGCTATCTTGATTACTGGCAAAAAATCTTGGGAGTCATCTTTGACTGCTCTCACGCTCGAGTCGGGAGGTTCTGCTGGCTCTTTCTCCTAACCAGTCTCTGTTTCCACCCTTGCCCCTCGACACGCTATTCTCAACTCAGCAGCCCTAGTATCCTGATGAGAGGTTGAGTCAGATCATGTTCTCTCTACCCTTTGTTGAAGTCCCTTCTGTGGACCCCAGGCAGCCAATGCTTCAACATGTAGGCACACGTCTACTTCATGGCATTTGCAGACCCTTTCCAAGCCACAGAAGGTAGTTGTGTGGGCTGCACATTTCAGATATTTATGCAAACAGCAACTTAGGCAACATTCTCTCCACCCAGCACTCCTATCCTCTTAACTCTTCTCCACAGCACTCTTCATTGTGCACACATATGCACACGCCTGTGTGCAACATTTCCTGTCTCTGCCAAAGATTCCACGAGAGAAAAAATTTTATTTTGTATTATTCACTGCTCTATCCCCAATGTACAGATAAGCACAGGGCATAGAGCAGACACATCTATTTACTGAAGGGCCTCTAAGGATCATCTGCTTTCTATGCCCTACAAGAATTTTTATGTGGTTAAAAGTAAGCACAAGAACTTGTGCATGGTTAAGCTTTACCAAAAAAAAAAAAATAAATAAAAAATAAAAATAAATAAATAAAAAATAAAAAATATATAAAATATATTTAAAAAAAAATATATATATATATAAATATAAAACAACTGCTCAAAATAAGAGTCATATCACTGCTTAAAACAAGGTTTGGGCAGCTTCAGCTCAGCGGTTTGGCCCCGCCTTCAGCCCAGGGTGTGATCCTGGAGACCTGGGATGGAGTCCTGCATCGGGCTCCCTGCAGGGAGCCTGCTTCTCCTTCTCCCTGTGTCTCTGCCTCTGTCTCTCTCATGAATAAATAAAATCTTAAAAAAAAAACAAACAAACAAGAAAGTTTATTAAGGTTTTTCCTCAAGAGGAACAGCTCTGCCCATGCTTCTTAAGAGAAGCAATTAGCAGGAAATGTATGTCATACCTTAAGCCCAGAACCACATGAGGCTTCTTCTTGAAAAGCCAGAGAACTATATCCCAATTTCCTTTCAAAGCTCTTCTTAAGGTCTGCAAAGCAGAATCCATGTTGCCTTCCCTGAAAACAGAACTAGGCATCCAGTTCAAAGTCTCCAGCTGTTCTCAACAAGAATATTTTAGCAAGACGTGGCATTAAATAAATGGACTGAGCATTCAGCAAGCCCAAGAGGAAACTGCAGTAAAGAAAAAAAAAACATATTCAATGTAATATCTGTACTATGTTTCCAAGAATACCTTGCATTTTTTTCCTTTTTGGTGGGATAGAAATACTAAAAGCTTGGTGGTTAGACTACCTCAAAGCTCACATTCATTTCCTTCCCTGTACAAGATGGGATTTTTCCAGATCCTAGATAAGTACCCAAACAACTCTGCCCTTTTAAGTTGGGGGCTGAGTCAAGGAGGGCTATTTTAATACACATTTAAGTAGCACCTTAAATAAATACAAGACCCAAATAAAACAAAAGGTTATTTTATGAGCTATTTTCCTCCTTCAAATACCAGGCAATCTCTTCACACTTCGGTTTCACCACATACATATAAGAGCGTATTTTATGTCTTTTAGCATTCTACTGTGACTGCTTACCAAGGAAAACAGTGAGGTAATCCTTCTTTCTGTTCCTCAATCCTAAAAACAAATCAGATACATGAACTGACAAATGTATGTGTACCTAATGAGGAAAATGAGACAAAATATTTGAAACTGGGCAGGTCCAGATAATAAAGAATGTTCCTATGTGGAGAGAACTAGCTCCAGCCCACATAACCTGTCTTAATAATGCTGGTAATAAAGACTAGGACCTTCCCAAGGACTAACTTTTCCCAAGTACATTCTAACTTCAAAGAAACGGACTGTCTCACTGAGGGGTAAAAGGTGGTCAGTTATGATGGCAGATCAAGAGGCCAGGAAGAGAAGATTTAAAGCTGTATGGGAAAGAGTAACAGACCAACACCCGTATTTCTCCAAACATTCCTAAGAGAACTCTGTGCCCACAGTTTAATAAATTACAGTATTTTCATACCTCTGATGAACTTCTTACCTATCTTTCCTGCCCGGTAGATTGCAAACTTTTGAGGAAAGGCCTTTATGCCTCTTTGTGAAGCAAGCAGTGTTTATTCATAAGAACAGATGGACTGGCTCCATCCTATTCCTTAAATACCAGTAGAAGTATTTGACTGGTACCAAAGCTCCCCCTGATGGAGGCTAAAATCATAACTTGCGTATTTACTGTTAGTCTCTAAAACTAGGTTGTTTGGGGCACGACTAGTAAGCCATTAAAGTCATCTGTGTTTTAGTGGGGAAAAGAATTATCAACTGTGACATCAAGCCTCCTTTAAATTCTAGGTCACATATACTTAAAGCGTCACAGATATGAACATGGTGTCAGTTCTTAGATATTTATCATATAGTATGAGGTTCATATATCATATCCTTGAGAGCTTTTGGACTTTTCAGCCATAAAAAATACATCAAATACATGTTATTTTTGGGCATGCTCCCCTCTGGAGCCAAGACTACAGAATCCACACAGGGATCAATGGAAGCAGGCCCACCTCCCTTTCTGACAGGCCACCTTTCCACCTCCCTCAGCAGTGGCAGATTTCCTTGGGATAGTAATGCATCTCCCTGACTTCAGTAGGTCCTGCCCTGCATACTGCTGTGCCCCACAGGGCGTGTCTCTTCACATTTCTGCTGTATCCCAAGTGGATTGTGTGAGACATGACAAAGGAATCCAGCACTGTCATTCTCCCCATCATGCTCTCAAACTGAGGACAAATTGATGCTGTTAATCCATCATATTGTAACTTGGGAGTTACTGTTATTTAATGATTTCTAACCTATCTGGCAAGTAACCACACAGCCTATGTCACAGATGTAACAGGTAATATTTAGCAACTTTTACTAATGTGTGATGTTTGTCTATGACTTTAAGTCCAAAGGAATGTCTGAGAGGTGAGTTTTCAAGCAGAATGGCTGTAGAGGACCTTAAAATATGCCACCTTGACCTGGACTGGCCTTAATGCTTCACTTACTTATTTTAATTTAAAAAAATTGTTGCATTTATTAGATTTTTGGCCCCTCAATCCCAGACATATGTGTAACTGGATCAGTAGAAGGAAAGTATTAGTTAACTAAATTTATTAGAAACTCAAAAAAATACTCAAAAGAATACAATTTCCAATTTTTTTTAACAATATTTTAACATTTTCTCAGGTTGGTCAGAGCTTACATTTGAAATCTTATTCCTACATCTCAATTTAGTAACCGATGGCCTGACCACATTCCTGGAAAGTCTCAGCAAGGCATGAACACTACTTCACACCTAGTTGCAATGAGACAATATCTAGATCCCTGAGCAGTGATGTAGACTTTCTAGGACTAGTCTCCTTTTCAGTATTCAGGGACAAGGCACAGGGTTTTCTCAGCTTGTTTCTTTCCATTGCCAGCACTCAACTGGCCGACAAGCTGTTCTGCTCTACCTCTATGGAGAACATGTAAGTCACATCGATACCCCAGATCCATGTCCTCATTAAGCGCCATCTTTGTAAAGAAAAACAACTGGGAAGGAAAAGAAAGCACCACTGAATAGCCAGCTACAATTTTAACTTAGCAATCTTTTCCATACTATGTCTACCATACTACTTCATACATAGTTGAAGCAAAAGTAACCAACACATTCTTTATACACTTTTTCACTTTTTCTCACTTCTCTCAAATTCTTCAATCTATTATAAAGTAAGTTTGAAAATTTTTTACATAACATTTCGTTGGTGGGCTTACACCCAACAAATTAACAATGACCAAAGGATTCCCTTGGTGAAATTACAAGCTGTGGAAGATTTGAAATAGTAAAGTTAACCCCTAATACAGTATTAAACTTATTTTTACATATAAAAATAATACAGTGGGATATTTTATTCAATAAGATACAATCTATAAGATCAAGAGAGAATATACAAAACTATTCTATGTAGTCTGATGTAGTTTGCTGTATAGTAGGAATAAATACATCTAGAACAGAAAGCATGAGGTCTGTTCTCAAAGAAATCACCAATTAGGTGATTGAAACACTTAGGGGTTTAAAGCCAAGTGTTCTGTAAGTACCAGGCAGAAAGGAGCTACAGTTGCACTTAAAACAATGTGGCCATTATAAAATAAAAGTCTTACTTGACGGGATGAGCACTGGGTGTTTTTCTGTATGTTGGTAAATTAAACACCAATAAAAGTTAATTAAAAAAAAAAAAAATAAAAGTCTTAAATCTATAAACAACAACAAAAACACACAAAACCAAATGAAAATGTACTAAAATTTAATCATCCATAAAAGCTGTAATTTAATCTGACAGTAAAACACAAGAAGCAATATTAGAGTTGGTTTAGTATATTATATATTTTAGCTTTGAAAGCCATAGAAATCAGTTATCCCAGTTTTTTTCCTATAAAAGACCCATTTTTCCAAAGCATTATGCACAATTTTAATTAGAATATAATGACAGAATGATATTTCATAATTTTTAAATATAAAATGAAGTCAATGACTCAAAAAGTTATCTGCTGCAATGAGTTTGAGGAGAAATTTCATAATCTATATCATTACAGATAAAAGTATAATGGTTCAACTTTTAGTGCTTGACAGGGAGGAATCATGATAAAAAGGTCAATATGAAATCATTTGATTATAGTAGCAATATCTAACATTTGAAATGCATCCATGCTCTTTTGTATAATCATATTAGAGTCAAGTATATTTATTTTCACATCTGTTATAACTGCTATTGCAAAGGAGAAATACTATTGTCTTATTTTCCAAGAGATATACACAGAGCAATTTTTTTTTCTCCAGGGAATTTGTGCAAACCAATATAAGATTTAAATTCTTCACATAATATATAAAACAGGAGAAGCCTCTTCAGATTTAATTTTTGAAGTCTGGAATGCTGGCACTTCCCAATTAGGCAACAGTTCTTCATTCCTGTAATCTAGAACATCGAATAGATATATTTAAATATATACGCATATGTAAAAATAAACAAACATATGTATATACACACACACATATACAGTTAATCTCTTGATGTCAGAAGATGGTAGTGAACAAGCAGATAATCATATAGAAATTATTTCAGCCGATTGTTACTAGACAATGAAATTATACCAAACAGCTATCAGTAACAAGGCTATTTTAAACTTTTAAAAACATTTAAAAATGGTTTTATTAATTTCACAATCTGACAGTCCTGTCTGTAAAAAGGAAAACTGTAATTATTTCTATCTCATTATCTTATTTTTCCAAAAAGGAAATGATACCTGCACATAAAATATCCTTATCCAACCACTTCAGGACTATATGATATTAAGATTACCACTTCTTTAAAAAATATATTTTATTTATTTATTTGAGAGAGAAAGAGAGAGAACAAGTACAAATAGGGGGGAAGGGCAGAGGGGGAGGGAGAGAGAGAGAGAGAGAGAAAAAAACCCTTGAGCAGACTAGGCACTGAGCAGGGAGCGTGATACAGGGCTTGTCTGGGGGGTGGGGCAGGAGGCGGCTCCATCTCCTAACCTGGAAATCAGGACCTGAGCCGAAACAAAGAGTCAGACACTTAACGGACTGAGCCACGCAGGTGGCCCTTGGATTACCACTTCTAACCCAAGTTAGGACCCGAAAACACGACACAGAAAGAGCTGACCCCCATAGGCAAGGGCAGAAGACTCCAAGTTAGTTGTATTACTCAGCAGAAAAGAATTAGGTTAAAGGAAGAATTTCCTGAAGATGAGTTTCTCTTCTCCTCTTTAGAAGTGGGACATACTGGAAAGAGATTAACATGTTTCAATACAGTCTTGCTTAAAGGATAAGGTCAGATAAACTGCCCTCAAGGTTCATGTACTCTTACTCAAATATATATATATATGTAGCTATTTAAATTTATTCCCCATCCCAGTACTTTTCAAGTGGGATCAACACGGAACTTCCAGTCTATAATCACTCTATGATTTCTCTGCTCTGCCAAGTATTCTGACTTATTTAGTATTTTCAAGCATCCACGGAGATCTCAGGTGATGTATTAAATATATTGTTGGGCTGAATTACATATCAGAACCTAAGAATTTACACAACCAGGATGAAAGTCTTATTTCTGGATATAGGCCAAGATTAATGTCTCAGGTAAAGCCACAACACACTGCAGGTTGTATATGAATGAATTTTCACAACAGGCCAGGAGATGGCACCTCTTCCTTTAAACAGGCTAAAACATTTTCTACAGAACTGGAAATTAAACTAGGGTCAGCTAAGGTAATAGCATCAACAAGACAGTTACTTATAAGAGAGCTAAATGATTTAGTTCAGAATAGGAACTGGAGTCCTATTTTCCTTACCTTTGCACCCTTACCTAAACAAACACACCAGCAAATTTTAAAATAATCATCTTCAGGGAGCTAACGATTTATAGTTATTGAATCAAGATTTCACTAAAAGCCTAAAGCAAACATTAGACCAGACACTATCTTTCCTAAATCCAACCAGAGGCAACCCCATGCTGTTTCATGCTTTCTGCCCATTTTCCTTGACCTTCATTTAAAAAGGAGGTACCAAAAAAATTAAATTAAATTAGACTAAATTAAAGGGGGGGGGGTACAATTACTCAGTTGTTTCCCTGGAGAGAGAGATTCATCCAAGTCTCTAAGGAAGCACTTATTAGTTAATTTGGTGCTCTGGAAGAGGTAATCTGCTCAAAGGACCCAAGAGACTTAGAAGACTTAGTGTAACCAACTCTCCAGTGGTAAAAGTAGACTTTCCTCTAACCCGACCAAGATTAGTAATATGCACATAACCAGCATCAAAATACATCATACAACAGCTTCATAAAAATATTCCTTTATGGTATAGTTTATAGAGCTTATGAAGGTAAGTAGAAATTGTTTAGGGGATTTAATATATATAATTAGAGGAAAACAAACAAATGGTCCCTCAGCACCTGGTTTCTCACTTGATAGGCAACTTTAATGTTGCCACTAATTTCTCTCCAACAGGTTCACTTTAATGAAAATTTAAATGGTACTTAAAGTCAACTACTACTTAGAAGCCTGTAGACAAAACATTTCAAAAAAGCCAACCTATACCCAAGAGGAAATGACTACCATAACATAGTACCACATACCCAGAAGAATGGCTTGAGTTAAAAAGACTGGCAATACCAATTTTGGAGAGGGTGCAGAACTTATAAAGCTGCTAGTAGGTGTGTTAACTGGTACAACTACCTTGAAAAACTTTTTTAACAGTATCTACTAAAACTATCCATATAATATAGTATACAGTCTGGCCATTTCATTCCTAGGTATTTATCAAATAAAAATGATGCACATGTGCATACTCATGCAGGAATGTGCAGAATTACCCCATCAGTTCTTCAACCCAAATGTCCATCAATAGCAGAATATATAAAAATATTGCCAGTACAGTCATGCCATAAAAATGAACTACTATATGCAATAAGGAGAATTCTGGAAAACATATTTTTGACTAAAAGGTGCCAGACACAATACCTGTTTTTGTTAATGTTAAGTTCAAAGAGAGGCAAAACTAATTGTGTTAACAATCAGAGCAAGGGTTACATTGAGGGGAGGAAAGACTGTGATTGATACACACAGGTGTGTTCATTTTTAAATAATGCATCAAAATGTGCACTTAAGCATTTTGTTTCAAATAAACCATATTTCACTTTAATTGGGCATGAATTTAGGAATGACCCTAGAAGGCATTCCATTTATTCAACCACTATTTTCTGAAAACCCATTCTGTACTTGGCACTAGGGACACAGGGTGAATAAAGCACACATGAGCACACATGGTCCTTGCCCTCAGGCAACTTACAATCTTATGGGGAGAAAGACAAATTATCAACAGAGGAACATATCTACAAGGCATATATCAATCACGTTCACAAGATACAGAAACCTGGAAATACCCCAAAAGGTGAAATGGGAAGTGGTTAGGGCAGGGGAAAGCCCAAAATAAGAGTATGAGAACGGCATTTGTTCTGCTTTCAGTATCTTACCTGGCTCAGAGCTGCTGCTTACTGTAAGTCTAAAGCAGCAGACATGATTTCTTTTTAGGCTTCTTCTTTTCCACTGGTGTTTTTCTATTTATCTGTCTGACAAGGTCATAAAATATCTAAATAAAAACAAGAGAAAAAATGTCTTATTCAACAAACATTTGAGATCTTGCTCCACAAAACCATCCTGGTTCTGTTCAATGGGATTCTGCCCTTGGATCTATATATTGCTACTTTAACAGCAGGTTTCTTAGAAGCCCCACGTGACTCTCAGGGTAAAGCAGGACTTACCAATTTACCATGAAGGAAATACACCTGCTCTTAGATATTCAGTATCAAGAAAAAAAAAATGAGTAGTAAAAAACAAGGCAGTGAAGTTACAGTCTTCATGGAATCTTCTATGCTTCAATACATTAATTATTAAGGGAATAATAGTTAATGTTCACATTGAATCTTCACATTTATTCTACTTTTTAAAAATGTCAAACTTGGGCACCTGGGTGGCTCAGTTGGTTAAGTGCCCGACTCTTAATTTCGGCTCAGGTCATGATCTAAAAGTCCTGGGATGGAGCCCCACAATGGGCTCCCTGCTCAGCAGGGAGTCTGCTTATTTCCCTCTCCCTTGCCTTCTGTCCCTCCCCTTGTTCACAAGCACATGCGCTTTCTCTCTTAAATAAATAAATCTTAAAAAAAAAAAATCAAACTTAACAGAGAAGTTGCAAGAATAATACCAAGGACTTGTGTATTTTCTTTATACAGGTTCATCAATTAGGAACAATTTACCACGTGTACTTTATCATTAATTGCTAAATACACTCTCTTATTTTCTAAACCATTTGAGAGTAGCTTGCATATAACGGTCCCTTAATGGTTGAGTGTGTATCTCCTAAGAACAAGGATATTCTTCCATTACCATATTATTGTTATCCAGTTGAATACATTTAAGCACTGATACATCACTCTGTATTATCTACAGTGCAGATTCCAATTTTGTAAATTATCTCAATAATGTCCTTTATAGTAATTCCTGCTCCCCTCCACCACAAAGAGTCCATCTAGGATCACATACTGCATTTAATTTTCTGTCACTTTAACCTTTTAGAATCTGGAATGGTTGGTTCTTCAGTATGTCTTTCATGACACTGTCATTTCTGAAAATGGATGGCTAGTAACTTTATAGAATTTCAATTTGGGTTTGTCTGATGTTTCTTCATGATTATATTCATGCTATATATTTTTGACTGGACCAGGACAAAAGAGATACTTAAGAGGAACTTAAGTTCCTTTTAAGATACATGTAAAGGCGCATGATTTTTGTTTGCCTCTTTTGGTGATATTGGTTTTGGCTAAAGTGAAAAAGAGAAAAAGTGACCCCAATTTGAAGTGACAAATAATTTGTTAATATATCTTCTGGATTCATTTTGAATGAGAAATGCAAAGCATCAAAGAAAAATACAATAGTACTTATTTAAAAGATTATTATTTTAATTCCAATATGTTTATATGTTTCAAAGTGTCAGAATAATTAAACAACAGATCAGCAGAATTCAGTTATTTGCTATGAAATGCAAATACTAATGACCTGGAATAGAAACAAATATTGCAGAATCTCTTTACTATTACTCATCTATAATAAAAGTGCTTTGTAGAAGTCTATCATAAGTCCCAGCTTTTAGGGGCATAGGGACAAATGACAAAATTTGAATATGCACTGAACATGGACTTGATTTTAATAATTGTGTTGTGGTTGTATAAAGAAAATATCTTTGATCTAAGGGTACATATACTAACGTATTTATGAATAAAGGAGGGTGATAAGTAAACATTGACAAAATGTTAACTGGTGAAATCTGGATGAAGAGTAAACAAATTCTTAGTGTTCTTACATATTTTCAGTAAGTTTTAAAAGTAAAATATTTTAAGAATCATTGGTCTACATTTCTTTAAGATGGTGCTCAGATAAAACAACCTCTATTTACCTTATAATCCTAAGATTACAAGGCTAAATTATTAAAAAAGAAAAAAAAAGCCACTACTGAGTGATTTATCCTAAAATTATAAGTGATGCATTTATATTCTTTTCTTTCTGCTACATCCTCCTCACCGCCATATCCTTCAAACCATTTAACTTCTCTATTATCTAATTTCTAAGAAAGCTGAAAACACAGGATTTACGAACAAAACGGCAGTCTCTTTCACAGCTCTGAAACCCTTTAAGAACTTAATATGGATAAGCCACAAACAAGTTCTCATCTGTTCCCTAGCCTTAGCACATAAGCTATAAGATGAAAAATTAAAAGAACAAACTAAAATAGTCTAAGAATCAAAACCACGTTTCTTTATGCCAGGCAGTTTTGGGGTTTTGGTACTACACTAACTGATTTTGTAGTGATATTCTCAACAACTTCTTTCACAAACGTTGCCCACTTCACAACAGCTGGTTCAGTGACGAAGGCAAGTTCAAACTATACTAAGTATTCAGTTAGATATGCTCAGAGTCCTCAGCCTAGGTTCTTCTTCATATCTCTCAACTACAGAAAAATCTAAAGGGAACACAGAATAGTTTCTCAATCCCTCTGCCATTACTCAACTGGGATGTTCACTTGATTCCAATGATTATTCCAGCCTCAGCAAAGAACAATTAATTCTTGATTAAGACTGATGTGATTCTGGTATTACTATGTCCTACTTTCAGAACATAGCAAAAATGGTATGGATAATAGTTTTATATATACATATATATATGTGTGTGTGTGTATATATATATATATATATATATATATATACATATATATATATATATTCTGATATAGGCAGCAGGGACCTATTTAGCCAAGCAGTATGTCCCTGTGTGATTTGAAATTTGAGTCCAACAGGAATCACATGTATATTTATAAAGCCTTAGTTGCCTGAGGTACTATTAACTATCAAAGAAACTCTGTAGCTGGATTATCAGGCTATAAAGAGAGAAACATTGAAAGAAACTTGAATATATATACTTTAGCATAAAAAGCTTGTATGTTCCTCAAAAGAGTAAGGATTCTTAAAATAGCTAATGTATTCCAATTTGTTTTACTGTTCTCCATTTTTGTTTAATAAATCCTCATACCAAGGGTTGATTTTAACAAGACTGCTGTGAAAATGGACCTCTGGGGCACTGGAAACTACAACCCAGGAGGCTTAGCAAGTAGCAGGTGAGTTCCCACAAACATGTAATGCTTTAAAAGTAAGAAACACCTCCTGTCAATGGTGCTTCCTGGACTGTGGCCCAATCCAGCCCCAGCAGAGCCAAGTCCTATGAAGCTGGTGGGTGGCTACCAGTGAGAGTGAGAACAGGGAGAGCAAGAAACCAGATCCCTAAGGCCAATCATCCTGTAGATGGTGATGTTGCACTAATATTTCCCTAGCCAAGTTCATGCAACAATCCTAATGCTTTTTCCCCCCAAGGTTTATTTATGTGAGGAAGAGAGAATAAGCATATAAGCAGGGAGATGGGCAGAGGAGAGGGAGAGAGAGAAAATACCAAGTAGGCTCCTTGCTGATCTCATGACCCTTGAGATCACAACCTGAGCTGAAATCAAAAGTCGGATCCTCGGGCAGCCTGGGTAGCTCAGAGGTTCAGTGCCTGCCTTTGGCCCCAGGATCGAGTCCCACGTCGGGCTCCCTGCATGGAGCCTGCTTCTCCCTCTGCCTGTGTCTCTGCCTCTCTCTCTCTCTCTCATGAATGAATAAATAAAATCTTAAAAAAAAAAAAAAAGTTGGATCCTCAACCAACTGAACCACCCAGGCGCCAGCCACCCCCAATGCTTTTTATCTCAGTTTCCTTTCTCTATTTCTTTTCTTTTTTGGAGGGAAAAGACTGTACCAAAACTTAAAATTTTAGAGGTGTCTGGATAGCTCAGTTGGTTGAGCGTATGCCTCCGGCACAGGTCACGATCCTGGGGTCCTAGAATTGAGCGTGTCAGGCTTCCTGCTCAGCAGGGAGTCTGCTTCTCTTTCTCCCTCTGTACACACTGTCTTTCTCAAATAAATAAAACTCTTAAAAAAAAAAACTTAAAATATTATGATTAGCCAAATTTTTCAAAATAAATCTATGAAACTATAATTCTACAACAGAGAAAGCTGAAGCTAAAAGTACATACTTCCTTTCATTTACTTGGCAGTGAAAAAGAAATGACTGTTGAAGATCTCAGTAGGACTTGCTCCCCACTAGGAATATAAACTTCTTTAGGGCAGGAACAGTGTCTGTCTGGATCACTGTTACCCCAGGGCCTGACACATTGCCAAAATATAAGCATGCAATAAATATTTCCTGAATAAATGAAATTTATGAATTTTTATATACTTACAAAAACTGCTTTTACCTAAAAAAGCAAGCTTTAACATTCTTGGTTATTTGAAATCAGAGGATTTGTAACAAGCTTAATTTTTTTGTCTGTCAGAGGTTTATTTTTTTAAAGATTTTATTTATTTATTCATGAGAGACACAGAGAGGCGGAGACACAGGCAGAGGGAGAAGCAGGCTCCCTGCAGGGAGCCCAACAAGGGACTCAATCCCAGACTGGGATCACACTCTGAGCTGAAGACAGGAGCTCAATTGCTGAGCCACCCAGGTGTCCCTTGCCTGTCAGATGTTTAAAGTCACTTAGTCATTTTAAAAGTCAGACAATAGTCTAAAATTGTAAATATTAAGTCAAGGAAAGTGACCTACAGACCCAAAGGTTAGAGAAAACAGCAAACAAAAACACAGGATCCTGACAACCTAATATACCCGTAACTCACCTAAAGTGAGCTGAACTGACTGATCACCTATGATGCCAAAATGACAAGCAAATTGGCAAGTGAAGACTTGCATTACAGGTAAAGGAAAGAAGCCTACTCTGGTTTTTTGTTTGCTTTTTAAAAAGCTTATATTAAAACAAAAGCAAATAGAACATTGATGGTGGCAGGTGGAATTGCACTGATCTTTGAGGGATCCAGGAGGGTACTGGATTTACACCCAGGCAGGCAGGCATGCTTGTTAAAGTATTCCTGTCACAGCTATGTTCTCAAGAAAGTAGAAAGCTTAAGTCACAGACAAAAAAAAAAAAAAAAAAAAAAGCCTTGGGCACCTGCTGTATCAGGCCTCAAAGAACAGGTGAATTTTAGTTCCACGTCCATGCTGACAGATTTTTCCCTTTGAGTCAGAAACCAAAGGAAAACATGACTCAAAACACCAAATTCTGTGATATCCATGAGGTAATCTCTTTCTGTATAAGTTCATAAGCTCAATAACTACTTTGATTTTTGTATTTTCCTACTTGACAACCTCTTTACATACATGTGCATAGGCAACTGCTACAAAACAAGGGTGATAGAAAAATTTGCACATACCACCTTCTGGCATATCACTCAGAAGCTCAACAGGACTTTAGGCACATTATTTAACTTAAACTTTCTCTTTGCCAATAAGGTAAATATAAGAGTCCTCATTACAGCCATCAAAGTGATTTTATGCAAGAGACGAAATACGGTTTACATACTTAGAAGAATAAATTTTTTTTTTCAAAAATTTGGTTTTAACTATTAATTTAAAAGAAAGGTAACTAAAAGGGCACTTGTTTGTGCTGCCTAGCAGCTGGCAGTTACCTCATTAACGTTGATCTTTGACTTTGCAGAAGATTCTAAAAAGGCACAGTTACACCACTGTCTTGCTAAATTCTGACCCTGCTCTTTGCCAACTACTCGCTCATCTTCCAGGTCACATTTATTGCCAACCAAAATCATTGGAACCTGTGGAAAGGAGAAAATGTAATATGAGCAGTAGCATACTTGTTCCTTACCCCCTTATAAGTAAGCAGTCACCTGTCACCAATCGAAATGTATTAGCTAGAACTATAAGCTTTGCCAAGTGATTAAAAAAATTTTATGTATACACATTGGGGGGAAGAAGGTAGATGGAGGGGGAAGAGACAGAAAAAATATGGAAGAGCTCTACTATGCTCATTTGCTAAATTATTTTAAGGATATAATCACATAATTCTTATGTGGACTACTACTACTAATAGCTGGATTCTATGTACAAAAATCTGAAAGAAAAGAAATCTCCTGCAAGCAGAAAAGAATGTATATATTCACTGGGCCTAATTACAGTTTAAGTGCTTCATCTCACAGGGCCAACAAACACAAGAGCAGTGGCAAGACCAACATAATAATAGGTTCTCCTTCTGCATTTTACATTAGATCTGAAGACCAGTTTAGGTGAGGTGTTAAGAAGGAATAACAATTAAAAAAAAAAAAAAGCCACAGAGCAGCTATGCCTCCCCCTTCCCCCTGTATCAGAAATGCTGTCCCTACTTCCAATAAAACAAAGTGCTAACAAACTGTATAATGTCCTTAGATAAAAGGTGTCCACAGAACAAAGTCATTTGTGAGGAGATGGACGCTACACACAAGAAAGGATTTAAGGGACATGGTGGGTCTTGTACCTAAAACAGGCAATTATCACAAGTTAGATGAAACATACAACTCCATCATTTTTAGTTATGACACAAGATAAAGAGACCAACATTGCCATATTTCAGTGATTTGCATGCAATTGCCTATGAAAACAGAAGTCTCTTAGATAAATTACTCATGGGAAGGAAGAAAACTATTCATTAGGTTATGGTTGATCATGAGTCCTATAGTAGAAATCCCTTCCGCCTATGGTATTACCCAAAGTTAAGGTCCTGAGCAGGTGCATATGTTCCCATTAATAATGAGAGAGAACACGTAAAAACAGAAAGGTACAAATGAAATTTTATATCCCAATTTATACAACTGAAAAGGAACTCTCTGTAATTCAAAACTGAGGTAAACAAGTAAAATGTACATCTTTGCAAAAAGGCACAACAGCAATGATGTTATTCACCAAATAAGGCATGAATTCTGCAACAAAATATAATTAAAAAAACATAAAACCCCAGTTAATTAAAATCTTCAACATAATTCAAAGGAAAAAACTCTTAAGTACAAACGATACCAGAGAATTTTAGAAATGGAACATATCACTATGGTTCTTACTAATTGTTCTCTGAACAGTTTCTGATGTTAACTATCACCATTCAAAGCTCAACTCAAGTCCCACCACTTCTACCAAGCCTTTGGACTCCTCTTCCTTCCCTCCTGCACTTACTAGCACAAAGCACAATGAGTACACTTTATCATACATGCCCTCCTTTTCTAACTATCTTATCATATAATGTATAGGTAAATTGAGAAAACTGTAAAAAATTTTTGATCACAGGGATGCTTTTAACTAGATGGTAGATAACCTCCAAATCCTCTTAAAAGAAAAACAGACACTTTTTATTTGGCCACAGAGAACAAGCAGTATGTCTTATAGAGAGAAAAATACTTACATCTTCTGTGTCTTTAACCCGTAAAATCTGTTCCCTCAGGTCCTGTAAGTCATTAAACGTGGACTGAGCTGTAATAGAATATACTAGTGCAAACCCTTGGCCATTCTTCATATACAAATCCCTCATTGCTGTAAATTGCTCCTACAAAAAAAAAAGTGCAATTAAAAGTACAATTTCTTGAATGTATTCTGAAACAATTTAAACCCAAATCATTACAAGTGAGCGACTGAATCTTTTCTTACATGCTATCATGACAGGAAATATAAGACCTATTATACAGTTTCTAGAAACTCTGAGGTAGATGTTCTTGTTCCCTACTTACATGACTAGAGGCAATGACAATGAACTAAGGAATTAGGAGAGAGATCTTAACCACCTTAACATGCTTTCTGTGTGGTTTAGAAAACTATACATAATTCCTTTTTACATATAGATCCTATTAAATTATTTTGATACCACTAAAGATGACCTCCAAGGAAGTGCTGTTAGAAAAGAGAAGTCCAAGTACTGAATCCTGAGGTCCTCCAACATAAGGGGTTGGGGATATGAAAGCAAATTAGGAAAGGAGACTCAGGAGTAACCAATGATAGAAGGAAAAAACCAAGTGTTGTTTCCTGGAAGCCAAATGAATAAAATTTTTAGAGGAGAGTAATCAACTGAGCTGGAGGTTGCTGAAAAGTCTTAAGGAGTTGACAATACGTGCAGAGGGCTGATCATGAATGACAGGCTATGACTTGAAGCTGTGTGAAGATGGGGGTTAGGACATAAAGACACTCAAAGATAGTGGGATAAATGAACTGCAGGTTCCAGTGAAGTTGAAGGTATAAAAGGAAGGGAGATGAAAAAACAAGAGGTGGAGAATGAGTAGCATGCTTGAATATGAGATGAAGGTGGTATCACAGTTATTGGTAATCATATAGTCTAGATAAAACCATGGTAGGAATAGCTGAAGCAGTAAGGAGGTCAATAAACTGACAGGTCGAGGATACTGATCATCTATAATATATATATAGATTCTATTTGAATAACAAAATTACCAAGAATTCTGATTGAAGCAGTGATGAAGAGAGTGAGCAAAATCTTCAAGGAGTAAGGAGTGATCTGGGACATGATTAATAAGTACCAACTATTTTCTAAGCTTTATGGGAGGCACTAGGGACACAGACAACTAAACAGGCAATTATAACACAATATGTGTCACAGCACTAGGATGGGAGAGTGACAAGACATTTAAGAGCACAAAGGAAAGATCTCAATGGAAGGGATGAACTTCCTTAATTTGGACAAGAGGAAGAAGAAAGAACTCCTTCGTGCTTGTGGAGGAGATGAAAGGAAAAAGTAGAAAAGTGTTCTTTAACTGTTGGGGTGTCTGGGAACAGAGGGGAATGACTACTAATTCAGAAGCTAAGGAAATTGGGGCGGGTGGGATGGAGAAAGGAGATTTTTTGAGTCAGCAGATACAAGAAAGATGTAGTACTAATGATCCCAAGTTTCCTACTGGAGTCAAGATGCATTTTCCCACAAAAGAATGGGAAAATATGGTATAATTAGCTCTACAAATGCTCCATTCTACCTATATGCTTTTCTTAATGACATGAAACCTTCTCATCATTTATAAAAATGTGTGGAAAATTTGTGCTAAATTTTAAACAACTTACAACATTTAAGAATACCATCCATTTTCAAACTGAGAATTGCCTAATAGGTAAAGTCTATGTATATGGAGAAAAAAAAGAAAAATCACTTAACGTGTGCATTTTTTTATGGCAATATAAAAAGGAAATTATCAGCAATTAATAAAATTATAAAGGAGGTGACAAATGAACGCAATGCAAATAGAAGCAAATACTTGGAACTAATACTACAATAACAGGCATTGTGCCAAGTGATTTATAATCACTATCTCATTTGATCATTACAAGCACTGTATGATATACTAATGTCATCAGGAGTAGTCATTTAAAGATGAAAAAAATGAGGCTTCAAAATAATCCTAAAGATTTTTGTCAGAAAACATGTATCTGTCAATAGCTCCTTGAGATGTTAAAATGCTAATAAAATGCAAAAACAACTTTGATAAAAATGACTATGGTGCCAAGACAAAGTCTCACATAAACCCAGAGAAATACATATTTTAACTAAAATGCTGGATTCAAAATACCTTTTTAAAAAAAGCAGCAATAGGGACACCTGCACCCCGACATTTATAGCAGCAATGTCCACAATAGTCAAACTGTGGAAGGAGCCTCGGTGTCCATCGAAAGATGAATGGATAAAGAAGATGTGGTCTAAGTATACAATGGAATATTACTCAGCCATTAGAAACGACAAATACCCACCATTTGCTTCAACGTGGATGGAACTGGAGGGCATTATGCTGACTGAAATAAGTCAATCAGAGAAGGACAAACATTATATGGTCTCCTTCATTTGGGGAATATATCAGAAAGGGAGACAGAACATGAGAGACTCCTAACTCTGGGAAACGAACAAGGGGTGGCAGAAAGGGAGGTGGGCGGGGGGGGGGGGGGGTGACTAGGTGACGGGCACTGAGGCGGGGGGCACTTGATGGGATGAGCACTGGGTGTTATTCTGTATGTTGGCAAATTGAACACCAATAAAAAATAAATTAAAAAAAAAAAGCAGCAATAGGGTAATCCTTACTTCCATATAGGAAGAAGATATCCAACACACATTCTATAGGTGAACTCAACATAAAATTTAAGAGTGATATGTGGGCATTAAGTACATCACAGATGGTTGGAAGCACGTAAGAAAATTTAAGAAGCCCTACATTTAGATAATTTGTTCTTAATCAGAATAATTACTTTTACTCAGAAGAATTATTCAGATGACAAAACCTATTCACTAACTATAATCTATCAGAAAAAGAGAAAACATCCTTACTGTTCCTGCTGTGTCCAGGATTTCGAGCATACACTGTTGGCAATCTACTTCGACTTGCTGTTGGGAAAGGGAGGAAAAATGAGAAAAGTATTATCAAAATCAAAATGTGAATCTGCTTTCCTGACATCTCTTCATTCCAAGTACCTATTACAATTATAAAGCCTTTTTCTAGGAGTTTGCCCTATTGGCTGAGACTTAACTTGGTACTATAATAAAGAACAAGAGGTCTCAAGCATGTTCTATTAATACTATAGAAGCCAGGACTGTTAATGCTGAGTTTAGGTATTTTCTGAACACTATAAACTGAGTGAAGATTTTTGGTATTTTTAGAAGGCAGTGGTCATATTCTCCAATTCAAGAAAAACTACAACAAACAGGTATAGTTCTGACAGAAATAAAAATGTATAAAAATAAGTATATTATCTTCAAAGAAAACAAAGCACAAAAGTATTAAATAGCTCAAAATGCAGATAAGATTTTGGGGGTAAAGAAAATTCTGCCAACTTACCACATTCAAGTTGTTAAAGTTTTACTAATATGTCCCAAATTTGGTACATAGGAAAATTTTAATTTAAGAGATAAGGGGAACACAGATGTGCTAAAATGGAAACACTGAACTCATATAGTCCTCAGGACTTTAAGATAAAGACCCTACGCTATGTGCAAAAGGTGAAATTTTATATACCGAATTCTATTTCCCCAGTGTTTTATAAAATAAGAGAAGGTTGGCCTAAAGAGAGTATCAAGATCAACTGTGTGGAAAATTTTTAATAAAGAATTTTTAAATTAGAAAAGAGTCAAATCTTCAACATTCTAGGTACAAATCTGTTTATAGTTACAGCTTTAGCCAGCAACTTATTTGGGGGCAATTTTAGTAATGCAACACTGTCTTCTAAAAATAAACGTATTGATCTAAGGCCTATTTTAAATGCTTCTGTGTCAGATCAGGGATTGCTAAGAAGCACCCTTGGTGGTGCTACAAACTCACTGTCCCACCACTTACAGGACTAATGTGGTAATCTGCACAATCAGTAAATGAGAATGCTCAATGAATAATGAATTAGGTAGTTTTTCAATGTAACTAGAATACATTTTTATTTTCAATTTGCAGATAATGACTGCTGCACCAGTATGGCTGGTTGAGCTTACAAAATTTAACAAAATTTATAACACTATTGAAGGTAAATTCTACAACATGTAATGAAGTAATCCTTTCCTATTTGTTGAAAGGTAGGTTTAATTTTCTGCCCCTCCCCCTGCCCGCCCTTAACATACTGGGAAATAAAATCATAAAAATTCCTCATAATGCTAGTCTCATAATGAAATACAATGGTCAAGATTATTTGTCAAGACTATTTAATTTTTTTTCTTTTGAATTTTTTAAATGTTTTCAGAACTTTGGCTTTAGGATGACAATAAAACCAAGCAGAAAGTATACTGATTCCATACACCCTTCTCTGTTCCCCATTAGCCTCTCCTACCATCAGCCTCCTATACCAGAGTGGTACATTTGTTAGACTCAACAGACCTGCATAGAGACATCATGATCGCGCAAAGTCCACAGTTTACATTACAGTTTTACCCTTGGTGTTGTACATTCTGTGGGTTGGGAAAATGTGTAATGACATGTACCTACCATTTTTATATCATATAGAATCCAGTATCTAATTTCTTACGGTCTAAAGAGAAAATATCTTCAAAGTTATAAAACTAAATAAAAATAAAAACCTTCAGTCACTGGGTAACTTCGAGTATAAAGGTGTTCTTAATTTTCCTTCACAAAAAGAATTGTCAAAAATATACCTACTATTTATACACAATTTTTCTACATTAAAAAAAAAACACCAGAGAAATGTTGTACACTAAAGGACAGATTACTAATCAGTAACAGAACACAGAGCTCTCTGTGGCTAAGCAGTACTTTATGAGAAATACTCTGTCTTGGTGAAACTTAAAAACCGGGAACATTTATATCACTTCTCAAAATAACTTTTAAAAAGCAATTCTATGAATCAAGTTTTTAAAGCCCTAAGGAACTATTTGTAAGCATGTGTATACAAGTTTCACATTTTTACCTTTCTGTAGGAATCTTCTATCGTTGGGTCATATTTTTCAACAAAAATTCCCTGAACAAACTGAACTGTCTAGAAAAAAAAAGCAGAGAAAAGTTAAGAACCTAAAAATCAACTCCTCTAGAATGCTACTTACACCCTTATAAAGTGATAAGGACTAAATGAAATTATGTGAAAATTCTGGGTAAACACACAGATGTACAATTTCATTATTTTTTAATACAAGGATACACCCACAACTAGGAGGTACATTAAGAAAGGAGGCAGTCTCATGTTAAAAGCTGTCCAGCAATGCTGCAGCCAACTCACACTGTGAAATAATTACTATATTAAGTTTCAAAATACAATGAAGATACAAATAAGGACACAGATCCTAATTAATGAAAAAATGAAAATCTATCAGTATTAAAATTCCTAATACCTCTTTATGTATCTATAGAAACTTTATATCATGCTCTTAAAGGAATGAGACAAAAGGTTAGAATTTTTTTTTTTTAAATCTTAAAAGTTTCTCTAATTGTGAAGGAAAAGAGAAGAGGAAACTAAAAAGTACTGAATTTACTAAATTTATAGTCATGTTCGAGTTTCATGTTCTCCTTCAAAGTTATTTTTCCCATTTGCCAACTGAGATTTAAATATACAACCTCCCTGATTCCAAAGCCTTACTTTTTCATTGGAGACACAGCCTACTCATCTTTTTCAGATTATCTACTTCTCTCTCTCTAAAATTTCTGTAAACACAGGCTTGAAACTAGGTATTTTATCATTTGGTAAATAAAAAGAAGATGGTTGTGAAATATTGACTGCACAGCTTTAAAACGGTCTGGTACACTGCCGTCTAAAAGCAAGAATAGGTAAGAACGTGACCTAAGAAGGTGACCTATAATCACCTACATTTAAATTATGCACTATTTTAGTTTGAGCTAAACACATTAACTGGAATATAGTAAATTTCACACTTCTTCCTCCTACTATGCTCCTGTTCTTCAAAGGAAACTCAAGATATAATTACACCAAAAACTTCAATCATTATTTTGATCAGGGATTTAGTCACCTCATATTCTTAATACTACATTTAATTCAAACATTAGGAAAACTTCCTAATATGCTTTATGCAAATATAATCCAAAGCAGATGTTTAGAAAGAATCTTACTGTCCTCATAATACCATGACATACTCCCTTTCTCTCATAAGTTTACAGTGCTTTCCAAAGGGTATGTAACATATGATGTAGCAAGAAACGAGGTACAAAAGCAGGTATGAGAACTCAAGTGCTTTCTATAAGCCAGTTGTTACAGACTTGCAAAAATTAAAAACAATCTCCCACTTTTTCACTTCTTTCTTACTAAAGCCATCTTTCATTATTTCTCTGAATCTAAGCCTCTCAGTTCTGAGACATTCATTCGTACCAACTTTTTTTTTTTTTTAAGGATTTTATTTATTTATTCATGAGAGACACAGAGAGAGAGGGAGAGAGAGGCAGAGACACAGGGAGAGGTAGAAATGGCTCCATGCAGGGAGCCCGACTTGGGACTCGATCCTGGGTCTCCAGGATCACGCCCTGGGCTGAAGGCAGTGCTAAACCGCTGGGCCACACAGACTGCCTGTACCAACTTTTATTTTAGTTTTCCTACTGGATCTTCCTCTTCTTTCCTGACCTACTGTTCTTTCTGTGTTAAAATAAAAAACAGAGATCAGCTTGAAAATTCTCTGAACTCTGATGAAATTCATGAGTTTCACCATGTAAACAAAGCTTAATTTAGCTTATTCAGCAAAGCTAAATTGACCTGGGGGTCATATCTTGCTTATGCCTTTGGAAATCAAAAGCAAAACTTACACTGTTTCCCAAGGTTGATAGAGGTAACCCCTAACTAATTCTCTCTCACTTAAAGAAAATTCTAACACTATAACCAGTCACTGTAAAGAATAGTCACTGCTTTCTCACTCTCTAAGCTGCTTTATAACAATATACGCCTGAGCTTCAGTCCATGTTCTGGTTTGTAGGTTCCCAGTTTGCAAACTGTCTTTTTGCAATACGTGCACAATAAACTTACTAATCACTACTTCAATGATTCATTAATTTTATTTGTTATTTCTTGAACTTCTGACATCTGTCACAATTATTCCCTTCCTCTATGTCATCATTTTCCTTTCCATAGAATTATTGCCACCAGCATACAGTTTGTTCTCCCATCTTCCACCCAGAAATAAAAATTTCCCTTAACTCCATGATTCCTCCAGCTTCACCCCCCCCCCCCCCCCCCCGTTCCTCTCCTAATCACACTTCACCTGCCTACAATCATGGTTCTGTTTCTTCAACGATCATTTACTCTTCAACCCACCTAGTATGGTTACGGCACCATCACCTTATTGGAGCTTGCTTTTATCAAGCCCAGATACCTGCATGTTCCTGTATCATCTCTTTCCTCTTCTTTATTTCACTTCTGACTTCAAGTAAAGATGCTTTCTTTACATTCAAGTGTAAGATATACTCTTCTATGCTGGATCCTGCAATTCTACCTACTGTTTAAAAATTCAGAGGTACTCACTCTTTTTTCTCTAGTCTCTCCCTAGACAACCTCAATTATTCCCATGGATTTTTTACTTTTAATTACTTTATTTATTTTTGAGAAGGTAATCCATGGACAAAGGACAAAATAGAAAAGAGTATGCAGTGGTAACCAACCTTACCTATCACCTTTGTTCCCAATTATCCAATATCACTCCCCCAGGTAACCGGTAGCTTCTTTAACGTTTCAGAGATAATCAGCATACTTTATACTATCTTCCCCTTCACTTTCCTTTTTTTCCTTATAAACACAAACAGTAGTCTACAATGTTTGGTACCTTTTTTCTCCCTAAATAGTACATCTTGAATATCACTATGTATCAGTATATACAGAGCTGTTGCATTCTTTTTTTTTTTATTTTTTTTATTTTTTTTATTTTTTTTTTTGTTGCATTCTTTTTAATAGTTATATGTTATTCTACTCAAAATGTGTATTAAAAACTTACTTAACCAACCTCCACTGGCTGACATTTAGGGTGTTTCCAAACTCTTACCACTATAAGGAATGTTGCAATGGATATATTTCTGTCTGTGTATGTGTATGTGTATTTGCAATGGACATTCTTGACCACATATTTTGTAACATATGAACTTTTATGTGAAATTTGAAGAGACTTGCTACACTGAAAGTTATATGCATTTATTCTTATTTTTTTAAGTTTTATTTTTTAATTTAAGTAATCTCTATAGTCAGTGTGGGGCTTGAACTCACGACCTCGAGATAAAGAATCACATGCTCTTCTGACTGAGTCAGCTAGGCACCCGGAAAGTTATATGCATTTAAAATGACAGATGTTCTCATTCACCACAGAGGTACTACCTTATAGGTACTAATTTGAGAGTAACATAATTCTTATGAAATTAAATACTGTGGACATATTCATGGTTCCCCAATCATATCATAAATCTCTTTTAAGCTTATTATCTTGAAGATCCAATTACTTATTGATGTATTTATGTTAACATCTCACATAACCAAATTTGACATTACTCTTGATTTTCACTCTCAGATCTCCTCATTCATTCTCCAGTGATTCCTTTCTACTTAAATGATCCATCCATAAAATTAGTAACTTAACAACTAGAATTTTGGGAATCATCCTCAATAGCTCCTTCTTTCCTAGTTCTCACATCAATCCAGCATGAAGTTATTTAATTCTCAAAACATCTACTTTTCTCTCCCTCACTGCTATGGCCCCCATATAAGCTTCCACAAACAATAATCTGGGGTTCGGAATTAGCTCCGAACTGTCCAGTCAGCCTCTCTTCTAAATCACGCCACACAGAGCAAAGTATTCTCTTTAAAACATATATCCAATTCTGTCAACACCCCTGTCACTGCCCACACCCCCACCCCAAACCACTTTCAACCGCTTCTCACTGTCATTAGGAATAAGTTTCAAGTTTTTTTTTTTTTTTAATGATTTTATTTCTTTATTCATGAGAGACAGAGAGGCAGAGACACAGGCAGAGGGAGAAGCAGGTTCCATCCGATTCCCAGATCACGCCCTGAGCTGAAGGCAGACGCTCAACCACTGAGCCACCCAGGAGTCCCAGTTTCAAGTTCTTATATGGTCTTCAAGTCAAGATCTGGTCTCTGCCTCTCACCTCATTTACTTCCTTCCAGTTTACTCAGGCCTCAGCAACTGTCACCAGCTCTCAGTTATTCAAATGCTAACTTAGGCTCTTTGAATAGGAGTCTCTCTTAAGAGTCTGTACTTTTCTTTGAAAGTATCTCTCTCACAATTTATAATGAGGTAGTTCTTTATTTAACTGTGCAATTATTATATCTCCTCCACTATAATGGTAATCCCTGAAGGACTGTGACTGTTTTTGTTCACTGTTGTAACCCTGGAGTCTGACAGTACAGAAGCTCAACACATATTTACTAAATAAATACAGCATGTGTACAAAAAATAACTTCATTTCACTTAAGTCTGGGGTGGGAGTAGGGTAGGACTTACTGGTATCTGAAATAATCAGTCACTCCCACTAGAATGTAAAGTTCCTTAAAAAATCAGAACAATCTTATTCTTTGAATCACAATCACAAGTGCTTGGCACTTGGTAGGCAGCCAGTAAATAATCTGGTTAATGAAAGAATGAGTGAGCTACCACTGTAAACTACACATCTGTGGTTACTGAATGAATCTCAATTCCCTGTGGGCCAGATACTAGGCATATAAAAAATGCTGCCACCTTTTCTTGGTAGTGACTAAAAGTCTTAAGGCAAGCAAATATCAATGTTCTTCTTGTACTATACTAATTAAGTTAGAGTTAGGTGGCTAACTTACCAGAGCGGACTTCCCCACGCCTCCTGAACCAAGGACCACTAGCTTGTACTCACGCATGATGTGGTCTGTTTAAATACTGACAATCTAGGGAAAAAAACAAAAACCTAAAGATTAATAAACATCTAAGAATAATCTAAAAATGTATAACTGTTACATAAGATAAGGCAATATTTTGGTTTTTGTTTCCTTTCCTCCTTAAGACTATTAAGGGGAAGACAGGCACACAGTAAGACCATGCAGATTCTAATCAAGTTTATAGGACTGCTGCCAGGCATTTTTTAATTCATTAAAGTTCATCTTTGACTAGGCATCAGTCATCATTAGAGCCTGTACATGTTACTTGTAAGAGTGATCAGAAAATAAGGTGATTAAAACTAGTAGTTGTCTTAGAACTACAATCATGAACCCAATTTTTTACAAAGCTATTGTTTAAATGACTTAACATACTTTTTTAAAAAAGTTCACTCATGAGCTTTAATGGAGATGATATTTTATTTGCTAATATCATATAGTAATTATATACTATTTTGTTCATTATTCTATTATAGCTAAACCATGTAAAATGTTACCTTGAAAATTATTAGGCTATGAAAGGATTATTATTAGTGAAATTGTAAAAATTCTAGAAGTATTAGCAGTATATTCCATAAGACCAAATTGTAGAAAGAGAAAAAAAGAAATATAAACTTTATTTTTTAACTCCACGATTATCTTAAAACGTAAAAAGGCAGGAAAGAATTTCCAATGGTCATGATGGAATAAGTATGAATGGACAGTAAACAGCTAAAATACCAGATAAAATACACAAAACAATGTTTTCAGACATTTGAGAATAAGCAGTGTAGGACTATGATCTCTGAGAGATGCAACAAAATGAAGGCCTATATCTGCCATGGCTTTCTGCTTGGAGGCACTTTTCAGACAGTTGTACAAGGAGGAAGAACTCAATCAGATGCCAAAATGTGTATCAGAGAAGAGGGAGTTATGCATAGAAAATTCCAGAAATCTGCACAGGGGTTCACTTGAGTCTCTGGCCAAACATTAAACAGAGCAAGCAGGATGAAACTCCATGAGGTAAAGGCAAAGAATAAATAGAGATCTATAAGCTGAGCATTCCAGAGTGCTGAGAATACTGGAGTTCTGGTCAGAAAAGTTCTCCTTGTTGAAACACAGGCAATTTACTTGAAATCCCAGAAGATTCACAGACTTCTTGAGAAGCTATGCAAGACAGAAGAAAACAGAATATCTTTAAAATGCTTAAAGGGAACTTGGGTGGTTCAGTCAGTTAAGCACCAGACTCTTGGTTTCAGCTCAAGTCATGATCTCAGGGTCCTTCGTCAGGATCTACGCTCAGCAGAGTCTGCTTCTCCCTCTCCCTCTGCTACTCCCCCTGCTCTCCTCTCTCATAAATAAATAAAACCTTAAAAAAATGCTTAAAGAAAAAAATGGTCAACCTAGAATGCAATGAATATATACTTCCAAAATGAAAGTGAAATAAAAGGTTTTTTTTTTTTTTTTTTCCAGATAGGAAGGAAGCAAGGAAGAAAGAAAAAGGAAATGAAAGAAAACAAAAGAAGGAAAGGAAGGAAGAAGGAAAAGCTGGGGGAAAAAATTCGCCAGTACACATTTTTAAAAAAGCAAAGGAAGTTCTTCAGGTGGAAGAAAACGATAACAGATGGAAACCTGGATCTACCTAAAGGAATGATGACTACAAGAGGAATAAAAAGTACCAGAAATGGTGAATGAGAGTAAATCTACAAGCTTTTTTTGACCACTTAAAGCAAAACTAGGAGCTCCCGGGTGGCTCAGTTGGTTAAGTGCCTGCCTTTGCTCAGGGGCTCAGGTCATGATCTCAGGGTCCTGGGATGAATCCCCTCCTCACTGGATTCCCCTCAGCAGAGAGTCCACTTGTTTGTCCCTCCTCCTGCTCGTGCTCTCTCAAATAAATAAATAAACCCTTAAAAAAAAAAAAAAACTAATAATGTATTACAACGTTTTACAACATACGTAGAAGTAAAAACGTATTACAATAATAGCACAAACACACAAAAAGTAAGAGGACTAGGAGTATATTGTTCAAAGTTCTTAGTGTATCTGGAGTAGTTTAATAATAATATAATAATATAATAATAAGTATTTGAAGATAAACTGTCATATGTTAAAATGATAAAATCTAGAGCAGACACTAGAAAAAAACCTGATTCACCCATAAAATAGCAGAAAAAGTACAAAAAAGCAAGAAAGAACAGTGAAAAGATGGGAAAAAGATAAAACAAATAGCAGGAGAGCAGAATTAAAAGGCAACCACATCATTACATTAAATGTATATCATCTAATCGAATATTCCAACGTTCCAATTCAAAGTCAAGATAAGAAAGCAAGACTAACCATGTTGTCTTCAAGAAACAAACTTTAAAAAAAGACACAGGAAAGTTAAAAGTAATATTTATTGGTGATATGTCACAATTGCTGCTGATATCACTATGTAGTTTGTTGCCTGCACTCAAAATAGAAACAAATACTAAATTTCATTTAGAAGTTAGTGAAAAATAAAGATTTTTTTCTATACAAGTGTTGGGGACCCTAGATTATGATTCCCTACCTATTCTAAGCAGTTAGCATATTGGTTACTCTAATTAAACTCAAACTTTATGGTTTTACATCTTCTTTATACCCTTTTACATTCTTAAGAGTTTATAATTACATGGATTCTCCAGAATGGATGTTTGATTTTCTAAATACTTTTTCTGCATCTATTTGTATTATATAGTTTTTATTTTTCTTCCCATCCATATGTCTGTTCATTCCACCTCAAATTTGTTCTAAGCCAGTATATAGTAGGGTCTAGCCTATGCAAAAGGAAGAAGTAAAATTGTCTTTATTCACAGATAACATGATCCCATATGTACAATACACAAATAAGCTCCCAGACTCATAATGTGAATTTAGCAAGATTTCAGGATAAAAGGTTGATACAAAATAATAACTATTATATTTGTATATACTGGCAAAGAACTGAAAAATGTAATCTAAAAAATACTATTTATAATAGTATCCAATAAGAAATAAAATACTTAAAAGATGAATTTAACAGAATATGTGCAAGGCTTATATACTGAAACTAAAAAACATAGCTCAGAGAAATTAAGGACACAGTAACTACAGAGACTTGCTATGTTATATTAAGATATATCCATAGTATTGTTAAGATGTCAATTCTCTCTAAGCTGGGTCTACAGATTCAATGCAATCCCAATCAACAGATTTCTTTTTTGTAAAAATTGACAAGATGACTTTAGCATTTTTTTGAAAATGCAAATAATTTAGTACAGTTAACAGTTTTGAAAAAGAAAAAAGTTTTATATACTATCTGATTTTAAGACAATATAGAACTACAGTAATAAAGATATTGTTATATTGTCATAAAGAGAGATCAGTGGCACCAAATTAAACCCAGAAATAAAACCATATATTATGTTTGGTTCATTTTTTTATAAAGGGAGTTCATTTGTGTGGGAGATGCAAAGGCAAACGCCTATCCTGTGACAGCACTTTCAGCTTCAAATATATCATTTAAATGTTAAAAAAAAAAAAAAAAAAAAACCGAACGTGAGCTAGTAGAGCAGACACGTTAGCTTTCTCCCATGCTCCTCCTTTCTGCCTCTCCCTTATCAGAATACTTCCTGAAAGGCTGTAGTTTTGACAAAGCCTTCAAATAAAAGTACTGCAAGAAAAAAAAAAAAAAAAAAGATTGGTACTATATACCAATACTATTGGGATTGGTACTATATACCAATACTATTGGTATCGGTACTATATAGTACCGATCCTTTAAGCTATCCCCCCAATGATCCTGGTCTCCTGGTATTCATAACTTGTTCCCTCTCAGTTTTCAAATCCTTGTGTAGTTTCTGACTAAGATTGGTTGAGTGACAACTGAATATTGCAGAAGTGACCATATGTGACCTCCTTTAAAAGGCACTGCAGCTTATACCATAATCTCTGGAATCAGTCTCTCTTAGGGAAGCCACTCACCATATCAGGAGGACACTCAACCAACAGCCCTTCAGAGAGGCCCAAATGGAGAGGAACTGAGGATTCCTACCAAGAGTTAGCACACTTTACAAAACACCTTCAGAAGCATATCTTGCAGTTTTAGTCAAGCCTTAATTCAGAGGATTGCAGTCTCATGAGACTATGAGCCAGAACATTCCAGTCAAGCCACTCCCAAATGCCTAATCCACAAAAATTGACAATAAATGATTATTACTGTTCTACGCCCAGTGGGATTTGTGTTAATCTGTTACACAGAAATAGACTGTTTCAGATAGGGGCAAAAATAATTCAGTATGTATAAGACAGTCTTTTGAACAAGTCAAGCTGGAAAAAAATGAACTTCAATCCTTACCTTTGTTCATAATAGCCAAAATCTAGAAACAACCCAAGTATCCATCATGAAGTGAATGGATAAACTGTGATATATCCAATCAATGGAATACTATTAAGTAATAAAAAACAGAATAAACTACTGACAGATTCAGAAACAAGATGGATCAATCTCAAAAAAAAAAAAAACAAAATAACCCACACAGTAAAAGAGTGACTACTGTTCGATTCCACTTACATAAAATTCTAGGAAAGATAAAACTAAGTTATAGTTCCAGAAAGTTACTTGGGGCCAGTGGTGGTAGGACAGGCATGATCACTATAAAGGAACTTTTCTGGGTGATGGAAATGATTTGTATCTTAATTATGGCGGTGGTTACATGGGTGTTTCCATTTATTAAATTTTATTGTACATTTTAAATTAAAGATTAATTATTTGAGAAAGACAAAGCACCCCTTGGGAGGGGTGGGCAGAGGAAGAGGAAGAGGAAGAAGCAGAATTCCTGCTGGTCCAGGAGATCATGACCTGAGCCGCAGGAAGATGCTTAACTGAGTCACCCAAGCACCCCCTTTTTGAATTGCATTTAAAACAGGTACATTTTAGGAACCCTTGTGCATTGTTGATGGGAATGTAAAGTGATACAACCAATCTGGAAAATAGTATGGAGGCTCTTCAAAAAAATAAAAATAGAATTACCATATGATTCAGTAATTCCATTACAGGTACCTACCCAAATATGAAAACATTAAACCAAAAAGATATCTGCACCCTTATATTTATTGCAGCATTATTTATAATAGCCAAATTATGGAAGCAATCCAAGTGGCCATCAAAAGATGAATGGATAAAGAAAATGTAGTATATACAGACAATCGAATATTAATCATAAAAAAGAATGAAATCTTAGATGCCTGGGTGGCTCAATGGTTGGGCATCTGCCTTCGGCTCAGGGTGTGATCCTGGGGTCCAGGGATCGAGTCCCGCATCAGGCTCCCCGCAAGGAGCCTGCTTCTCCCTCTACCTATGTTTCTGCCTCTCTCTGTCTCTCATGAATAAATAAATAAATAAAATCTTAAAAAAAAAATGAAATCTCACCATTTCTAACAACATGAATGGATCTATAATGGAGTATAATGCTAAGTAAAATAAGTCAGTCAGAGAAAGAAAGTACCACACGATTTCACTCATATGTAGAATTTAAGAAACAAAATAAATGAACAAAGAAGAAAAGACAAACCAACCAGACCCTTAACTATAGGCAACTGATCGTTCCATGGGGGAGGTGAGTGGGAGGATGGGGGAAACAGGCAAATGGGATTAAGGATATACTTACCATGATAAGCACTGTAATGTATAGAATTGCTGAACCACTATATTATACACCTGAAACTAATATAACACTGTATGTTATACTGTATGTTTTAAAATTTAAAAATAAATAAAATTTTTAAAATTTAAAAAGAAAAAAATAGGGACATTTTACTACATGTGAATTATATATATAGCTCCGTAGAATTCACTTAGGAAAACCCAATGGGGAAAAAAGGGAAATGTTTCAGAATAACAGTTACACATACAGTTTTATAAAGTGAATATGTCCCCCAATGTGATGAGATTAAAAGGTGGGGCCTTTGGGAGGTAATTAGGATTAGATGAGGATTAGATGACTTGGACTAGTGTCCTTATAAGAGTCCCAAGAGCTTGCTTGTTTCACTCTCCACCAAGTGAAAATATAGGCAGTCATTTATAAGTCAGGAAGCAGGTCCTCTTCTGATTTCCCAGTGCCTTGATCTTGGACTCCCCAGCTTCTAGAACTGAGAAATGCATTTGTCGTTTAAGCCACCCAGTCTATGGTAATTTGTTCCAGCAGCCCTTACCCATAGTAAGGGTAAATTATAGTGGACTATCCAACAGACATGGTAGCAGGTATGACTGTTGTTCTGAATCAAAACACATTTACCAAGTATATCCCAGGTACCAGTTCTGTATTAGGTGCAAGGGAGGCAAAAATGAAAAATATGTTTCCCATCCTCAAAGAGCCCATGGAGGAGGAAAAACTAAAATTACAATATGATGTGAACAGTTATTATAGAGCAGAGATTAAAGGGTTGGGGAAGTATGGAAGAACACAGGAGAGAGCAGGTTGGTTTTTCAACGGAGGTTACATAAGATCTAAGAGAAAAACTGAATAAGAATGTTCCAGGTAAGTAGGGAAAGACATTCTAAGCAGAGGAAACGGCTTGAGCAAATACTCTAAGTCACTAGATATACAAGATCTAGGGAATACCAGGCAACTGGGTGTGGCCAGAACACACAGTTTAAAAACAAGGTATGGAAAATGGAGCAGGGTATGGAACCTGGGTTATGCTTGCAAAGGCACTTACCACATAAAAGAGAAATTCCTACAATTTATTTAGGAAGCAAAGGGGAGAAACAGTTTTTTGTTTGTTTGTTTGTTTGTTTGTTTTTTTAAGTAATACAGTCAGGTATACCTTCTGGAAAGACAACAACTAACAGTCTACTAAACAGAATGAAGGAGACATGAGAGGCAAGAATAGTCAGAAAGCTACTGAAATAGCGTGGGTGGAAAATGACACAGGCCTGCACAGCAGCACTAGTGCTGAAGAAGCGCAATCAATGGTTTTCTGAAGGTAAAACTGACAGGCCTCTAGCTAGTTACAGGTTATTATTAAGGGGATTTAAGAGGAATCAAGAATAACTCCTAAATATCTACTCTAGGAAAATTGGTGTCTAAAAAGAGGTTTAAAAAGAAAGTTAATATTCCTGCTCAAAATTAAGTTTGAGATTCCTATGGGAAAAGTAAATCTAAGTCTGGAAGCTCAGCAGAAACTAAAGGGCTAGAGGGTACAGACTTAGGAGTTGTTTTAAGAAATGTTTGTAATTGAAACCATAGTAGATGAGATCAACCAAGAAGGACTTATTCAGTGAAAACAGAAGAAATCTAAGAATCGAGCCCTGAAAAAAGACCATATTTTACAACACAGATGGACAGGAAGTTCAGAGGAAACTGTGAGCTGAAAAAGGTTTGTGCTTGACACTAATCATCCTCTGTCTGTATCAGGTGGTTCTCTTATTTCCATGAAAGCAAAACAAAAACAAACACCTTGACTATTAAACACAAGAGCATGTAAATATATCCAGACAGATCTTATCTGTAAACCCTTTTTCAGGTCCCTCGTGGTTCTGAGCTGGGGACCACTGTCATTTTAACAAGGCGTAAATACATCATCTCTCTAATCCAAATATGTATATCTTTCCAGAGGGAATCCTAATATAGCAAGGTTCATTTACATTCCCCAAACTGCCTCCTAGGGCAACAGAATTTGGGAAAAGCACTCAGACACAGCCAAATTATTTTGGGTATTCTGCAACAACAAAATATTTGGCCCCTGTTCCTCAACTCAAGCAGTAAAATATTCAAATCCCAAAGCCATTTTTCATATATATAGTATATATTTTTCATATGTACTATATATCCAGAAAATTATTTTCTTTACACATAATACCATGGGTCATGAATGTATACACATATGCACACATGCAAATGCAAAAATAATACAGCTCAGATAAGAAAACAGACACATACAAATACACGATAAGGAATAATGTGGATTATTTTCTTTTGAAAGAGGTTAATTCTAACTCATTACTGCCAAGTTAGAAAACCACTATGTTCTTCGAAGCAAACCATGCCTTTTTATGGAAATCTCTTGTGCCCTGCATTCCCAACACAGCACCAGAAAATTTCTCACTCTGGTTAAGATTCCCTGACAAATAAGGAGGACAAGAATAAACATTACACTACACTATGTTTAAATTTTAAGTCAATCTTAAGTTCCTAACATTATAGTCCAAGCTATAATACAACAAATTTTTCATTCTTCCTTCAAAACTACTTCTAAATTTCACAAAATAACATGATTGTCTTTATGACACAAATCAATCCCAATTTTGTTGTTCCAGTTTTTAAATATGTAAACTAATTACAAGATGAGACAGTTTCTCCTACATAAATGAACCTATAAAACAAAATTCATTTAAGAAAATTTTGTTGTGATGAGAAATTTCAAAGAAAGTTTTTTTTACATTAAAGAACACTGAAGGTAGTTTCTTAACAAGCAGTTATATTGTTGATTATATTTACAGAAGCCATGAATATTTTATTTTAAAGATTTATTTACATATTTTAGAGAGGGAGGAAAGGGCAGAGGGAGAGGAGAAGCAGACTCCCCCCTGAGCCCAGAGCCCAACATCAGGCTCTATCTAACAACCCAACCTGAGATGAAACCAGAAGTCCCAGACACTCAACCAACTGAGCCACCCGGTGTCCCAGAAGCCATGAGTATTTTATTTTATTTATTTATTTTTAAGATTTTATTTATTTATTCATGAGAGACAGAGAGAGAGAGAGGCAGAGACACAGACACAGAGAGATCCAGGCTGCCCACAGGGAGCCTAAAGCGGGACTGGATCCCAGATCCCAGGATCACACCCTGAGCTGAAGGCAGACGCTCAACCACTGAGCAAACGCAGATGTCCCAAAATAAGTTTAATTACTTTTTTTTAAAAGATTTTTATTTATTTATTCATGAGACACACACACACACACACACACACACACACACACACACACACACACGGGGGGGGGGGGGGCAGAGACCTAGGCAGAGGGTAAAGCTGGCTCCATGCAGGGAGCCTGATGTGGGACTTGATCCTGGGACTCCAGGATCACACCCTGGGCCGAAGGCAGGCGGTAAACCACTGAGCCACCCAGGGATTGTCTTTTCTTGTTATACCTACTGAAGTCAGTATTCAACAACAGAGTGCCTGAATTATAGTAGGTGTTCCCTTTCTGGAAATTCAGTCTAAAAATATCTCTAGATATGATAATCTAAGCCCTTTGAACTCTACCTTCACAGAATAGTCCAGTCCATCTCTGGGTAACCTAATTGTTAGAATGTTCTTTACACCGCTCTATTTCTTTGTAGTGGCTACTTACTGGGTCTCTGTCCTCTGAAGTTAAACAGAATAAAGAGAATTCCTATTCTGAAGTCTATATCCCTCAAATATTTGGAAACACTTATCCCCTGCCCCTAATATCCTCTATTTCAGTAAGCAGTCCTATTTCCTTTTTCAAATGGTAAAGGTTTCAAAATCTATAATCATTCTGATCTCCTCTGCAAATTCTTTAACTCTTACTTTCTAAAATAAAAGTATTTAGGGCAGCCCGGGTGGCTCAGCGGTTTAGCGCTGTCTTCAGCCTGGGGCATGATCTTGGAGACCCAGGATTGAGTCCCACATCGGGCTCCCTGCATGGAGCCTGCTTCTTCCTCTGTGTCTCTGCCTCTCTCTCTTCTCTCTGTATCTCTCATGAATGAATAAATTAAATCTTTTTTAAAAAGTATTATATGCTAATTAATTAGTACTATTAGCAGGCATTACTAAAAAGCTTAAAATTAAAAAAAAAAGCAGTCACTGTATCCTTTAACTTACAACAGCTACTTCAAATTTCTAGCTTCTCTGAGTGTTCCCCATATTTCCTTTCTTTTAAAAGATTTACTTATTTGAGAGAGTACGTGTGTGGGGGTGGGATGTGTGGCAGAGAAAGAGAATTTCAAGCAGACTCCCTGATGAGTGAGCCAAAATCATGAGTTGGAGGCTTAGCCAACTGAGCCACCAATTTAAAAAAAAAAAAAATTTTTTTTTAAAACACAAGGTTTCTACAGTTTATGTTCCTGCATTTCTTTATTGAATGATACATCCTCACTTCTTTGTGTATTAAAAAAAGAACACAAATTCTACTGTTTTAAAAGAAATTCATCTGTCATTTATCCCCAAGTAAATCTTTACCAAAATCTTAAGACTGTATGACTTAGTAAAGCTTGACTGAGACAATCATCCCATTCACTACACCCTTGAAATCATTCTCCAAAAGTTCAAGGGAAGGACTAAATATTCCAACTCTCTTATTCAGGAAAGCAAATTTGACAAGTGGTCTTGAAAGGCTTAATATTCTATTATGACAACACATGCAATAATCTACCATTTGAAATTCCCTAAACAATAGGTTACTTAGGTATACTTTTTAATAATCGTATAGCAGCTGTGGTTTAGTTCCTCTTTCATTCTTATTGTTTATGTCCCCTCTCGTTTTTTTTTATTGTACTTACCAGGTCAGCCTTTCCTAGGAATCAACTTTGGCTTTATTGTTCCTTTCCTATAAGCTTGTTTTGTATTTATTTAATATCTGCTTTTATGTTTATTTCTTCATTCCCTTCTTTTTCTCTTTTTCTAAATTAGCTTGGAGGCTTGGCTCTTTAATTTTCAGCCTTTTTTCTTTTCTAATTAATATCCCAAGCCTTCCAGCAGGGATCCTTTTTCCTTCTACCTAAAGTGTGTCTTTTTGAAGTTGTCATAGAGATGTTCTATTAGCAGCAAAATCTGTTTTTATTTATTTGAAAATTATATATTACCTATACTCTTTTTTTAAAAAAAGATTTTATTTATTTATTCATGATAGAGAGAGAGAGGTGGAGACACAAGCAGAGGGAGAAGCAGGCTCCATGCCAGGAGCCCGACGTGGGACTCAATCCCAGGACTCCAGGATCGCACCCTGGGCCAAAGGCAGGCAATAAACCGCTGAGCCACCCAGGGATCCCCTATTACCTATACTCTTAAAGATATTTTTGCCTTGGGAATCCCTGGCAGTGTGTGTCTCTCATGAATGAATGCATGAATGAATGAATGAATGAATGAATAAATAAATAAATAAATAAACACTTTTTAAAAAAAGATATTTTTGCCTTAAGAGTTATTTATTCACAGCACACTGTAGTTATTATCCTCATGTCCTTTGGCTTTAATTTTCCTTTTGATAAATTGCAGATCTTTCAAAAATAATCTATCTTCTCACTCTGGCTATTTTTAAGACCTCTCAATGTGTGTAAATTTAACTATGAATTGTTTAGGTTTATATTTTTATTAATCCTTCATTTGACTTCTTGAATTTGTGTATATCTGGATTCTGCTTTTTTTTAAGATTTTATTTATTTATTCATGAGAGACGCATGATAACTCTGATAACTAAACAATATAACATATTTTAGTCACACATAAAACAAAATGCCTGCCATGGGAAAAGTTAAGTGCTTTTTCCCTTTTAAAGTGAAACAAATATAGGACCAACATTTTGGTTGATAAAAATATTGCCACATTAGAAAACTACTATGAGGATCCTAGTTTATTAGTTTGTGTGCTTTCAGATCTTTAAATCTATCTTAGCATGGCCATAGTTGTCTTGAGTTTCTGATTCGTGTAAACTCTGAAGTTATACACAGGTTCCTGCTACCAGAGGTTACTTGTTTAGTGACAAGAAATACCACAGGCAGACACCTTTGTCTTTTAAAAATTCCACTGGGAACAATCTTGGTCCTAATCAACTTAATTTTTGAGATGAGAGGAGGTCAGAAAAAATATAATAAAATTATTTAAAGCCCTGTTTTCATGACAGATATATCAATTTAATCAGATCTAGAAACTGGCTATAAAAATAAGAATGAATAATTTAATTAGGGATCTTTGATTTTGTGCCTACCACAAAGAAATATACAAGAAGATATAAAACTATTGATTTTTCTACGATTTATTTTAAAGAGTTACATTGGCTGAAGCATTTTATTTTGTCATAATGGAATCAGATGAGTATCACATAAATGGGAGATCTTAATCTGGCAATCAGGAGTTATAAATTGCTGACCACATGTTTATAAATGGATTTTTTTCATAAGAATCAAACAGTTCCAAATATTGTTCCTGTATGGCCATCAACCCAGGTCAGATAAGCTACCATCAGCTTATACCTGGATTACTGTGATGGCCTCTCATCTGGTTTCCCCACATCCAATTTTCCCCCTCCAATCTTTTTTTCCACAATGAAGCCAGATGATTATAAGAAGATTATAAAAATTTAATCATGTTACTGACCCTCCTCCCAAATCCCTCCAGTTAAGATACTTCAGTGCTTCTCCACTACTTTTAAATAAAGACCAAAAATGTTAACATAGCCCATAAGGGTCTGCACAGTTTGGTCCAAAACTCTTACTCTAGTTTACCTCACAATATGGTCCCTCTCATTCTCAATGCTCCAGCCAACTGGCTTTCTTTAATTTTCTTCAGTGCGCCATGTTCTCTCCTTGCCAAAGGCATAGATCAGCTGGTAAAATTGTTTTGGAAAAAAATTCAGCAGGAAAGGAGACAGGGAGTTATTAGTTCATGGGGCATGGAGATCTGTAATTTGAAGAAAGTGATATTTGAATGGAACACCTAAACGTAATGGGAAGTTAGACTACAGTTATGCAGACCTCTGAGATATGCTGACTTTCAAAGAGAAAGGAGAGTACCTAACAAGTACAGTGTGGTTAGCAGATAAGAGCTAAATACAGGCTTTTCAGAACATGGTAAAACTATAGCTTTTGCTTGCCAAGAGATGTGAAGTCACTGAATGGTTGTGAGCAAAGGAAGACAGGTCCCCACGGAAATTTTAAATAGATACCCTGCTGTTATATGGTGAAAGGAAGGAGGAGGTGAAGGGCAGAAGTAAGGAAAATTATGTGAAAGCAAATGAAACAACCCAAAAGAGGGGATCCCTGGGTGGCTCAGCAGTTTAGCTCCTGCCTTTGGCCTGGGGCGTGATCCTAGAGTCCTGGGATCGAGTCCCATTTTGGGCTCCCTGCACTGAGCCTGCTTCTCCCTCTGCCTGTGTCTCTGCCTCTCTCTCTCTCATGAATAAATAAATAAAATCTTAAAAAAAGAAAAAGAAAAAGAAAAAGAAAAAGAAACCCATAAGATGGAAATGGACCAAAGCAGTAGTGGCAAAGTATTAAGACTTAGTTATCTTCTAGATATACTTTGAAGTCAGGACTAAAAGGAGTGAGGAGTTGGGAGGGGAAAAAAATAATTAATAGTTAATAAATAAATAATCAAAAGACAGTAAAAAAAAACAGAAGACACCAAGCTACAAATCCTAGATGTCCAGAGAATATCAAGCAGAATACCAAAAAATCTATACCTAGGCATATATTCAAGTTGTAGAAAATCAGAGGGAAAAAAAAATGCTGAAAGAAGTCAGAAGGAAAAAACACTTTACTTACAGTGCAGTAAGGATGAGAATTACATCCAATTTCTCTTCAGAAAGTACACAAGCATAAAGAGAAGTGAAATATTTAAAGTGTTGAAAGAAAAAACCCATCAAGCTACAATTCTGTATTCAGCAAAATTATCCTTTATGTGAAAGATATACAGACTTTCTCAAACAAAAATTCAGGAAATTTGTTGCCAGTAGACCTGCCCTGCAAGAAATGTTAGAAGTTCTTCTGAAGGAAGGAAAATGATTTAGGGTAGGTACTTGGACCTAAATATGAATGTATGAAAGTAAAATAAAAACTTTTATTTTCTTATCTTACTTGATCTAACAGATAATAGTTTGTTTGGAATAATAACTATATTATGTGACTATAGCTTATGGATAAGTGAAATGAATAACAGCAATGTTAAGAGATTGGTGGGAAAAACTGGGAATACTTTGCTAAAATACGTGTACTACCCTGTGAAGTGGTATGGTGTTATAGCCGTGAATGTAGGTTTTATTTTTTTTTTTCAGTTTTTTTTTTTTTTTTTTTTATGATAGTCACACAGAGAGAGAGAGAGAGAGAGAGAGAGAGAGAGAGAGGCAGAGACATAGGCAGAGGGAGAAGCAGGCTCCATGCACCGGGAGCCCGACGTGGGATTCGATCCCGGGTCTCCAGGATCGTGCCCTGGGCCAAAGGCAGGCGCTAAACTGCTGCACCACCCAGGGATCCCTGAATGTAGGTTTTAAATTCAAAGGCAATCACTAAAGAAAATATAATTGATATGATAAGACAGGAGAATAATGAAAGTATATAAAATGTTCAATTAAAAAAAGAAAATAGGGCAACCCTGGTGGCCCAGCGGTTTAGTGCTGCCTGCAGCCCAGGGTGTGATCCTGGAGACCCGGGACAGAGTCCCATGTCAGGCTCCATGCATGGAGCCTGCTTCTCCCTCTGCCTGTGTCTCTGCCTCTCTCTCTCTCTCTCTCTCTCTCTCTCTCTCTCTCTCTGTGTCTCTCATGAATAAAACAAACAAACAAACAAATAAATAAAACAAAACAAAACCAGAAAACAGGAGAAAAAGGGTAGAAGAACAAAACAAAACAAAAAACACCCCGGGCAATAACCAATAGAAAACAGTAACAACTATGATACCTATTAATCCAACATATCAAAAATCAACACATCAAAAATCATTTTAAACATCATGGTCTAGGGATCCCTGGGTGGCGCAGCGGTTTGGCGCCTGCTTTTGGCCCAGGGCGCGATCCTGGAGACCCGGGATCAAATCCCGCATCGGGCTCCCGGTGCATGGAGCCTGCTTCTCCCTTTGCCTGTGTCTCTGCCTCTCTCTCTCTCTCTGTGACTATCATAAATAAAAATAAATAAATAAAAAATAAACATCATGGTCTAAATATACAAATTAAAAGAAAGTCTGCCGGGTGGCTCTGTGGTTGAGCCTTTGGTTCAGGTCATGATCCTGGGGTCCTGGGACTGAGCTCCACTTCAGGCTCCCTGCGGGTAGCCCGCTTCTCCGCTTCTCCCTCTGCCTGTGTTTCTGCCTCTCTCTCTGTGTGTGCCTCTCATGAATAAAGAAATCTTTTAAAAATAAAAATAAATAAAAGAAGACTGCCAAGTGGACTAAAAAACAAAATCCAACTATGTGTTGTCTATGAGAAACCACTTTGAATATAAACACAGATTAAAAGTAAAGGAGCAAAAAAAAAAAAAAAAAAAAAAAAAAAAAAAAAAAAAAAGTAAAGGAGCAAGTAAATGGAGCAAAATATACCATGCTAACGCTAATCAAAAAAAAAAAAAGTTGGAGTAGCTATATAATTTCAGACAAAGCCAACTTCAGAGCAAGGAAAATTATCAGGGATAAAGAGTGATATTATATAATGATAAAGGAGTCAATTCTCCAAGAAGACCTAACAATCCTTAATGTTTATGTGTCTGACAACAGAGCATCAAAATATATGAGACATAGAACAGCAAGGAGAAACAGATGAATCCACTATTACAGCTAGAGACTTCAACATCCCTTTATCAGTAATTGACAGATCCAGCAGGCAGGAATCAGTAAGGACATATTTGAACTGAACAATACTATCAATCAACTGGATCAAACTGATATTTAGAAAATACTTCATCTGACAAGATACACATTATTTTCAAGTGCACATGGAACATTTACCAAGAGACTATAATCTATAATCTAGACTATACATCTCAATAAATCTAAAGGAATTTAAGCCATACAAAGTATGTTTTTTACCACAATGGAATTTACCTAGAATCAGAAATAGACATTAAGAAAATCCCCAAATATCTGAGAACAAAATAACATGTCTCTGAATAATCTGTGATCCAAAGAAGTCAAAATGGAAATCAGTATTTTGAACAGAATAAAAATGAAAATAAACATATCAAAATTTGTAGGAGACAGCCCAAAAATAAACCCTTATATAAACGGTCAAATAGCTTGACAAGGTGCTAATACCAATCAGTAAGAAAAAGACAGTCTTTTCAACAAAGGGTGTTGGGAACTGGGTATTCACATGCAAAAGAATTAGGTTGGATCCTTACCTTACAGAAATAATTAAAATGAATCAAAAACCTAAATATAAGAACAAAAGCATAAAACTTTTAAAAGAAAACATAAGAGAAAGCTTCATGACATTAGACTTGGCAATGATTTCCTGGGTATGACATTAAAAGCACAAGCACCAAAAGAAAAAATAGATAAACTGAACTACATCAAAATTTAAAACTTCTCAACAGCCCGGATGGCTCAGCAGTTTAGTGCTGCTGAAGTGATCACGTCTTCAGCCCAGGGCATGATCCTGGAGTCCCAGGATTGAGTCCCACATCCGGCTCCCTGCATGGAGCCTGCTTCTCCCTCTGCCTGTGTCTCTGCCTCACTGTCTCTGTCTCTGATGAATAAATAAATAAAATCTTTTTTAAAAAATTAAAACATCTGTGAATCAAAGGACACAACCATTAGTGTAAAACAGCAAATGATGGAATGGGAGAAAACATCTGCAAGTCATATACCTGATAATGGGTTAATATCAGAATATATAAAGAACACCTACAACTCAACAACAACAAGCACCAAACAACACAATGAAAAATGGGCAAAGGACTTGACTAGACATTTTTCCAAAGAAGATATAAAAATCACAAATGGCAAAAAACACATGGAAAAGATGATGAACACTCCTAATCATCAAGGGATGCAAATCAAAACCACAATTAGATACCACTTTACAGCCATTAGGATGGCTACTGCCAAAACAAAACAAACAATGAAGAAACCAGAAAATAACAAGTATTGGTAAAAATATGGAGGAATTAGAACCCTTGTGTACTGCTGGTGGGAATGTGGAAAACAGCATGGCAGTTCCTCAAAAGATTACATACAGAATTATCATATGATCAAGCAGTTCTACTTGTGGATATATATCCAAGAGAACTGAAAGCAGAGACTCAAACAGGTATTGGTAGTATATCCATGTTTACAGCAGCGTTATTCAGAGTAGTCAAAAGTGAAAGCAACTCAAGTGTCCCATCAACAGATGAGGAGATAAACAAAATGTGGTATACACACACACACACACACACACACACACACACATATACACACACAGGGATACTCAGCCTTAAAAGGAAGGAAATTCTGACACAAGCTATAGCATGAATGAGCCTTGAGAATACTACATTAACTAAATAAAATAAGCCAGTCATAAAAGGGCAAATTACTGTATGATTCCAAGGTACACAAAATACCTAGAGTAGTCAATAGTCAAATTCACAGACAGGAAGTAGAATGGTGGTTGTCAGGGCATGGGAGGAGAGAGGAATAGGGAGTTAAATGGTATATGGGTACAGAGTTGCAGTTTGGGAAGATTAAACAAATTCTAGATATGCATGGTGGGAATAGTTTCACAAAAATGTAAAAGTACTTAATTCCACTAAATTGTGCACTTAAAAATGGTTACAAGGGTAAATTTTATGTTTTTTTTTACCACAATTTTAAAAAATACATAATTCATATTAACTTTAAAAAATCCTAAGTAGAGCAGTCAACAAAAGAGGACAAGCAGCAGCAGCCAGTGAGGTAGGGAGAAAGCATGTGTGTGGCTTTTTGGAAGACAGAGAAGAAAACATTTGAAAGAAGTGATCAACTGCCACAAGCTGCTGCTGAATCCAGTAAGAGAAGCACTGGGAACCGACCACTGGGGGTCACTGGAGACTTGGAGAGCTCATTTTAGTGGATTAACCTAGGGACAAAAGCCTGACTGAGTTCAGGAAAAGAGTGAGAAACTGGAAACAGAATTACTGAAATTTTTTTGAGGAATTGCATTAAAAAATAGAGAAGTGAGTGTTCACTACTACAAGGGGAAGTGGTTTGGGGTTCAAGAGGTATATTCTGTTTTTTATTCTATTTTTATAATGGGTAGACATCCAGTATATCAAACATTTAAGAACCATTACATTAAGAATGTCCAGAATGAACTATTTACTCTCAAGACTTCATTTTACCACTTGACACTAGAGGTTAGTGCTATAATTTTGAATCTTGTTTCCCACCCCTCCAAACATTATATCATCCTCTTTTCTCAAGAGCATTAAAATTTTTAATGAAAACTGTCTGACAAATAATACTGCAATAAATGTACAATAATTATTCTTTTGGCCAGATATGTCCAAATATTCGCTATTACAGATAACACTGCAATGAATCTTTGTGTACAAATTTTTGTCCAAAGTTAAAATTTTTTCCCTCTGGGTTATATTCTCAGATGGATCATTACTAGGTATAAGATTAGGAACACTTTTAAGGTTTTTCATGGAGACTAGTAGGTTTATCAATTTACATTCTCCTCAGGAATGTGTGGGTCTTATTTTACTATATCCCTAACAGCAGAGCATTTCAACTTAAATTTTTACATTTTAACTTCAATGTTCTTGGTTTAAGTTATATGTATACATATACATATACATAATACATCAAAATACAAATACAAAATACAAAATACATCAAAAATGTATTATCCTAGAGGTGGGCACCTGGGTGGCTCAGCAGTGAGCATCTATCTGCCTTTGGCTCAGGGTGTCCTGGGACCGAGTCCCTCATCAGGCTCTCCCTAGGGAATCTGCTTCTCCCTCTGCCTGTGTCTCTGCCTCTCTCTGTGTCTCTCATGAATAAATCTTTAAAAAATATATTATCCTAAACTGAATTTTAACTTGTAAAGTTAAGCTGTTTTTCAGATATGTCACATCTTTTCTTTTTTGAATTACCTATTCTTTTCTCATTTGTCTTTGAAAAAAGTTTTTCCTATCAATCAGTCTTTTCTGTTTATTAAAGATAGCAACCTTTTTGGTTATTCCAGGTTTCCCCCTACGTGTTATTTGCCTTTAATTGTTCATTTTATCATATTCAAGCTAATTTTTCTGAACTATGTTAATCTATGCTTTCCTTCATCAATTTCCCTTCATAGTTCATAATTTGGTTTATAATTTCGAAGGACTGGATATCAAAGGATTAAAGCAAAAGACTGGGTTTAAGAATGAATGTTCTGTTGTAAAGAGGGTAGAAAATCTCTTGTGCTATCAATATCTGGTTTATTGTCTGGTTTCCATGTAAATCAAAATTTAGAAAGTTTATAAATGTATGGCCAATAAATAAGTATATAATAAAATCTGGTAAAAGCAAGTTTAAAAATGAGACCTGGATTCAGAACACCTGTAATTAAGTGCTGGCTCTACCACTTATTAGCTGGAAGACTCTGGACTTCTTAATTTCACTCAATTCTCATGATCTATGATCTATAAATAAGAGCATAACACTGAGGACTTACTATGCATCAAGCATGATTCTAGGAATTTTACTTCTATAACTTATTTAAATACAACTCTATGATATAATCACCATTTTGCATAAAAGAAAACATACTCTAGGAGAGATGAGAAAAACTCAAAATAAATGACAAAACCAGAGTTCCAACCTAGGCATTTTGACTTCAGCGGCCCCACCTGGCTCCAAATCACTCTATTATATGGCCTCTTTCATCTTTAAAATGGAATGATACCATCCATCTCACAGGTGTGATGAAAAGATTAAATGAGGCAATACACAAGAAAGAATTTTATAAAGTGGCAAGTATAATGAACCATAATATTAAGGATTTTTGTTCGAATAACAACAGAAAAATCAGATACTTTATATGACTTAAAATTGGTTAAAAACGAAACAAAGCAAAAAAAGGAGAACCCTCCTACACTGTTGGTAGAAATGCAAACTGGTGCGGCCACTCTGGAAAACAGTATGGAGGTGCCTCAAAAAGTTAAAATTAGAACCACCCTGCAACCCAGCAATTGCACTACTAGGTATTTATCCAAAGGATACAAAAATATGGTTTTGAAGGGATACATGTACCCAATATTTATTTTTATAGCACCATTATCAATAATAGCTAAATTATGGAAAGAGCCCAAATGTCCATTGACTGATGAATGGATAAAGAAGATATGGTATACACACACACACACACACACACACACACACACACACACAGAGGAATATTACTCAGCCACCAAAAAGACTTAAATTTTGCCATCTGCAATGACATGGATGGGGCAAGAAGAGTACTATGATAGGGAAATAAGTCAGAGAAAGACAAATATTGCATGCGATGTCACTCAGATGTGGCATTTAAGAAACAAAAATATGAACATGGGGGGGGGGAAGAAAAAAGAGGGCAAAACCAGAAAAGAGTCTTAACAACAGAGAACAAACTAAGGGTCACTGGAGGGAAGGTGGGTGGGGAGTGTAACTGGGTGATGGGCATTATGCAGGGCACTTGTGATAAGCACTGGGTGTTGTATTTAAGTGATGAATCACTAAATTCTACATCTGAAACTAATATTACACTGTATGTTACATGGAATTCACATAAAAACACGAAAAAGAGGGTATCCCAGGTGGCTCAGTGGTTTAGCACCGCTTTCGGCCTAGGCCGTGATCCTGGGGACCTGGGATCAAGTCCCACATGGTCTCCCTGCATGTAGCCTGCTTCTCCCTCTGCCTGTGTCTGTGCCTCTCTCTCATGAATAAATAAAATCTTTAAAAAGAAGGAAAAAAAGATGGTAGGAAATTCCTCAAAGCATATACTGAGACCTAAAATCTTTACAATAACCTGTTAAAAGTATCATGGCAGCTTCTGGCTTGCTGGCTGGACTAGAAAGTTCCTGCTTTAGCCTAGAAGAATACACAAATTACTCCATACAAATGACAATGCAAAGCATCCCCCTGATAGGGCAGTGTCCCTAGCAAGACAAATCAACTCCATATTCCAGTTTAGAAATGTCATGAGAACAAATCCAGCTTGTCTTTCTTCCTCTTAGTCCTGTCCCTTCTTCCTCTCCTGTCAAACAGGAAGATTTATGCCTCTTCCTAAGACCGGTAACGCTGTATCTACCCATTTCTTCTTTCTCTATTCAAATCCTCGATGCCCTTTGAGGTACATTTTCAAGCCCCAACTTCAAAGCTGTAGCAATCAATTCATGCCTGCAATCTTCCTTACCTGACCTCTCATTACTTCTTCCATAAAACTATGGAATCTCTGCTTACATTTTCTTTTGTTGAGATATAATCCACATACCATAAAATTCACCATTTTAAAGTATATAATTGAGTCATTTAAATTATTCACAAGGCTGTACAATCACCACCACTAATTTCAGAACATTTTCAGTGCCCTAAAAAGAAACCCTACATCCAGCAGCAATCACTCCCAATATCCCCTCCCCAGCCTCTGGCAACTACTTTCTGTCTCTATGGGTTTGTCTATTCCAGACATTTCTATAAATGGAATACAATTTGTGAACTTTTGTGTTCAGCTTCTCTCACATATAAAGCAAAGTTCACCTATGTTGTAGCATGTATTAGTGCTTCATTTCTTTCTGTGGCTGAATTATGTTCCATTGTCTGGCTACACCACATATTGGTTATTCATTAGTCAGTGATGGACTTACTTGCTATTGTGACTAACAATAGTATGAACAAGTTTTTATGTCAACATATGTTTCTAATTCTCTTGGGTTTATACCTACAGTGAAATTGCTGGGTCATATGGTAACTATGCTTAACTTTTTTGAGGAACTGCCAGACTTTTCTCTACAGTGACTTTACCATTTTACATTCCCACCAGCAGTGCATGAGAGTTCCAATCTCTCCACATCCTTGTCAACACTTGTTACTGTCCATTTTTTAATTATAGCTTTCTTAGTGGCTATGAAATGTATCTCGTGATTTTGGTTTGTATTCCTTAATGTCTCTTGCTATACTTTATCTTATGTGATACGTATTCTTCTAATTCATAGTCAGCAAGCCTTTTCTGTAAAGGCCCAGATAGTTAATATTTTTGCTTTGCAGACCACACATGGTCTATGTTACATCTTCTCCTCTGTTTGTTTTAAATAAAAGCAAATACCATCTTAGTTTGATTGCCATAAAAAATCAGGCCTTATAGTTTGGCAGCCACTACCTTGTGTCATAATTAGCCTTACCTTCTCTATCAACGTTTCAACTTTGTTGAAAGCAAGGTAAAACCTGTTTCATACGCCTTCATTTTTAAAGAAAAAAGATGTTAGTGATTTATTCATGAGGGACACGGGGTGGGGGGGCAGAGACATAGGCAGAGTGGAGAAGCAGGCTCTCTGCAAGGAGCCCGATGTGGGACTTAATCCTGGATCCCAGGTTCACACCCTGGGCCAAAGGCAGAAGCTCAACCACTGAGCCACCCAGGGGCTCCTTTTATTCTCCTTCATAGTGATATGCATAAAGCCCACGAATATAAGAGCAGAGGATCTAAAAGTACTTTAACTGAACTTCTTACACAAAGAAAATCCCTAATCAAAAGAAATATACATCTTTCCACAGGTATTCACACAATATAAAGCAAACTAGTTTTTAAAATGATTGCTGAAAGTCATTTTTCTTTTGAAATGGGGCAGTTTGCCTAAGAATATCATGAGAATCAGAGAAAAAAATCTTTCATAATGTCCTCTGAATCAAACTTATTAAAATAGCTTTCTAGGACCAAATGCAATTTAAGGCTATTTCAAATCAAGCATCTCTAAATCCTACAGCTACAAATAAGATTAAAATTACAGTAATATACTATGGCAGAACTTGATATTTGTTCTTCTAACTTGATATACAGCAAAACCAAACCAAAACAAAAGGTATATAGTTCTGGCAAATGTGAAAATCCAGTAATTTCAGCAATTTGAGTTTTACATTCTGGAAATTATAGGTTGATCATATAGAAGGAACTGGTTCTACACAGAAACTCTTTGATACAGTAGAATGAAAACTAATGTAAGAGACAGCAGATATAACTATTTATCTCTGGGAAAGTCATTGAATTTCTTTGAAGCCCAAGGATCTCATCTTTAAAAGTAGGAATGATTCCATATGTCCTACCCTCTTTGCATAATTGTGAAGATCATATGAGACAAAGTTTATAAAACTCTAAAAAGAACTCTATTAACATTACTCATATATTGTTAGACAAAATAATCAAAACCAAGCTTTCACTATTAAGATAAGTATAAACAAGAGTTCTCTGGATCTTCATAGTTATAACCAGTATTTTTCCTAATGGTCCTAATTACATCAATGAACTCTATGGTGATTCACTTTTTAAGACTAACAGAGGAATGGAAATCAGTACAAACTAGTCTCACATTCTGAATGGCATAAAGGTTAGCCAAGTGCATAAAAGTACTCAGACCGGTTCCCCAGCTCTTAGGAATCTAAGACAACATTCAATCTTTTGCATCTTTAGTTTATTCCAGTGAAGGAAAAAACGTACTAAATATTCCTTAAAACACTAAACTGCCTGCTAAAAATTCAATGGGAACCAAATAGTAACCTCAAAAATCCAGTTAGAATCCAAAGTAAAGTTTTGATCAACAGAAAAGGGATAATAAAGCAATGATAATATCTAATATTCCGTGCTAAGTATTTCGTATGGACTTAGCCCTTAAATGGCTTCTATTTAATTTTTCTAATTTAAAATTAAGCCTTGTTTCACTGGATTACTTTGTTCACAGTGGCTAAATTCCTTTAAGAAAACCCATTCCAAAGACTATAAATCTAAGTCACTGTGCTTGAAATGTGCTAGAATATTTGCCTCAGAGAAGGAGTATTTAAAATACTTGAAATACTATTTGTTGACAGAAATGATCACCAGGATGCGCAGCCCGGATGGCTCAGCAGTTTAGCGCCGCCTTTGGCCCAGGGCGTGATCCTGGAGATGGGGGATCGAGTCCCACGTTGGGCTCCCTGTGTGGCGCCTGCTTCTCCCTCTGCCTGTATCTCTGTCTCTGTGTGTCTCTCATGAATAAATAAATAAAATCTTTTAAAAAATCCTCTCTGGAACAGGAAAAGCACTAACCAGTTATATGTGTAAGAAGAGAGGATTTATTGAAAAAAAAAAAAAAAGAAATGATCACCAGGAAATACTTGTAATCATCCACATCCACCCACATTTTATCTAATAACCAACTAAACCCACCTCCATCTTCGCTACTCCCATTTTTACTTAGGTATACATCAATGCAAGGTCTGGTACCTAATGCATCTGCACATTTGCAGAAATCAATATATTACAACAACTTCCTTGAAAATGTGCGATTCTGATCAAAGCTTTAAAATATTTTCAACTCTGAAAATTAAAACATTTTTACCAGGAAAATTCTGACTAGAAATATTAATCCTGCAAAATATTTGCTCAATAATAGTATCTAATTCTATTTTTTAAAGTTGTGTCTGAATGAATTATATCTTTCTTTTATCTAAAGAACACTGTATATGTATGAAATACATATACATGAAAATAACCCCAAAATCTTTCACTTGACATCAGTATGTTGAAAGACAGTGACCAAGTGTCACAAACCTGGAAACATTTAAGGACATTAGAAGAACTGCCAAAGAAACAAGTTAACAAAATAATTAAAACTACAAAATAAAATATAACATATTTGTATTATACAAAAATAAAATGTAAGGATATGAGAACAATCTTTAAACTGTCATAAAATATTCCTATGACATGATAAAATTTCCAAGCAACCAAATATACAAAATATCACAAATAAACAGAAATTATATAGCACAGTTGGACAGTGACTTTGTTATAAAACACCTGAAAATATAATTATAGAGGAATTTCTGTGTAGAATTAACTCTTGACAAGTATACCAGCTATTTTCACTAAAGAATAGAATTCTCAATATAGTACAAACTAAAAGACTGACAGTTTATATACAACACTCATACACATTCACATTGAGTAGAAATTTCTCAGTATCTGGATGTATCTTTTTGGTATGCTTAAAGTATCAAACTATAGCATATATAAACTGTGAAATTTGAACAATGCTACATGCAAACAAATTACGAAATTACCAACTCTTAACACTGTGCTTGAGTCTAATTCTTTTGGACTCACATAATTATCAAAATTCTACAAAAATAAATTACTACAATATTTCATTGATAACAAATTACCAACTTAAATAACTTCAACATAAGTTAAAAGATACCAATCAACATAAGTTAAAAGATACCAATCAACATAAGTTAAAAGATACCAATCATAAGCTATTAAAATTCTCTATAAGCATAAAGTTTACTTTTGAGGCCTAGATTTGAACTAAGCTTGTTAACGGGGAAAAGGTATTTAAGGTCAAATTGAAAACCACCTGACTACAAGAAAAACTTTATTGCTAAAGCCTTGAAGGTCAGGGTTCAAAGGCAGGTACAACAATTAAACATATGATTAAATTCTTCAGAGGCTACAATCTCAACATCTAGATCTAGAGCCCTGTTTCTAACAATGTCTTCTATTGGCTAGAAGCAAATAATTGAAATTATTACCTCAAGTCAATCTGTAAGGCATACCAAGCACAGCAAACATCAAACTTGGTATCTAGCTTAATTCAGGGGAAAAAACTCAACAGTATTACAGTGGTCCCTAATACCACAAATACCCATTACATGTTGATCTACTAAGAATACAAGGCAGTGAGAAAGGAAAATAAAACCAGTTGCCTAAATTTAATAAAACAAAAATATTATAATGCCTTTTCTCAAAGTGTTAATTTATCAACTGTATGGCCTTAGGTAACAACACAATTGAAAAAGCCAAACATTTTTTGAAAAAGCAAACTAGCTCTATGTTGAGAAGGTGCTCCACTCTGAGGGATGCATTCATTTTTATCCCCTTATTCTGCATTTTGCAGAAATGAATTTACAAATTAGGCACCAAATTAAGAGGGGGATAAAAAGGAAAGAAAAAAAGTCTAATGGAGAACTTAGACACATGCTGTGTCTCCAAATTAGAACAAAAATAGCTCTAGCTCTAACTAGTAGAGCTCACCTACTAAACAGCAGCAGCAGAATGAACACAAACACACTAAAATGAAAAACCCTATCAAAGTAATGTTATGAGAGCAAAAAGAAAGAGTAGAAAAAACCTGGTCATTTACTAAAGGTTCTGTCAAACTAGAGTGATGAAGCATACAAAAGGAAACAAGGAGGTTTACTTTTACAAGAATATCTTACTATCACAGCATGCAAAAATCAAACAAAAGAACCATGCAGGCAAAATATAATTCATGAAAAAGGCCTCCTGATCATTAAGAATTACTAGTAAATGTCTAAATCAATTATTTTTTGTAAACATGGCCTGGTATAAATCAGGGCGTGTGTGTGTGTGTGTGTGTGTGTGTGTGTGTGTGTGTCTATAATCTGAGGAAAATCTCACAGCACAAGTTTCCACTACACTAAATTTTAGGCACTTTGATCCCCTCACCATTTCCCAGCCTATCATCTCTCCCCCACCTTTTTTTTAAAATTTTATTTATTTATTCATGAGAGACACAGAGATAGAGAGGCAGAGACACAGGCAGAGGGAGAAGCAGGCGCCATGCAGGGAGCCTGATGTGGGACTGGATCCCAGATCTCCAGGATCACACCCTAGGCTGAAGGTGGCGCTAAACCGCTGAGCCACCCGGGCTGCCCATCTCTTTCTCTTCCAAACCTGGATTCCAGGAGTGATCACCAGTATAGCTTAGTAGCCAAGCAGAGACTTCAGAAGCTAAATTCTGTATCTGAAGTCCAACTCTTGTCACTAACTTGCTCTATAATCCTAGGCAATGTTTTACCCTCTGTGTCTTTTATCATTGGGATAACAGTCCCTACTTCACAGGGTTACTCTGAGTAAATGAATTAGTATTTTTAAAGCATACTTATAAATATACCTAGCACAGAGTAAGGGCTCCATATGTGTTTGCTCTTTATCATCATTGCACTCTTTGTCTAAGTTATTCTTTGCCCAGCCGCTTCTATTCTACATATTCCCATGTTTCCCCTAAAATCAGCCAGTGTAACTTCAATCATGAATTTTTTTAAATACTTATTTATTTGGCGGAGGGGGGTGAGTGCTTGAGAGCAGGGGGAGGGGCAGACTCCCCATTAACAGTAGAGCTTCACACAGAGCTGGATCTCACCAAGAAATCATGACCTGAGCCAAACATGACAAGAGTCAGACACTTAACGACTGAGCCACCCACAAGCCCAACCATGAACGAATCTTAAAAATCTCTCTTCATTGCTTGAGAAAACACCACTATGTAACTGATGTCACTACTACAAATTCCTAGTCTGAAATCTCACCTAGACCTTCAGTACTGCACATCAATCCTTTTACCAATCATTGCTTTACTTCCTCTCTCACTCCCACTCCTCACTGGTAAATTTATCAAGTCCAGTCACTATGATCTTTTTTCCTCAAGTCGCCCTCAGGGGATAAAGTCCCTCATTACATTTAAGGTCAATCCCTCTTATCTGCTCTCTACTAACTCCCTCTGCAATTTTCTGTCATGTAAACCAGAAACATACATAGCCATGTAAAATCTGTTCTCCAAATACAATCGATAGCTAAGTCCTATGGATTTCATCACCCACATATTTCTAAAAATTATTTCCCCTTCATCCCTATTACTTCTTTGTTAACTGAAGTCCTCATCATCCCTTAACCAAAATCTTACCATGAGCAGAGATTAAGGAGAATCAAAAAATTGCAACTATCAGAAGCTGAGGACAGAGATGTAATTTTGTGACTGTTTTTCAGCCTCCACACAGCCTTAACACTCCTCAAATCCATCCTCCAATTCAAACCAGAATTATTTCTTTTTTAAAGATTTTATTTATTTATTCATGAGAGATACAGAGAGCCAGAGACACAGGCAGAAGGAGAAGCAGGCTCCCTGAAGGAAGCCTGATGCAAGACTCGATCCCGATCCCGGGACTCCAGGATCACGCCTGGAGCTGAAGGCAGACGCGCTTAACCACTGAGCCACCCAGGTGTCCCATGAATAATTTATTTAAAATGCAACCGTACTGTGGTTCCTGTGCCTAAAATTCTTTCATAGTATATACCACCCTCTCCCTTCAAGTTCTGAACCATTCAGGTTAAGAGACTGGCCTTTCTTCCCACCCAACCATGGATGTACTTCAAAAGGTAGGAGAATCTTTTGAAATGCTATGCAAAACAAAACGAACTCCCTCCTTTTTAGAGAGAGACAGAAAACATGAGCAAGTGGGGGAGGAGGGAAGGGACAGAGGGGGAGAGAAAATTTTAAGCAGGTTCTACACTCAGTGCAGAGCCCCATGTGGGGCTCCCTCTCACAACCCTGAGATAATGATCTGAGTGGAAATCGAAAGTTGAACACTCAACTGACTGAGCCACCCAAGCACTCCAAAAACAAAGCTTTTTAAAAGCCTAAGTATAATTTTCTGAAGAAAGGAAGATTGTCCAAAAATTTCCACATTTCCTCTGGAGTCTGACTCCAAAAAAGTTCATTCTTCTGGAGGATTAAGGCCTAAACTTATTACCAGGACTTGTAAAGCTCTCCATGATCTGGCCCTTGTCCATGTCAACCTCACCAGCTAGCTGCCCTTCTATGTGGGCAGATATCAGGAATTGGTGAAGTAGATACCTGTTATTTTTGCATGTCTAGTATCCCTTCCTCCTCCTCTTGGTAACAGCATCCTCTCTGTTGGGAAATAACCTCACTCCCTCACTGCAGTTTTGGTGGAACTGTCAATCAAGGTGTCCCACTCTCCCCCGGGGAAAGGAGATCTCTTACCCAAACTCAAAGTGTAGGCAAATCAAGCAGAATCTCCTAAGAAGCTGAATCTTGAGCAGAATGATGTGAAGATGGAAAATGGTCAGGGCAGATTCATTCTGACTGTGCTACACTAAAGACACTGTTTATTCCTGCTACCTATTCTCAACACCTGCAAACTGTCCTGGTGCTTCTTGGGGTTTCCTTAGGCCTGTATGTTTATTTCTTAAATTCTATTATTCAACATCCTTCAAATACATGTCTTTTTCTGCTTAAATTAACCATTTAGCTATTTGTTCATCCTTTTTTTGGAAAAATATTTACTGACCTATGTGATGGTTAGTTGTTTATGTCATTTGGTTAGGAGATAGTAGTACCCAATTGTTCAAACAGACACAAAATCTAGGTGTAGCTGTGAAGGTATAATGTAAATGTGGTTAATATCTATAATCAGTTGACTTTAAGTGAAGGAGATAATCAACAATGTGGGGGAGTCTCCATCCAATCAGCTGAAGACCCTCAAGGGCAAAACTCTCAGGTTCCATGAAGAAATTCTACCACAAGGCTGCCAGAAAGTTTCCAGTTGCCCTACCCTATAGATTTTAGACTTGCTAGGCCCCAAAACAACGTAAGCCAATTTCTTGAAATAAATATCTTACTATACACACATACACAATGTGTATGTATAATATTTGTGTATGTATTCCACTGGTCTGTTTCTTTGGAGAATCCTAATATAAACACCTACTATATACTAGTGCTGAGAACAAGACAAAGTCTATTGCTTGCAACCAAAGAACCAAAGGTACTGTTATATATGTCACTGAGGAAAGTTCACAAAGTGCTCCCTGTTCCATACATATGCTAATTGTTTAAGATCAGAAATGTAAGTAGAATTTTAAAATTCTAAACCTGGTGGCAATAAAAATAATTTTCTAGATTCCTCCAAAGTACGGAGAAATTAAAGAATGAAGGCATGCTTAAGAAAGAAAGAGCATCTAAAATGGTCAGAATGTATGGGTTCCTTTACTCTAGTTCAGGAATCAGCACACTATGACCTATAGGCCAAACAGGGCCCACTGTTTGTGTGGCCTATAAACTAAGAACAGTTTTTAGTCTTAAACGTCTTTTCTTTAAATCAAAAGAAAATCAGTACTTCATGACATGTGAAAATGACATGAAATGCAAACTTCAGTGTCCATAAATAAAGTGGACACAGCCATACTGATTTGCTTTCACCCTACAGTATGGTAAGAGAGACCACATGGCCCTAAAAATCTAGGGGAAAGTTGGCTGATCCCTACTCTACCAAAGAAAGCTTTAATTTACCTTCAGGAGGAATGGGCAAAAAAAGGGTGACGTTGTTAGAAAAGAAGACACAAAAAAAGGAATACATTAATTGTACTACTTATTGAGTGGTTACCATATATAAAATACTGTTTTGAGCACTTTACAAATTAATATTTCTAATCTTCACAACATCTCTATGAGGTGGAGACTATTATTCCCATTTTATAGATGAGTCAGAGAGGCTAAAACAAACTTGCCCAAACTCAACAAATATAAATTACAGAACTGGGATTATAAACCAGGGAGTTTGGCTCTAGCATATGTATAGTTAACCACAACACTATACTGTTTCACCACTGGCCTTCTTATCTATCTAATCTGCATTGCATTAATGAGTTGATTTTCCTTAGAATTTAAGTACTACAAACTCTGTAGATGAACCAATAATGAAATAAATGAAGAAATTTGTGGCAGTGCATTCCTTCGAGAACTTGAGGGGGATTGCAAAGAACTATGCCTACCACCCTTCTTAAAGACAGGAAACTGAGAAAGAAAGCCCCTTGGACTCAATCTTTGCTTTCCCTAATCCCATACTAGAACTCAAAAGCTCCAACAAGCTTCCATATGCAGGCTAAGAAAAAGCACATTCTCCTCCCACATGTCTGGCTTGGCCAAAGGTCTAAAGTCATAATGAGTTAATGCTCAAACATGTGTTGTCATTTGTTTGCTGCTGTGATTCTGAGCAAAGGACCGAGCTTCATGTGTATTCTAAAGTATTTAAGTTAAATTCTGTACCACAGATTAAATTTGATTAGATTTGAGATGCTAATTTTTTAAAATATGGAAAAAAAAAAAAAGACCACTACCATGAGGAAAAAACAAGATGGTTTTTCAATTCACTAAAAAAAGGACTGTGACCCAAAGCATGGTGAACCTCTGCAATGAGCCTAAGCTAGCTGTGGTGACAGCTCAGCTCCAACTGAGGCTACTCCTAGAAAACAGACCTATCTGAATTGCCTAAATAGAGTATCCTTTATTATATCTAGTATGATTGGCCTTCATCCTAGTGGGGAGTGTATTACCCTCAGGAGGGATTTTCATTACAAAGGTAAACGACTTCCTCCAGAACACTCAGAGCATTTGAAAGTCTCATTCAAGAGACTGTCTTAAAAAAGAAAACTAGCTCATATAATTAATTATAGTAGAGTCAGAATCAACATTTAAAGATTTTAGTGATGGTGTGAGCACTTAAATTTAAATTTAAAGGTGAAACTACCCAAGAAAATTAGTCCCATCTTTAAAAAACAAAAAACACTTCTACTTTGAAAACCAAAGCATAATTCTTTTGCAATGTTTTAATGGTTTCACATAAAGAAACCTGCCTGAATGTAGCAAAAAGAAAAACAAACAAAAACCACTAATTAGATTAAGATTCTGTAAAAATCAGGTGCTGATTCATAAGTGTTACCTAATATAATAACTATTCTGATATATTTTGAACTTCATAAGACTCCAAACCTCAGAAAAATGTCTGCATAACTCTGAAGACAATATATAAGGGAACTCTATAAAAATAAACAAAAACAGCATAGTAAGACATACTAAATTACGTACTCACCAGAAATATAAAAGAGAAAGTTTTAAAAGGAAGAGAAGTTGGATTGCAAACAGAATATATGTCAAAGATACTTCAATCAATAAACCAAATATTAAAAGGCATATTTGACAGAAATGTTGTGGTTCCAAATATTCCAGAAAGCTCACAGCTCAACAGCTTTTTTCTTCACATTGCAACTTAAAGGTGCTTTTCTGAATCACCTCTAGGCAATAAAAGTTCTCAATCCTAAAATTGTAAATCCTCAATTGTATTATTCTAGTCCAGTTAAAATTCATATACTTGTCTCTTAAAAAAACAATAAAACAAAAAACCTAGCCAAGTGTAATTATAACTTGTAATCTGAAAAATATATAGACACATTTGCTTACTTAATGAACATTTTATATTTCCAGATACAAAAGCACAATACTACAAAGTTACAGTAAATAAAATCTAGTAGCAACATCAGAATAAGCAAACAAGGAAAGCCAAAAAAAAAAAAAAAAAAAAAATCAAGCATGTGAAAGTACTTTCAATTCTTAAATGACCCAACAATTCTCACACAAATGGAAATTTATAATACGGAAAACCACAACAAATTTTGTATGCCAACAACAAAAAACAAAAAAACAGGAAACAAAAGGTCTTTCAACAGAAGAATGGATAAATTACTGCACATCATTAATGGTGGTTGTCCTTGGGAAAGGGGCTTTCAATACTTGAAGCTATACAGACCAAAAATATTTAAGAATTATATTATTCTTTATATTATATGTATATACATATAAATATGTACAGAATTATATTATTCTTTATATTATTCTACTTTTTGGAATTTATCCTAAGGAAATAATTAATGCACAGAACAATTCAATCGTAATGATAATCAGATCAGAGCTCTTCTAACAAAAAAAACCTGAAAAGTACAAGGAATCATTTAAAGAGATGATGGCAAACTCATATAATGGAATACTATTCATTGATATTATCTATCCTTAGATATTTTTCAAATATATTCATTTTTCACAAAAATTTATAACATATATTTTTAAAGGGAGATGAAATATGTATCTGATCTCATTGTTTAAAGAAAAAAATATATATGCATTGAAGACCACTGGGAAAGTTGTATAACAAAATATTAATAGACTGAGAGGCAAAATTAAGGGTTTTTTTTTAACCTTATTGCATACATTCTCAACAGGGGTAATATATCACTCCCAAAGGGGTGAAAATGGGCTATTGAGGGGCAAAAAAAATAAAAAGAAAAAAAAAGAAAGGAAAGGAAAACTCTTAGCATACAAAACACAAATCAAAACACAATACATAAACATAGAATATATCTGTGGTATTAAAATTTCATGAGGGTTGTACAACTAGGAAAAAATATCTAAAAACCAGGCAAGGTGAACAAGTGATAATGCTAAAAAGGTTGACAAACACTGCCTCATTGGTACTCTCCATTTTTCTACAATGAACTTCATACTACCCGAGTTTGAAGAGTAATATATATACATTGAACTAATTACAAAAGGATATACAATGAAAGTTAAGACAATAGCATTATTTTTCATTTTTAAATATAAAATTTATTCCTACACTCCCCTAAGTCTTTTAAAAATACAACATAGACTATTTATTAAATATAATACAAAGGCACGCCTGGGTGGCTCAGTGGTTAAACGTCTGCCTTCAGCCCAGGGCATGATCCCGGGGGTCCTGGGATCCAGTTCCACATCGGGTTTCCTGCATGGAGCCTGCTTCTCTCTCTGCCTAGTTCTCTGCCTCTCTGTGTCTCTCATGAATAAATAAAATCTTTAAAAAATAATAATAAAAATATAAAGAAAATGAGAAAGCACTGCATCAGAATCATCTGGCGTCACTTGCAGAACTAGATTCTGCAGTAAACTAAGTCAACTAAAAAGTAAACTGCTTTTACTAAAAAGTAATCCACCTTACTGCAGACCTAATAAAATCAAAATTTCTAAGGAATTTATTAAATGAGGCACACTTAAATCATCATACTGCTCCATGGAAACATGAGATACAGATATTTTTTAATTTAGTCTAAGAGATTTTTAAAATTATGTACTAAAGTGATAAAACAAACTAAGAGCCCAGAAATCTAGGAGTCCTTGCTAAGTTCCTTCTTTTCCTTAAGTTCCTGTTTGTCTTTTCCTTAAGTTCCTTAGGAACTTGAAGAGTCAAATTTTTTCACAAACTATCAAACATACCCTATTATTCACTATCTCTACTGGGTACAAGGCATTGTGAAGAATATAAAAGAAAAAAAGAAATATTTATAAATGTTGCTACTACAATAAATTCACTTTAGTTAAGTGTGCAAAACCTAGCATTAACCACTAGCTTTCTTTCTTTTATTTTCTTTTCTTTTTCTTTTTTTTTTTTTTTAAAGATTTTATGAGCCACCCAGGGATCCCTACCACTGGCTTTCTCAAGGCACCATGAGTCCTTAGAAACTGTGTTTCTAATCTTATGATGCAAATTAAACAAGTAAGGAACAAAAGTCACTGCTGGATAATAATAACTAGGACGCAGTCAGCTATACTCAATTCTCCAGTTGATATACTTCCTTGGCATGTCAGCCTTGAAATGATGCAGGATTCAACATTTTGCCTATACCAAATTAAACATCTCCTCATGTTAAATACTCTGGGCTTAAAACATTAAACCACCAATGCCAAGATTTACTATATACATAAATAATGAAACTACCTAAACACATAACTAACAGTCCTGCTTAAGGAAAGGGAGAATAAATACACAGGGACTAGTCCAAGTAGTAGTTAGATAACAAAGTGTAAGACACTGCACCAGGCCATAGCAATCTCCAATTTCTTAGATATCAATGCCACCTTTTGGTGGTGGTAATACTTGCAATGGCAGCAATAACATTTTAAGTGCTTTTTGTATGCTACACACACTTAATCCTCAAATATGTCTAAGAAATAGGTATTGTCCTTTCTCCATTTTACAGATAAAAAGACTGAGAAATAAGTAACAGCTGGTAGGTGCTATCTGCAAACTTTCACTGTTTTGCCAGCTGACCACAACTATATTAACAAATTATTCAGTGAGATTTGGCACATCATCTTCATGAATAAATTTAAATCTTGTAATTAAATATCCATAAAAGAGCATATAAATGAATGTAACCGAGGCAAACCTGAGTTAGAAGAACCAAACAAAAATTTTCCAAGTCATAGTATCAAGTAGCACAATATTTTCCCATTTTTTCTCACTCCTTAACACCCCAAAAACAACTACTTAATTTTGCTTGTTTTGCTTTAAAGTACAGATTTTATCATTATATATAATTCCATCTCAGGAAACGGATCCTGCTTATTAATTCATTTGTAAAGCCTTTAAACTCATTTTATCCCCTAGAATCTTCATCTTTAAAAGTTTTATTAAATTTCATTTCACATTCTATACTAAACATGTTCTATAACTTTCATTTTTAATTATAAAATATATACAAAATATTCAGAAAATAAAAGGTTTAAAGAGAAAAATAAAGACCACCTATAATCCCAACTTCAAGATAATGACTTCAGTCTTTTGGCATTTCCTTTTAGCCTATATATGAATAGGCATTTTGTAAAACCTTAGTTTACTGAAATTATACTATATAAACATTGGTAATGTTTATTTCTCTCAACAATAGATCACTTTTTAAAAATAGGGCAGACAAATAACAGTTACGATTGATTTTCTACAATACACTTTGGCTTACTGGGCTTGAATGGTTTCTTAACCATGAAGTGGAGAAGGGATAGATGGCTAGACCTTTATAGAAAGTTTTCTATCTTGCAAGTTTTGAATGTTTTTTAAAAATCATTTTTAAATTTTACTGATTAAATAAGCATTTTCTTTGCACTATGAAAAACTTCACACATCCATCTTCAGCACATTTACACATGGAGAACATGGTTACAGAAGCGTTAGGGCTGCAAAACATCAAAACCGTGACAATTCACTGCAGACACAAGCTCAGCCCAGTACACTGGAACCTAAGCAGAGCCAGCTAAGAACACCACAAAGCAATGGTTCTTCATAGCCAGTGTCGAAGGCCTACTGCTTACATATACATGCAAGCAGATAGTACTTGGTGGTGACACAATCTCAAGCTTGTTCTATTGATGACACTAGTACAAGTCTAAAGCATAATGGGAATAACAGAATGACTATATCACCTAAAATCCCTTTACTCATGATTTCAACTGCAGATTTTGATTGGTTCCTCAATTACAATGCTGTCATATTACAATGTGAAAATTATGACATTGGAGTACTATGAGAAGTTACTGAATATTTATTTAGAATTCAAAATGTGGGGCCGGGGGTGGGGGGTTGCCTGGATGGCACAGTCGGTTAAACGTCTGCCTTCTGTTCAGGTCATGATCCCGGGGGGGCCTTGGGAACCAGCCCCACATAGGGGCTCCCTCTCTGCTTCTCCATCTCCCTGCTCTTGCCCTCTCGTGTGCTTTCTCTTTCCCCCTCTCAAATAAATAAATAAAATCTTAAAAAAAAAAAAAATTCAAAGGGATGTTTTACAATGGAGTTTGTCCTAAGTGTGAAACTATTCAAAAGGCACAAAAACTTTTTTAAAAACAGTATATACTTTTTCACCAACTTTGAGTTACTCAAATTCCAGCCTTACCATTTGGATGTATAAAAAAAATACTATCAAAATAACCTACCACCTGAAAGTCTAAAACCATTGGCTTTCTGAGTCTGAGACATAAGATTCACCCTCTAAGTTCGCTTGCCCATTGTTTTTCTTAGTCTGTTATTCTCAAGTTATTCTCAAATAATTAATAAAAGTTTCACCCACAATTTTTAGATATACACATCTATAAAGCAAACTGATACTTGTGCTTTATATGTAAAACAATTTTCTGAGGCATGAAAATTTCATATCAGGAGCTATGTATGCTATCACTAAACCGATTATATGATTAGAATAAAGAGCAGGAGAATGTACAGTAAAGCTGTCATACAAAAATCTAGCCAAAAAATCCAAACTAACAAAAAAGAGCACTTCAAGGATACCAAGAACCAAAATATCATTTAAAGTTATCTTTTATAGACCTGTCATCTTATAACCTTAGTCTCAAACAACTGGCAACAAATTTTAAAATATGTTCCTTCTTCACAAAAATAACCCTATTCATTGTATCTAGATTTACTGTACTGTACTCTCAACCCACACCATCAAGACAGATCCCATACTAAATAATGATACTGCCACACATGGTAAGATTCATCATATCCTCTCTGAAGGCCCCTGTAGGCCACTATATCTAACCTAAGTGTTCTTTGTACTTTTTCAACATTATCTCATAGCCCACGTTTCATCAATTTTGTTTTTGTGGGGCAGGCTGGGTGGCTCAGCGGGTTCAGCACCACCTTCAGCCCAGGGCGTGATCCCAGTGATCCAGGATTGAGTCCCACATCGGGCTCCCTACATGCAGCCTGCTTCTCCCTCTGACAGTGTCTCTGCCTCCTCTTTCTGTGTGTGTCTCTCGTGAATAAATAAAATCTTAAAAAAAAAAATTCTTTTTGTTTTTGTGAAAATAAATTTCTTTTGCAGTCTATCACAGCAATTTCCACATATTATGCATTCTCCTACAGTTAATCCTGTATCATAAGCCCTTTCCTTTTGAAACCTTCAACTAAAAGTTTCTTTCACTCTCTAGATTACTTGCATCTGCTTTCATCTTTTAGGCATCCATTCTATTAGGTATTCTAAACTTAAATTTATTAAGATATAATGCATTTGAAGGATTAGAAGAAGTTTTATAAATAAGCAGTTCAGAGATCTCATACTACTATTCTGCCTAAGTATGCCCTCCCACACCACTGAAACAGTCAGAGATTAGGTGGACAACTCATGTTGTCTACATAAACATTTCAACTACTGTTTTTTCACTACCTCAGTTCAGAAAACTATAGTAAATTTTTAAAGTTAAAAAAAAATTAAGAGACAGAACCTAAAGATGGTATCTTGAATGTTTTAAAAGCTAAAAACATTACAAACTAGTCAGTTAAAATCTAAGTGAAAATTATACTTTTCAAGTTTGTGGTCGTTATTTCCCTTCTCAGGATTTTTACTGTGTGACTGATTTAGGTAACTTAAACCTTACGGAGTGGGGGGGGGGGGGGGGGGGGCGGGATTTTGCTGGGAAAAAAAGGTGAAACCAATTATTTCTGAGTAATTTCCTAGACTCATCTAGAAGGAAAATAATGTGTTACACTGAAGACAGGATTTTAAGGGTACAGGGATTCAGCTACTCCACTAATTCATTCATGTTTCCATAAAAGCAAAATACAAATATTTATTGATAATCTATCTACGGTTTCATCTATCTACTTTATAATGCACTAGTTCCTTCTGAAAGTTTGCTGTCACCATTATCCTTTATAACTAGACTTTGTTAATTTGCATAAATTATAGAGTTTTATCATCTGTAAACAAATGAGCAATATCTATTTTTCAGATTTGCTTTGTAGATTAAATGATACAGTAACTTTACCTTCAAAAAAATATTACTTCCCTTCTCCCTATAGGTCCCTCTATAGATTAGGACACTGATCAGTGGTCACTGATCAACCTTACTGTGAAAAATCTCTTTTCTCCACAGATTCCACATCTTTACACATTTTTGTCTACCAATTGCATTGACATTTAATTAACTAGATAATTAATGGCTAATCAGAAGTCTCAAATTGTCAAAGACCTAAATACTAATGAAACTCAATGTCAGGTTCTTAAAGTGCAAGCATGATGTTTTATTTCATTAACAGTTTACAAATCACCACAATATATGATAATGATTTGTGATAATTAGCTGCAAAGATTTGAGTCAATGTAATTATTGGTCAAAGCAAAGATTCATTAGGCTTTTTACAATACTGAGAAAAATTGCATTCCTTTCTCAGCAGACCCCTGGGAAAACATAATTTATGTACCATGTTAGTGATTTTATATGTCTACAGAAACTGGTTACCCTACAGGTTTGTTTTAAACCAGTATCATTAATAACACCAACTTCAAATTCAAAAGTTACACATATTTACCCATAAAGCTATGTATGTAGTGATATCCTATGTCTTCCCTTTGTATTTATAAGAACAAAATCTAAACCTTTCACCAAAGACCTATGTGATTTTTCTCCTGCCAATGCCATATCTACTAGTCCTCTTCTCAGCTTACCATGATGGCCTTCTCAAACATAACTTGTTGCTGATCACTTCAAGGCATTTGTGCCTGGTTCACTCTTCTTGCAGATCATCACATCTAGCTTTTTGTCATTCAGGTCTCAATTAAATATTACCATCTCAGAGCTTTCCCTCAACACTCAGTCTAAAACTTCTTCATGACATTTGTGACCTCTGAAATTAAATTATCTTATTCACTTATTTACTATTCCTCTCCACCACCACCAAATCCCACTTGTATGAAGAGTTCCATGAGAATAAGTCTTATTCACTGCTCTATCTCTAGTTCCTAGAATAGTATGAAGGTACTCAATAATCATGCAATAACTATTTGTTGGGTCACTAGCCAGAATGTTTAAGATTGTTTTAGGGAAAGACTGATTTCTTAGTCAACAATTTACATTTAGCACTCAAAACTGCTGATCCAAAAGACATAAGAAAAAATGTTTTTTAACTAAAAAGAATAAGAAAAACATATACAACATTCTATCCAACAAGTGAGCTTTATTTTCTCGTATTTCTATCCTTTTGGATGGAATATGAGTCTATTCATGTTTCACACACGTCATATGTCACCTCATGTAAAAAAAATGAAATTTTTTACTTTAGTTTTACTGAGGTATAAGTGAAATGTAAAATTGTGAATTTTCTTATAATTGTATGCCATGAGCTGCCAGCCACTCAATCTAATAACTTATTCTTTCTGCCAACATGGAAGGAGAAAAACTTCCAAGAATGTAAAACATACAGACTGGGAAGGCCATTGCTGCCATAACATGACAGTGCCAGAATGGCCCAAACCAGGGATGAATGATCCTGCTCTCAGCTTCTCAGCTGGGAAGGAGAGAAGGACAAGTGTGATGAGAACTAGGAGAATAACTGTAGTTCTGATTTCTGTTAATAAGTAGAAATATCTTCAAACCAATTCAAAAGGGACTCAAATAGAATCTTATAGTTTGCTACATTAAATAACTGTTTTGAATATCTGAGGTCTCTTTAGCAAATGGAATTATCATTTAGTCTACAAGCTATGGGCTTTTGCAGTTTCACAAAAGAAAAATACAGTATTTGTAATAAGTAACACAATCTCCAATACTATGTGCTACATTTGCTTATAACTTAAAAATATTTTCAAGAATATTTTAAAAAAGATTTTAAATGACAATAGTAATAAAGATGTTACTTCTGAGTTTAGAAAATATTTGAAAGCCAAAACAAACATTAAGAGAGATACAACAATTTAGCGGTTTAAAAATGCAAACACCTTGAAAGTATTACAAGACTGCATTTACATTTAAAAATTGGGCATTGTTTCTTTCTTCAATTGGTGTTTTAAAGGAAGAAAACAAGCAGATAATCCACAGCCCATATGAGTTTACTTACCATTCACAAAGAAACATTAATATCAATCTGTAGACTAACCTGCTTACTTATTATTCAGCCAAGTAGAAAGTTCAGCTTAGCACAGAGCTAGAGCCAGGAACCAAAATGACTAAGAAGCACACGTGCAAACTTTTTTTTTCCTTTCTTTTAATTAAAGAGAAGAGGAAAGAAGTACTACAAGTAATATTTTCTCTAAAGATCACATACTCAATTTCCTATTTTCCATTGCTCCATATTTCCCTGCCCACAACATTCTTAGCTGCTTAACAAGAAGCCTATATTTCACTTTTCATCACTTCTGCTCACATAACTGATGCTTCTGATCCAGCTGCATGGACAAATGCTGAAAGACACATGCAAAATTTAACCTTACAGTGAAGTATTTTAAGATAATACCTCCAGAAATATAATATCTAAAACTGAAGCGTCTTCGTTAACTAAGAACTCAGAATGCTAAATAAATAACATTTCTGCAGATTATCCATTTGTCAAAGAAAGAGCATAAATATATGCTTTTCACAGATTAAATAACAGGAATCTTTCACCCTTCAATTTAAAAAAAAAAAAAAAAGTAGCAACAACCAAAGCACAGTGAGTCCTATCTTCTCTCAGTGGTTCCTAACTCCATATAGCCCACCCCTTAGGCACAGACTATTTGTTCTGAATTTCATCTTCAAACTGAGTACACTTAAAGACCCAGAGACTTTCACAATAGTGACTTTCACAATAGCAACTCTCCTCAAAACCTACTCTTCTGTTTTCCATTGAACTCTCAGATTTGCATTACCTCTGTTATTATTAAGCCAGCCTCCTAGCCCTGGATTCCTTTCTTCCTTGATTAATTCCATACTCTGTAGCCAGATTCATCTCCCAAAAGACGAATGTTCTGATTGGGTCATTTTCCTCATCTCAAAAACTTCTTGTGCTCCTGAATAAAGTTTATACTTCTCAACCCAGCATTCAGTAACTTCTATAGTCTAGCCCAATAAATCTTTACAGCCATATCTCCGTATTTTCTAATTACACAAGCTCAGGCTTCTGTCAAATCAATCCCCTGTCCTCCAACTGGTCCTGAACTTTCTATCTTGGCTCATGCCATTCCTACTATAAAGAATGTCTACCACTCCCCTCCAGCTGCCACTGCTCATGGCCCTTTTGCATTTCTGCACTTAATCGTGTAAACAAGGACACACAAATGATAGCTCCTGCCCACCCCCCACAAAACAGGTAAAAACCCACAAATTTAACAACAGTTGGTTTTTATTAAATGTTTACAATGTGCCACACAGTTTTACATATTATTCCCAATCCTCTCAATAAACCTATGAAGTGTTATTATTCTCCTTGTAAAGATGAGAAAGCCAAAGTTCAGAAACATCAAATCACATATTTAGTAAGTTATCTCATATTATATACTCAGTAAGTTGCCTCCAATCATATACCTAGTAAGTGGCAAAGCAAGGATTTGAACCCAGGCTGCCTAAGTCCAAGCCCATTGGTCTAAACCCTAAGTTGTGCTGGCTTTTTTTTTTTTTTTTTTTTCTGGTCGGAACTATGTGACTACCCCCCTCATCTATCTGAAATAATTTAGTTTTACATGATACTTCCACTTACAACATACTATACAATAAGCTTTCTCATGTTTGCCAGCTTAGTAAAGGGAGAGCATTAAAATACTATTTGTTTCCAATGAAAGAACGATGCTCAGATTGCAACTTCAAGGAATGTCTTTTTTGTCACAAAGATTACTTACACCTAAAATAGTTTCAAAGAAATTCATTCCTACCAGCTTTTTCAAGGATGACTACAAATTACCAATCATATACTATGATGGTTTTACAGATTATTAATAAGAGGATTTTGCAATTACCACCCACGTATTGTAACATATCTATCAAATTGGCAAAGATTGTAAAAACTGACCTACTCAATGCCATTGAAGGTGCAGTGAGACACACACTCTTATACACAGGGTAACCACCCTCTGATCCAGTTATCCCACTTCTGGGAATCTATCCTAAAGGAAGAAAAAAAAAAAAAACAGAGATGCAATCAAAGATAAATGTACAAAGATGTTTGCTTCAGTGTTATTTAAAATAGTAATATTATAAAGATTAAACCTAAAAGTCCCATACTAGGAGACCAATATCTTGTTCAGAGAAAAAAGTAGGAACAAAACAGTATATATAAAAGTATAATTCCATTTTTTTAAAAAAATTAAAAATTCCGTACATGCAAGGAAAGAACTTGAAAAATGTACAATTAAATTTTAGCAGTAACTATTTCTGGGTTATGGATTTATAGATGATTTTCAATTTCTTCTTTACATTTATGTTCTTTTCAAAATATACCATAATTAAACATGAATTACTTTAAACAGGAAAAAAAATGTTTTAAGTAGCTATTATCACTGAAAAATGATGCTGACCCTAACAAGGACATGTTACTTGGAAAGAACACTTCCTTAGTGCAAAGAAAACGTCAGACTTACTTTGTTTCCAGCTTTTATTATGTTCACACTTACTTTAAGAATGTCACCAAAATGCAGTAGTACTCATGAAACTGAGTACTAAAAGTCAGCCAATGTTTCATCAGAAAGCACCACAGTTAAATGAACTGTTTTATTATAGGTCAATTGATAATAATAAATGTCCAATTAAACCTAACTCAAAACATGCAAAATGAAAAAATGAAAAACTATTCTTGTTTTGCAAATTAACTATGTATACTGTTGTTGCCTTATAAGCACATCATAGTTAGTTCTGGAATGGGGAGGAACTTGAAAATAAAGCTGGCAAGCTACCAACATTCACTAAAAATGCACATTGATGCATTTTTTTCTACATGCACATTTCTGTTCTAGGGCATAGTTAACTTTAGTGGCAAAAGATGATTTTTATCAGTGTAACGAAAAAAGATTAAGCTGTTCTAGGAAAAACAAAAGAACAACAAAAAAACCTTCTTGCACTGAACACAGAATTAAAACTGCCATCTGAAACAGAAAGGAAAAAAAACAAAACTTCCCTATCATTTGGCATATACACAGAAAAGCAATTTGAAGGAAAAAAAAAAAAAAGTCCTGAATTGAGGTAAAATAGATGGTAAGCAAAAGATTCTAATTTTACTGTATTTTAAACTGGGAAACTGGTATTCTTATAATATCAGGGAAAACTACAGGGAAAAAAATAAAACTATAGGGAAAAAAGAAAGAAAATAATACAACAGAAATAGCTATTGAGCAACTAAGAGAAAATTTAAAGTATCACACTGATCTTACTTAGAGAATGAGTATCATTCTATTTTCACCTACCATGAAAATACAACATTTATTTATAAAACATATGTCAGGTTCTGGCAAACAAAATAAATTACTAGACTATAAATTCCTTATAATAGAAGCTACAGCGTCACATCTCAGTTTCCATCAAAGAACATAATATTGGGTCATGCAAACATCTGTTCAATGACTGAATCAGAAATCTATTAAGAAAATCATGCAACATTTTTACATGCATTCAATGGAATGGAAAAGGTACATCAAAAGACATCAAAAGATTTGGACTAGACACTGAAAACTACATAAAATCCAAAGATTAATGTTAAATTTCAACTGCAAAATAATTAAGTTATGGTTGCTTGTGTAATGTTCTATAATACAGCCAACTTGTCTGGAACAGAATGATCCTGTTTACGAACGAATTTTTAAATATCATTGAAAACATAGTAAATAAATTTACTCTTTAGATTATACGTCTGAGTGATCTGAAATATTCAGTCCGCAAAAGGAGATAATTTCATACTACTAACTTAGAATCTTACAAGCTGCATCTGGGATTTGTTCAAAGAAACAACTGCATACAGTTCTTTGTGCCTCTTTTACTTTTACACTTTTGTGGTTGATAACTAAACCACAATTCTATCCTGAGCAAAGTTATTTCTTACAACCAGAATACATGTGTATAACATAGCACTGCAAAAACCATGAATGTTAAAGGTATACAAACTTGTAAGTTCAAAGTAACTAAGCTTTAATTAATCCAACAGTATCTTTTACCAGTTACAATGTATAGTTTAGTATATTCCTATTCTTATGAAATATGGACTATAACTTAAATATATTCTGAAACCAAACACCAGGTTACATATTTAATTTCAAAACTGGTTAACTTTACCATTCCGCACTTTGAACCAATCTCTAGCAATGTGAACTACACAGGCTAGAGATAGCTGGGTATGCAAAGAAATTTTTTTTTTCCAGATTTATCTGGAATTAGCTTAAATAAGTCATCAGTACCTTTAAAAAAAAAAAAAAAGCCATTGACTTGTCCCTGGTTGAGGTTAACTTCATAAAACACATTTAATCTTTCATGTACATATCATATACTTCTGAAAATTATATTTAAATGATTATTATTTAGACCACTTATAAAAGTACACTATTTCTTATTTCAACTCCACCTTAATCATCACACACAATTTCCTTTTCTTATTGGTGCGGTCACATACCTTCCACATCTAAAAGACCTATTTTCAAGCGGAAACGAGAACATGGCATAGCTTCTCTGTTAAACTGCTTTGCTGATCAGTATGTCATAAGAAACGAAGCTTATAGGTTCAATACTCTTCTGGATCATTTAACTTTGAAACAAACTGGCCTCTTAACCACTCATCTCAAAACTGTGAGAAGGGGACTGTGAAGAGTGAGTGATTCATTCAGTGACCATAACCATTGTAACAAAAATTCATAAGCTGAAAGGGCCAATATTACCTCTGTACATGAAAAACTGTAAAGCACATAAAAACTACCACTTGTAATCCCCAAATTTCATGCAAAGAAAAAGGGAGTGGGGAGAATGGGTGCTCATTTCAATAACATAAGAAAGCTTAAATATATTTAACACTAATCACTTCCATAAGATGTGAATTTGGCATTAAGTCATGCAGCAATATATGACATCAGAATGAACAGAAAATACTTGGAAATACGCCGTAACTCTTTTTAAAATTGATGAGTTTAATCTGAAAAGGAACATCAGGAGGAAGTAAGACTATGTTCACAATTTTAAACTCACCACAACATTAATATATAAACACTTTATACAAATTTTTAAATTGAACTTCTAAAATACGAGAATTTTAGAACTGGGAACTTAGAGGTTATTTGAAGTTCAATGAACATCTGTTGGATCCCTAGCATGTGTCAGACACAGTGCTAGCTGCTTGCAGGTAACTCAATTATTCAACTCACTCACTTGAATGAGATGAGTGGAGTTGCCTGTTCATGCCAAATCAAGCCATCTAGATTTCAGAACTAGAAATGCTGAGGAGTGCTCTCACAGTGGTAAAATTTCTATCAAAACCGACTAGTATTATTCTTCCTTATAAACTAAATAAAATGTCAAAGATGCAATACTAACCTTATTTAACAAAAACAATAGTCTCTGTGTTTTGAAAGCTATAAAGAATTACAACTGTCTAAAAATTCAACTAAGTACTAGTTGCATAATTTATTGCAAAGAACAAAACATGGGGCTGTCAGTTTTAAGATTCTAAAGACACACATAACAGAAATTAAACAAATTGCAGATATCATTTAAAAATCCCTTTATGGGCAGCCCAGGTGGCTCAGAGGTTTAGCGCCGCCTTCAGCCCAGGGCATGATTCTAGAGACCCCGATGGAGTCCCACGTGAGGCTCCCAGCACGAAAGCCTGCTTCTCCCTCTGCCTGTTTCTCTGCCTTTCCGTCTCTCTCGGTCTCTCATGAATAAATAAATAAGATCTTTTTTAAAAATAAAAATCCCTTTGTGTAAAATAAATAAATAAATAAATAAATAAACAATATGAAAAATTAGATGCTCGACTGGAATGTGTATTGTATATAAAAGATCAGTCATATAATAACAAAGTTCATGGATGGTAGTAAACTTTGGCAAGACTTTTAAGTTATTTAACTATTAGATTCTGAATCATGACAGAATGTAAAACTCCCTGAGGACAAATACCCTAATTCATCTCTGTATCACCAACAATTAGCACTCTGTTGTTAAATGTTGGAGAGGTAAATTATGATATGAACTTTAAATTCAAGCTATTTGAAAATTCAACCTAACTAAAAGATCTTCTTTTATAACTCAAATGATTTTTTTCAAGTATTAAATAATAATACTCAATGCAAGTAACACTGCCATAACACTGAAGATCAACAACTGTGGCTATCCCTTTAACTAGTACAACATATTTTTTAAAGTAATTCACAGGATACATCAAGACGACAAGTAAATTCACATACTTTGATTCAGTTCTTCTTCTGGAAATCGTCCCAAGAAAAAATTCCAAAAGAAAGAAAGAAAATGCTACATATTCAAAGTGTTCATTTCATCATAATTTTAGTAAAGTGAAACAAACTATCTACATGCCCAACAACCTACGGTAACCCGTAGATGGGAGTATTTTTGCAACCTCTGAAAAAGGCTTAAAATGAAGATTAAACCTCCTAACTGGTCTTCCAGCTTATACTCTTGCCCTGGCCAATTCCCACCAAGTTGATTTCCACACAGCAGCCAGAAGGATTCCCACAAACTCTTCTACTTAAAACCCTCCAATAGTTGATTGCTCATCTCATTTAAAGTAAAATCTGGGATCCCTGGGTGGCTGAGCGGTTTAGCGCCTGCCTTTGGCCCAGGGCGTGATCCTGGAGTCCCAGTCGATTCCTGCATCAGGCTCCCTGCATGGAGCCTGCTTCTCCCTCTGCCTGTGTCTCTTCCTCTCTCTCTCTCTCTCTTTCTCTCTCTCTCATAAATAAATAAAATCTTAAAAAAAAAAAAAAAGTAAAATCTGAAGTTTTTACCATGACCTACAAGGCTGTTACTTCTCTCACCTAATGCTCCCTCACTCCTTGCTGTCTTCCTAGTTGTTCTCAAAAGGCCAAGTACACTGAGGGGGGTCTTTGCACTTGCAGTCCCCTCTGCCTACAACTTTCTTCCCCAAGAGAGCACATCTAACTCACTTCCTTTAGGTCTCTGCTCCAGTCTCATGCCATCCCTGCCACTGCTTCTCTCTTTCCCTCACCCTAATTGACTCTTCTGCATAGCTCTTATCATGTAATATATTCTACATTTATTTGGTTATGGCCCATCTCTTCTGATTGAAATATAAGCTCTATGACAACAAGAACTTGATTTTATTCACACAACAGGCATTCAAAAAGCAGATGTTGAAGTAATATTAAATGCTGGTATAATAATTATTAACTACATGAAAAACCATGCATTTAAACAAGCTCGGAAGAGAACAGGAAAAATGAATAATTTGATTTGTGAAGATTTAAGTGTTGATCATGTTACTAAGGAGTTTGTACAATAAAAACTTAAGTCAGTTGTGATTGTGATTTTAGGCTGCCAAAAGTGACTATAGCAATCTTATTTCCTTGGAAGCCATTAGTGTATTAGCTCAAAACTGACTGGTAGTAGTTATTAATGACAACTTTTCTTCATAAAATTGTAGTAACAATTACTCTTAAATCTTATTCCTAAAGACCCAAAGTTTGGTCTGTAAGTACCGACACTGCCATTCTTGAGGCCACACAAAAGGTGAACAAAGGCTTTTGAACAGTTTTAATATGGAATTGAATAACACTCAGGGATTCCAGTTTTCCTTTGAGACAGGTATCTATGCTTGGTTTCAGAGGGAACCTGAGACTGAATGCAAAATTTCATGCATAAACATCTATTAACTTTTTTTTTTTTCCTGGAGAGAAAATCTATATATTTCATCATGATCTCAAAGGTGTCAGTGGCCTGGAAAAGGTTAAGAATTACTGTTTTACAGTGGAAGTGTACTATTCTAACATAAGCTACCTTCAAACGAACAGAAAATATATAATACCTAGACACCTCCTTGTAATCATTCAACCCACCCATAAAATTCCGAGTGCCTACACTGTGCCAGACACTGTGTGATCCTCAATACCTTGCATTTAATCATATTTTTCAGTACACAGTTGAAAATACCAAGGAAACAAGGCTCAGTGAAACACCAGACTAAAAAAAATAACTGCACCCAATGCAAATATAGTTTCAAAACAGAAAGTGGTATAAGAAATCATAATAAAGACAGAGAAAAGCTCGGGGGCCTGATTTAGTGTTTATTATGTCAAAGTACTGCAGATATCAATTACATCAAAAGGAAAGAAAGACTACACATGCATGCCCGCCTCCACACACTGACAGGAAACCAGAAGAAAGTTTCCAAATCCTGTTTCCAGCAGCATCCCCGGAGACTGCCCTGCAGCATGCTTTTGAAGGTAGGCACCCTGCCTTAAAACTAAGAGCTGCTACTTTACTCATACTACGATAAAAACAGAAAGAATCATCACCCCAGGCCCGGGAAGCAGAAAACCGTGGCCACCTGTAGGGCCCAGCAACCTCCTGCCGCGGTTCCTTTTCTCTTATGCCCTCCTTCCTTCAGAGCAACGACAAAACCATCTCCCCTCGCAACAAGGAATCGGTGACTCCACGCTAGTTCTCCTTCCCAGGAGGTCGGAAGGCCGCGCAGACTCGGTGCCCAGCCCTGCGAGGAGACCCCGTTTCCCAGGCTCCAGCGTCTTCCCGTCACCTTCTCCCGGTCGCAGTAAGTCACACGGTTCAGCTGCGGACACTGCCCTTAACTTCCTGAGGGGACAAGCCACACTCCTAGCAGGCCCCCGGCCAAAGGAAGACAAGAATCACACGGTGACTGGCCTCCTCTCTAACAAAACTCAGGGACGAAGCAGACTCCAGAAGAGCAACGCCGACAAGGCGAACACGCGCGGGCGGGCTCGGGGAGACGCGAGGAAAGAGGGCGGGAAAGCGGCTGGGAGGCGGAGGGGACGCCGAGATGTCAGCCGCGGCCCCGGGGACAGAGGAAGGAAAGGGCACGGACCCGACGGGCGGAGCGGAGGCGCAGCACCGAGGGCAGGCAGTCCGCCCAGCCTTCGGGCCCCTTTCCGCGTGCCCCCGAGGGGAGAGCCGGGCTTGCGGGAGGTCTGTGCCCAGCCCGCGGACACGCAAGACGAGGGAAAAGGCAGCGACGTCCAGGCTCTGCAGCCCGCGGGCGGCAGGCGAGGGCGCCGTGTCCGACGAGACGGCGAGGGGCACGGGCTTGTGCCATGGCACCTCGGGCAGCTGGAGGGCGGGGGACACAATGTCCTCGTTCTCTCGCACACCCGGCCCGGGCCCCTCCCGTCCGTCTCCCGCAGGCCCCGCCACGGCGGACCGGCTCGGTCCGCGGGCGTGGCCGGCTCTGGCCCTGGCGGCGGCGGCAGGGCCTCCGGAGCTCCGGCCCCTCCCGCCGGCCAGGCCCCCGGGCCGCCGCCCCGGACTCCGAGGGAACGCGGAGGAGGAAGGGGGAGCCAGGGGACTGGCCGGCGACAGGAGCCGCCCGTGCCCTCCCCCGGGGGCCGCCCCGGGCTCCCCGCGCCTCACTCACCCCGCGGCCCGGCGCCTCCTCCACCTCCTCCTCCACCTCCTCCCTCCTCTCGGCCGTGGCTCCTGCTCCGGCTCTGCGCGGCGACGGCGACGGCGGCGGCGGCGGCGGCGGCCTCGAGAGCGGCGGCGGCGGCTGCGCCTCCAGAACGCGCACGCACGCAGCACGCAGGCCCCGCCCCCGGGCCCGCCCGGCCCCGCCCCGGCCCCGCCCCGCCCCTCCGAGGCGGCGTCGGCCCCGCCTCCCCGCGACTCTCCGGAGTCCGCTTAAAGCAGCCGCGCGGAAGACTGTGGTGGGAGCTGAGAACCGGGTGGGAGGAGCGCGGTGGAGGGGCCTTGCGGACGGCGGGCGGGAGGCTGCGTCGGGCGGAAGCAAACGGGGAGGGGCCCGAAGACTCCGGAGGAGTCGCGGTTTGGAGGGTAAGTGCCGGGCTCTGTGCTAGGCGCAGGGGCCCTCGCGAAGCTTCACTTCTAGGGGGGTGGGAGGGAGGAGACAGACAACAAGTAAACAAAAATGTCAGGTACTGGTAAGTAGTGTAAGAAAAATAACGCCGGGCATGGGGTGACTTTGTAGCTGGGCAGATACCGGCCCGCAGACGAGACCTTTGAACACTTGTCGTACCCGAATGAGATGAAAGAATAAGCTTAGCAAGATACCTGTGGGGGCTTGGTGGGCACGGCCTTCCCACTCGCAGTCAGTCAGCCTGAAACTCAGAGGTGAGAAGAATAGACCTGGTAGGTTGCAGGAGCAGCAAGAAGCCGGCTTGGCTGAGCGGAACCAGCCACCCAGAGAGCGGCGGTAGTGAAACTGGGAGAGGTGTGGGAGGACCAGATCCGGAGCAGCCCTGTGGGCTCTTACAAGAGCAACTAAAAGCCACGGGAGGGCGCGCAGACGAATAACCGCACCTGGTTCACATTTTTAAGAATTATTCTTGGGCAGCCCCGGTGGCGCAGCGGTTTGGCGCCGCCTTTGGCCCAGGGCGCGATCCTGGAGACCCGGGATCGAGTCCCACGTCGGGCTCCCGGTGCATGGAGCCTGCTTCTCCCTCTGCCTGCGTCTGTCTGTCTCTCTCTCTGTCTCTCGTGAATAAATGGATAAAATGTTTAAAAAAAATAAAAACTATTCTTGCTCTTATGTGTAAAGTACACAACAGGGAAGCACAAATGTCCACAGGAAGGCCACCAAGGATGTTGTTGGAGGTAACTTGGAACAGGAAGGCAACAAAGGAGTGAGAAAGCTACTCAGATACATCTTGAATTGGGATGGATTTGGCAGAGAGTGTGTGATGAAGGAACAAACCCCACGGATGATTCTTAGGTTCAGAGCTCGAAGGATGAGTTAATGGTGGTGCCATTTAATGGGAAAGGGAAGGCTGCGAACAGGAGAAATTTGGGGTTGGGGGAAATCAGTATTTCTGTTTTGTACATGTTCCATAAGGTGCTTGTTGTATACATCCACAGGAAATGTTGAGAACAACAGTTGGATATAGATTTGGGATTCTTCAGAGCACAGATGCTTCTTAAACCAGGAGGCTACATGAAAGCACTTAGGGAGGGAGAGTAGCTAGAGAAGAGGACTAAGAGGAATCCAACACTTGGAGATTAAGTAGAAAAGGAGGAGGAGCTACCAGTCTGATCAGAGGAATACTAGGAAAGAGTGAGTGATAGAAGATAATTGTTCCTAGAAGGTGGGAGTCATCATTCTTATCAAGTACTGCTGAAACAAGTAAGCCGAGGAGAGAGTTTGAACACTAGATTTGGCCAGATGAAGTCACTGATGTCCTTGATGAGAGCAGTTTCAATGGTGTCACAAGGGAGAAAGTCTGATTAGGGTGTGTTAACAAGAGAATGGGAAGCGAGGAGGAGAGAGTGGCTTGCTATAAAGCAAGTCTAAACCGCTCTTGAGGACCTTTGCTATAAGGAGCAACTGGGAACATGGTAGTAGCCCCCGGAATACTTGGGATCAAGGGAGAGTATATTAAGATGGGAGATGCTTCTGTTGTTGGTACGCTGGATCAATCCTTTGGAAAGGTAAATGTGACAATACAAAAGGGAAGAGAGACAAGTGGAGACTGTCCTCAAGACGATAACAAGCAGGGCACCTGAGGGGCTTTGGCTCAGGGTGTGATCCTAGGGTCTCAGGATCGAGTCCCGCATCAGGGTTCCCCACAGGGAGCCTGCTTCTCCTGCCTATGTCTCTGCCTCTCTCTCTGTGTCTCTCATGAGTAAATAAATGAAATCTTTAAAAGAGAGAGAGAGAGAAGCAACGAGACCTAGCATGAGAGTGAAGAGGTGGCCTTGAATAGGAACAAGGACAGTATGTTGACACAGTATTTGGGGGGAGAAGGCAAAGTCTGGATGCAAATGCAGGTAAGTCAGGGAGTATGCTTGGTGTTGGTGGTGGCAGAGCAGGAGGGGACAGCTGGGAGCTAAAATTCAGCCCCTGTTCTGCCAACCCAGCTGTGAGGCTATGTCACCCCAGCAGAAGGGGGGCAGCTTTTCTAATTACCCCACCTGGAGGGGGTTGCCTTTTAGCGATCATCTCCGCCCTCCTAGGACACACACACATACACTGTGTGTACATTTTCCCGGTTTGCACTAAGTTCAATATGTGCGGGCTGCCTCACTGGGTCTGAGGAGATAGAGCTGGTCTGTGTGCTTTCCTTTACTCTCTGCAACAAAAAACTGTGAATGAGGGGCCCCTGGGTGGCTCAGCGGTTGAGTGTCTGCCTCAGGCTCAGTTCGTGATACTGGGGTCCCAGGATCAAGTCCCACGTCGGGCTCCCTATGGAGAGCCTGCTTCTCCCTCTGCCTGTGTCTCTGCCTCTGTGTGTGTGTCTCATGAATAAATAAATAAAAATCTTTAAAAAAAAAAAAAACCTGTCAATGTGGAGGGACTATTGGCTATTTAAGGAGCTAGGAGAAGGTGAACAAGAACTCCCCTGAAGAATGAAAGAGTTACTAGAGAAGTATAATACGGTGGTCCTATATTTAAAGTGAGACCATTCAGCAAGGTTGTGCGGTTTTCTCCAGCCACACATGCCATTGCTTGGGGAGATGGCAGGAGGGTTGGATTTGACCAGGGCTGGGTTTGCTGATGAAAGTCATGAGGGAGTGAGGGAGGAAACACCAGGGAGTGGTTCTAGTGACAGACCTTGGAATCTAAGCCAGGCGGAAGAGAGGAAAATAAAAAATGCCGTGGGGTCACTGGTTTGGTGGTCCCTATGAGAAAGAATAGTTGAGGAGGAAGCAGTGAAATAAGCGGGGAGGGGACTTTCCAAGGATCAAGCATGGGGAAGGATGAAGGAGGCCATCGGGAAAGAGGAAGCCAAGGTGTCTTATGAGAAAAATGGGTTCATGGAGCTGAGGAAGCAGTCAGGACCTCGGGATCTTGTCCTGTCACAGCATACACTTGAGCCATTGGTCTGAGGGAGGCTGCGGGAGCTGCAGAAGCTAGGGAGAGACTGGGCATAGCTGGGCTCTGCAGGGCCCCTTCACAGCTGCAGGAGAGCCCACCGGGGCCTTGACTTTACCTGTCTTTTCTGTTTTTCCTTCCACTGAGGACACCCCTGTGTTTGAGTGCACACTTTATTCTCTCTGGTGTTTGACAGAAACTAAATGACGTCTCTTCCCCAGTCCACCTCCTCTTTCTCCTCCTGATTTCCCCTTTTCTGTTTGTGACACTTTCTCAGTTATTTAGCCACCAAGCCTCAGCTGCCTATACTCTTCCCCATCCCTGTGCCCCATCAGTCCCCAAAATGTGGCCATCTGTACCGTCCAGTAGAACATTCTACTGTGTTCTTTACCTGCATCATCTGGTACAGTAGTCACAGGTGGCTACTGAGCACTGGAAATGTGGCTAACACGACTGAGGAACTGGATTTTTGATCTTATTTGACCTTATTCCTTAAGGAATTTAAATTAGATGTAAGCAGGCACATATGGCTGGGGGCTCCTGGACCTGACAGACGAGTAGAAGTCCCTCGACACAACGTCTCTTCTGTCTGCCTCCACGGCCTTGACTGGTCAGTTACCTCTCGTCCAGACTTTTCCTGGCATGTCCTCCTCCGTCTCCTGCTTAGCTCCTTACCCCCCCATCCATTGTGTGTTCTTGCCGGAAGCACCTCTCTGAAGCATTGGCCAAGTCATGACTCCACCCTCTTAAAATCATTGCTTCTTCTCTGTCAGTCTCACACCAGTGCCCACCCAGGACCGTGGCTTCATCCCACCTTTCCCGCCTCTCCTTCAGGATGTTTGGAAAGAACTGGTTCTCAAGCCAACTTGAATTACTGGCTGTAATTCCTACCGACCTCTGACAGAGGAGCCAACCTGTTTGCCCAAATTGTCGCTGCCTGGAACGATGCCCTCCCCCATCCCTTCTTGCAGCCCCCAAATGTATTGAAATCCTGGGAGGCCTGTCTCATATTGCAGCAGCTACCCAGAACCTTTCCAGATTTTTCCTCTCCTCCAAAATCCCACAGTTTCTGTTTTCTCCTCACCTGTGGAGCTGACATGCTGCCTTGTCATATGTTTTTTGCAGCCATTTTTATTCCCGTTACTAAATCTCCCTTCTTGCAGATCCCTGTGTTTTAATTACATTAGCGCCTCTCGTCAGACTTATACCTTCAATGTTGGAGGTACTCCTCAACCAGCCTCTGGATTGAGTTGTACACTTTTGTGGAATCTGAAGAGCATTTATGCCTCGCTCTGACCCTAAGTACTGTCACTAACCCTCAAAGAGGGTTATACCCTTGGAGAAACAAAAAAGGGCGAGAAGCAGAAGCCAAATAGCAATTATCTCATGGCACTCCTGTCACAACTGAGAATTTCTCAAGTTGGAACACCAAGTGTGGGGCAACACTTGGAAATTCAGAAAAAAAGAATGAAAGAAATACAAGCAGGAAAAAAATTGAGTGGGAAACAGCTCTTTGAAATAGATCATAATCGTGACACACCTGATAGCCAGTTCTAGGAGGATGCTAGAAACAACGTGGAGGTAGGTGAGTCTTTGCTCCAAGAGGTGGACGTTCCAGGAGCTGCATGTGAGGATGATCTCACCTACAGTCTGCTGACCCAGAGAGTGAGTTAACTGACAATGGACTCTTCCTGTCTGCAGAGTTTGACCACCACAGTGTCTGGGCTATGCTGTGCTGAGACCGTGTTGACAGTTTGCCTTTTTTTTTTTTTTCCTAAGAAAAAATCACTTCCAGGAGAATATTCTTTTGATAGCTTTCATCCTTGGACTTCATGAACTGACCTTAAAATTAAGCAAAAACAAATTAAGCCACCTGGGTGGCTCATGGTTAAGCATCTGCCTTTGGCTCAAGGAGTGATCCTGGAGTCCCAGAATCGAGTCCTGCATCAGGCTTCCCACAGGGAGCCTGCTTCTCCCTCTGCCTGTGTCTCTGCCTGTGTCTCTGCCTCTCATGAATAAATAAATAAAACCTATAAGAAAAAAGCATTCAGATTGTGATGCAAATCAATATAAAGAGGCTTCCAACCAATAAATATTTAGAAAATGTGTTTTCAGACCAGTATTCTTAGAAACCTGTAACCCAAGAGTAGAATTACATATGCTATGCCCTGCAATACCTAATACACTTTTCTTGTGGTACAGTGGTTTTAAGGATTTGAAGAACAGGCATATTTTACACACACAAAAAATATACCTCACACATATGGGACCTTACACACATTTAGTCAGCAAATCTTAACTGAGTGCTCGCTGCTCTGTGGTTGTTGCTAAAAATTCAAATGACCTGGCATTGGTATACATATTATCATTTTACAGTTTTCAAAATGACTCCACAGTACCTATTTTAATCCTACTGACAATGTCATTAAAGTAGGTATACGTCTCATTTTCCAGAGGGGAAAACTTGCTTAAATGGATTAAATGAATTGCACAAAAGCACAGAGCTATTAATTGGTAAGATCTCAAACTGAAACCTAGACCCTGGAGTGTTAAAACATTGGTTGAATTAGAATATAAGTTCCCTGAGGGCACAGACTTGATCTGTTTTGTTCATTACTATATTCTCAGAGCCTAAATCACATGAGGTATATTGTAGGTTCTCAATAAATGTTTCAGGAATGTGTGTGTGTGTGTGTGTGTGTGTGTCCACGTGCACATGCACGCGTAAAAGCACATGTGGGGTGTGGAGGGAGGGCTGGGGAGAATATAAACCAACCATCTAATTCATTAGCATATTTGTATATTTTAATTAATTACATGCTAAGCTGATCTTTTCTATATTAATGCTCCTCAAAGTACAGTTCACAGACTGGTACTGGTCCACAAAATTTTTTATTACCAGTTGTCTTAGTCCATTCAGGCTGTTGTAATGAAATACCATAGACTGGGCAGCTTATAAACAATAGAAGTTTATTTCTCAAGTTCCGCAGGCTAGAAGTCATGAGATCAAAGTGTCAGCAAAGTCATGTCTGGTTAGGGCCTGCTTTCTGGTTCCTGGTGGTGCCTCTTGCTGTGTCCTCAGCTGGCGGAAGGGGCTAGGGATCTCTCTGGAACCTCTTTTATAAGGGCAGCAGTCCATTTATGAGAACTTCACCCTTACGACCTAAGTACTTCCCAAGTCCCCACCTCTGAATACCATCATCTTTGGGGGTTAGGATTCCAACCTACGAATTTGGAAGGGATACAAACATTCAGTTCATAGCACCAGTCAACATCAAGTATGGAAAACTAGAGTAAGCATTTAGAATCCTTTGTGACAATTTCACATTGCTGTGGCATATAACCTGGTGATCAGTAGACCTGTCCAGTTGAGCAGGACAGAAACCAGCACGAGTGTTGCCTGACTGACTCGTGTGGTGAGTCACATACGGTATGAGTTGGGTACTCGTCATACAACATCCAGGTGTTTTTTAAACTTTTGACCCTCTTCATCCATTTCTTCTACTCTCCCACCCCCACCCCCACCTCTGGCAATCACCAATTTGTTCTCTGTATCTATGAGCTTCAGGTCTGTTTTGTTTTATTTTCTATTCCAAGTATAAGAGAGATTTTATAGTATTTGTATTTCTCTGACTTCTTTCACGTGTGTGTGTGTGTGTGTGTGTGTGTGTGTGAATCAATTTCCTTATCCATTCACTCATCTATGGACACTTACATTGTTTCCATATCTTGGCTGTTATAAATAGTGCTGCAGTGAACATGGGGTTGTAAGTATCCTTCTGAGTTTTATTATCTTTGGATAAATACCCAGTACTGGATCATATGGTAGCTCTGTTTTTCATTTTTGAGGAACCTCCATACAGTTCCCATCGTGACTATGCCACTGTACATTCCCACCAACAGTACACAGGGTTTCCTTTTCTCTACATACTCATCAACATTTGTTGTCTCTCGTTGTTGTTATAATAGCCTTTCTGACAGGTGTGAGGTGATATCTTATTGCGGTTCTGGCTTATGTTTCCCTAATGATAAGTGGTGTTGGGCATCCTTCATGTGCCTTTGAGCTATTGGTATGGCATGTCTTGTCATTTTTCTTTGGAACAATGTCTATTTAGATCTTCTGTCCCTTTTTTTAATTGGATAGTTTGGGTTTTTTGCTCTTGCGTTACTTGAGTTCTTCATATAGTTTGGATAATAACCCCTTTCAGATAAAGGATTTGCAAATCTTTTTTCCCAGTAAGTAGGTTGCCTTCTTATTTTGTTGATGGTTTCCTTTTATGTGCAGAAATTTTTTTGTTCAATGTAATCCCACTTGTTTATTTTTGCTTTTGTTGCTCTTTGGTGTCAGATTTGGAAAAATCATTACCAGACCTTTGTGAAGGAGCTTACCCTTACATTTTCTCCTGTTGGGGCAGAAGAGGGGTATGCGATTGTAAATGGGATTATTTTCTTAAATTCTCTTTCTTATTATTAGTATAGAGATTTTTTGCATGTGTATTGATTTTGTATCCTACAGCATTATCAAATTCATTTATCCTAATAGTTTTTCAATGGAATCTTTCGAGTTTTCTATATATAATATCCTGTCATCTACAAATAGTGACAGTTTTACTTCTTCCTTTCCAATGTGGACGACTTTTATTTCTTTTTCTTGCTTAATTGCTCTGGCTAAGACTTCCAAACTGAATTAAATAAAAGTGGTAAAAGCGGAAATCTTTGTTTTGTTCCTGATTTGAGAGGAGGAGCTTTTAGATTTTCACCATTGGGTATGATATCAGATATGGAATTATCTATACCATCTATACAGTTCCCTCTATACCCTCTTTGTGTTTATCATAAATGGATGTTGAATACCATCAAAGACTTTTTTGTATCTATTGATTTTGTCAATGTGGTGTAGTACATTGGCTGATTTGCAGATGTTGAACTGGCCTTGCACATATCCTAATAAATCCTACTTGATCATGGTATATGATCCTCTTAATGTGTTGTCAGATTCAGTTTGCTAATATTTTGTTGAAGATTTTTACATCTGTGTCCATCAGGGTTATTGGCCTGTAATTTTCTTTTCCTGTGGCTTTCTTGTTTGGTCTTGGTATCATGGTAATGCTAGCCATGTAAAATAAGTTTAAAATATTCCTTTCTCTCTCTCTCTCTCTCTCTAAGTGCTTGAGAAGGATTGGTATTAACTTATCTTCGAATGTATGGTAGAGTTCACCAGAGAAACCATCTGGTCCTGGACTTTTGTTCATTGGGAGGTTTTTGATTACTGATTCAGTCACCCTACTAGTAATTGGTAGATTTTCTATTTCTTCATGATTCAGTCTTAGTAGGTTGTATGTTTCTAGGGATTTAATCATCTAATTTAATCCTAACCCATTTGGCTATTTGCCATCCACCTTCTTCTCTTCCTGGATATTCTTTAATTTTTTGGAAAGAGAATACTTCATGTCTTTGGAATGAAAGAGTTAACAACAGATTTGAAATTACAAACAAAAACAAAACTGATTTTTCACCACAGAAGCTATATCTACTGGTCTTAAGGTGTGAAGGTATTATTGCTCAGTAATTAAGCATAAGGTCTCTGGACTGAGACTACATGGGGTTAAATGCCGGTTCTACCACTTACCAACTGTGCAAACTTGGGCAAATTGCTTAACCTCTTGCAGCCTCCATGTTCCTATCTGTGACATAATAAAAGTACAGAATTTGACAGGGTTTTAGTAAAAATTATGTGGTTGGGCATATAAAGTGCTGTCACAGAGCCTGTCACATAATGACAGGTTGTTTTTTTATGTTATAATAAATATTATCCATCACTATTTAATCCCGGGCTCATAAAAAATTCATGCTGTTTGAAAGATTTAACAAATCTTGACTATAAGGGTGATTCTATAACTATCTGGGCTTGTATATAGGTGGTCACTCTTCAATTATTCACATTACTAAAAAATAATAAACATAAGCTAATTCCAAAGCCTTTTATATATTTTTGTAATGAATTTGCAATCCTGGGGACAATACGTTTGTCACCTAAATGGCCATTCTATTTCTGCAGGTTGTTTGAGTGGTAAAAGTAAGCAGGCAGGTGCGTGTCATGCATTGCATCAAGTATGTTGGAGTGGAGTGTGCACACACAGATAAGCAAAACTTGTTTGTTTTGTGATGTGTGTATTGCCTATATACATGTTTTATACCACAGACTTTATATGCAGGGCCCCTTTCTGCTAAGCTGTAGCCAGCTCATTCTTTTCCATTACCTTCTGGGAACACCGTCATCTGGAAGGAAGAAGCTACTCAGCCATGTAGCCCTCTAACTCCTAGAAGGAATCAAGGATTTCTGCATCAAGGAAGTTGGATAAAGATGAGCACCAGAGAGGATACTACTGGCCACTGAAGGGAAAGCCTAAGGTAGGCAGGAGGCCAGAATGCGCCAAAAGTAAGCAAAGTTCTTTCTTATCAGGAGAGGAAAGCTTGCATTTAAGTGCGTTATCAAGGAGAAGCCTGTCCCCAGCATCAATAAATGGAGGGAAAAGGGACCCAAGAGGGCTTGCTCTGGCTTTGCAGGTATGAGTTAACATTATTTGCTCTGTAATAAAATTGGAGCATATGTAAACCACTGAATTAAATAACCTGAATATATAGAGATATATGAATTTATAGAAGACAGACCAATGTGGTTAGGTTTCCTAGATTTAATGAGGAAAAAGACAAGATGTCCAGTTAAATTTGAATTTCAGATAAACAACAGATAATGTTTTTTTGTATAAATATGTTCCATGCAATATTTGAGGTTTGTTTATCTGAAATTCAGGACATTCTGTATTTTATCTGGCAACCCTAAGTGTGATTAAACAAGTAGGCTCTGGAATCATCCTGTGTGAGTTCATATTCTAGTCCTGCTACTCATCAGCTATGTGACCTTGGTCATATTACATAACCTCTCTGAGCCTGAGTTTCTCTAGGTATAAAATGAAAATAGCTTTTACCTCATTGAGTTGTTGTGAAGATTAAATAATATATAAAAATTCATAATGGCAAGTGATACATAGTATAAGCTGAGAAACATAATCACCACTTTTGTAGGAAACATAAATGCTTATTTACTATCCCCCAATTTTTTCTTAAATTGACATTGTGATTCCAAGAGCCTTTAAAAAAAAATCTAGGTGAAGATGTATTTTCCCCCTATTTTCTTGGTACTTTTGATTTTATTTACAGCCAATTAAATGAGTATAGCTTTTAGAATCTACAACCAGCATCTTACTCTCAGGCTTCCTGTTTCTTCCCTTGATCCTAACACTTGGATCCAATCTTAAAGATGTCCTAAATGCTGAATTTCTACTGAGAAATTTCTATAAACTTTCATAAAGTAGTGCTTGAGTACTCACTAGATGAAACTCAGGAGCCAATGCCAGCTCTAGAATGGGGTTGTATCAAGTGGTTATTTGCTGTAATGGGATTTCAGGGCTGTGTAGGTTGTTTAAGAACCGCCACCTTGTCTGGAGTCCCAATTCTTTGCATATAGGATTCAATTAGCATTACAGCTGAGAAGCAGACAAGAGGAAACATGGTGAAATGTAAAGAACAGTAGACCTAGTATCCAGAAATCTGGTTCTACCTCTCAACACAATCCACCTAGTTAGTACTTTTGAACATTTACTTTCTCATTTATAAAATGAAAACATCAAGAATTAAGTTAAATGAGGTAATATAATGAACAATACAGTACTGGGAACAACGGAAGTGCTGGATAAATATCCACTAACATTCATTGGGTGTGGGCTTGAACTCAGGTCCCTGAGATTAAGATCTGAGCTGTGATCAAGAGATGGATGCTCAACTGACTGAGCCACCTGGGTGCCCCTGTACTACTTTATATGGCCGAGCTAAAACAGTAACTCCTTGCTTTGTCCCTGTTTCCTTCTGGACAAGAACCAGTTATTTCCAAACAATGATACAGCCTAAGGGGAATTCAAGCAAGGCTTGGATCTTTCTCATCACCAGTAACTCTGGGGGGTGGGGTAGGGGGTGGGGAGGTGCAGTGGTGAGATGGGGAAAGGCCAGGGAAGGAGTTGGAAATTTCTTTTTCATTTAATGACTAGTTGAGCCAGATACTGATCTTTGTGTGTAAAGAGTATTAGTTTGAGGCCAGAAAGTAGACAACACACTTCCAGTAAATTTACAATATTAATTTTGAGTTGCGGGAGTAAATCACAAATTCAAACCAGATTCAGAAGTTATGACCTCAGCTTTTCCAGAGTTTGTACTGATTAGGTTTGTTACAGATTAACCAGAGGTAGAAAGTATTAGGGAAAAAAACCTAGGAGAGAAAAATAGAATTCATGAGAACATCCAAACTCAAAGAACGAAATTTCCTGTCTTAGCGTTTGCTGCAAAGTGAGACTAGAGTGGAGGAGTATGGGATTTTCTAGGGAGAAGTAAAGGGGTGAGCATTAGGGTTTTACTGAGGGGATTACCGAGGGAGTCTGTTGTTTTGGGCTGGAAGGTCATAAGGAATGCATAGTTTTGCAGGGCAGATGATGGTAAGCCAGGAGGACAGAGCTGGTGGTTGTAGAATGAGCTAGATGACTCTTTTGAAAGCCAGCTAATCAACATTTATATATTAAGTATTAACTATGTGCTCAACAGCTTGATAAGCTTTCAGGGGCTACAATGATGCCTAAAGCACAGACAGGTGAGACCTGAAGAAGACGCTAAAGGAAGGCTCTTGAACCAAAAGGTTAAGAAATCTTAAATGACTAAAAATCTGCTATCAAGGAACAGGATGCCTGACAAAATTTATTAAGTGTCAGGTATGCTGGGGATATGATTGAAGGCCTTGCCTGGGCTTTGAACTTGGCAAAGAGTAGAGGTTCGGAAGCATTTCTTGAGGCCTTCCCTTGCTTCCTGTAGGACTGAGGTGAATGGTGTAAAGGAAAAAAAGCCAGAGCGTATGCATCTCTGGACGGGGTTCTGAAAGGAATTATAATCTTCCTGGGATGGGGTGGGGGTGGGGGTGGGAGGGGTAGCTGTCAGGTTTTACCCCCTGCTCCTCATCCCCTGAGCCATAATTGCCAAAATGAACTATCACATCTCAGCCTATGCAACCATCTCCCTAATACTCATTTGCTGACTTTAATGAGTTCAGAAACCAATTTGTGATCTTACAATCAGCCCAGGTTCACCACTGAAAGAAAGCGTTTTAAGTCTCGTTAGAGAAGTTGGCTCTGCAGAATGCAGATACTTTGACGTGAAAATAAATCAAATGAATTCTCATGGGCATTGTAAGGCTTCCGCGTTCTCTGATATGCCCCTCAGCACAGAAATGTTAGGTGTCGGTGTCCTGATGAGCCATCTGGTGTACAATACCTGTCCCACAAACTGCATTCATACCCTTTTGTTCTGTCTTCAAATTTCACAGCTTCCTCTTCTCTTCCTAAAAAGGAAAACTCACATCTTCGAGCTGTTACAATAAAACTATTGGCAGTGAGCAAAGTGAGAACAGAGCCTTGCCTTAATTTATTGCACCACGTAGATTTATTACACATCAGGGTAATAATAACAACACCAGGGCTTACCGCCGGTTGCTCTCCAGGGTTCCAGTGGGAATGGGGCCGGGGGGTGGGGATCTCAGGGGCCCTGGACCTCTGTAGGTGCTGAGCACCTGGCGCATTCCCTCCCGGTCCGGGGCGCCAGATGCTGGGGTCTTGCTGGGCTGCGGCACCAGGTTGTGCTGCAGAGCTGCTGGGCTGCTGGGGACATGGAGCGTTGGCACAGGAAACACTGGAGGCTACTTGCCACGTCTGTGAGAGGAGTGTTCCCACATTTGCCCTCTGCCCAGGGAGGAAGCATCCCTACCCCTTCTCCTGTGGATCAGACACCCGAGAATGCAGGCCTAGAATCTTCACAGGGCGTTTTACGCGCCTTAAGATGGCATCACACTTCCAATCTGGGACCTTCCAAGTCGCAATTGTTCAGTGTCTGAGGAACAGTGAACAAAGTGGATGTGGGGCTAAAGACAATCACCCCCCGGCCAAGGGTCTCCTTCGGGGTGTCGGCCGTTTCTGAGTCCTGGGGCACCCTGCTATCTTGCTGCTTCTAGGGAAACTGCTGGGAGGCCCTCAGCAGTCGCCTGCCCTGTGACAGTGACATCCTCGCAGAGGACAGCGTTCACCGGAGGTTGCCCTCCTGCTGCTCCACTTGCTCTGGAAGCCTCTCATTAGGGTTTCTAATTTTTAAGATAATGGGAACTTAATGGGGATTATTTTTATTTTCTCTCAGCAGCCCAGGCTTTTGTCCCAGAGCCCTGCTGCCCTCAGCTGCCCTGCCTGAACTAACTGCATTCTGAGCAAGCAAAAGCTGTGGCCCAGGAGGCTGCTGACATGACCTCGGAAACACATGGTCCAATCCTATGGCCCAATTTTCTTTGCTCTAATGCCAAGAGTTTTGCCTGTAATGGTATTTGGGTTTCTGGCCGTCTTGGTGACCACTTGGACCCAACTGTTTCCCCACCAATTTTTAGAGGGAAACATCTTTAAAAATCATCAACGAACTAATCTATTAATTCTAAGCATTGTGGAGGCTCAGGCTCCTATTGCTTTTCCCCTTCTTTCATGTTTTATAAAAATTGAGAATTTCTTCGGCCTTGGATCTACTTCCTGGCTATACTCTAGGACAGAGATTTACTCTCCAAGGACAGTGCCAAAACAGAAAGAATTGGAAAATCTTTCTATGATCAACCCTCAGAATAATCAGTTGAGCTCAATAAATATATTTTGAGACCAAAAGGTCCTGGGGATCCAAAGAAATGGTCCCTGTCCTCTGCCAAAACTTTGATTTTCTTCTCAATAAACAAACTTCAGTTTGTTTTTGTATTGGTAAGTCGTGGCTGGTTGAGTAAATTGGCCCTTGGGGGTTTTTCTTCTGCCAAAATGATGGCAACACTACAAAATGATGCAAAGCATCATCCTCTGTAGACCAACCGTGCGCAACACTTCACAGGACAGGCTCGTTTGGGGGTATCCCCTTCCCCTGTAGGCTGCTAGCTGTGAGGACCACTCAGTAAATCCGAATCTTGGAAATCATTTCAGTCCTGTGGTTGCTGTTTACCAGTAAGTGTTACACCGTGGCAGCCTTCTGTCTGAGGTCTAACAGAGTATTATCACTACCAACGTGAACTCTATCAGGAGGTCTTTGTCTTACAAACAACCCCAAGGCAATATCATGGTCTGGAAACCAAAGTCAGAGAGGCTGATGAATCACAGAATGAGACAAACATGGACCGAGGTCTGTTCGGGTGCCCAGGCCTGAGAGGTGACAGGCCTGGATGTCTCAAAGTACATTGCTTATCCCCTTTGACATCGGGCCTGGGATTGTTGTAACTGAACCTGTTTTAAGGCAAAATTTATAAGGCAGGGAAGGAATTCACTGCTCAACCATTTTGTGGAATGGTCATCAATGGGTTGGCTCAAAAGGAGGAAGAAGGAAAGGGCCCTGAAGACAGCAAGTAATAGTGCCAAGATGAGAAGTAGGTAGGAACTGTGGCCTTTGAAACAAGTCAAAAAATCAAAATTATGTCAGGAACAGTGACTCCTTTTTTGTTTTGATGATCTTGCTTTCATTTTTTTAAGGGTAGACACTCAAACATGACCACCTTGGCCACTGATTTCAAGTGGAACCAGCCTGTACCAGGGACCCTGAAGATGACTATGGATCCAAGCACAGTGCTGAGGGAGGATGCGGGAACAAGAATGAGGAAGAGACTTTCAGCCCATGAGAGTCAGCCTTCTAACTTCAGAGGATGTCTTTGTCAGTGGCAGCCTCTAGGAGCACAGACAGGGTACAGAAGTCAGGCTCCCCAGCCCCCGATGCCAACCCTCAGGGCAGTCTCACTGTGGGGCACCAGGCACACTCTCCTCTGCTGTCTTCACTGGTCTTTAGGTGCTGACTCTGCTGAATGTCTCCACCGCAGCCACCAGGCCTCTTCCCACTTCCTCCTCGTCACACTGCTCTTGTGAGCAGAGCAGCCGAGGCCTCCACTAGCCTGCTTTGCCCCCTCATACTCATATCTAATGCTTGGGATGGTCGACTGCCAATGATCGTCGCCATATTTCCCTTTGTGCTCTTAAAGTTTGAGCTCAGAGGCAACACAGTGGCCCCGGGTTGAATGAACATCTCCATTATTTCCAACTTGAGTGTGAAATAAAGCTCATCTGAAAAAAGCAAAGGCAATGTGCAGGGCCAAAGCTGAACGAGATCAAAAGCTGAAGAGTACCTCAAACCTTGCAAGTTTTACTGGTTTTGTTAAAATGAGAAGGAAGGAAAAGAGAGAAGCTAGACCCTTAGTGGGCATGGTATGAAGAAGAATGGAGAAGATATTCACTATTTTCTAAATTATTTTATTATTATTTTAAAAGACTTTATTTATTCATGAGAGACACACACACAGAGAGGCAGAGACACAGGCAGAGAGAGAAGCAGGCTCCAGGCAGGGAGCCGGATGTGGGACTTGATCCCTGGACCCCAGGATCACAACCTGAGCCTGAGGCAGACACTCAACCACTGAGCCACTTAGGGGCCCCTCACTATTTTTTTAAAATGGCAGTCCCTGAACAGTTCAGTTGGGAGGAGCAGGTTTTGTATTCCAACACAACTGTTCACATGTGAAACTTGGAAGTAGTGAGCTTGAGGTAGTTCACAAAGGAAAACAGTAAGAATAATTGTCATCTAAAATGTTTTACCGTGACAAAAACTAAAGTTCAATTGACGAGCTAAAGAAACAGTCTGTCAAGTCCTCACTGCACGCCAGCTGACATCTTACTGCTTGCCTCAGCCCTGCATGGCAATTCTGGCATCTTCTATCTCAGGATACCTGGTAAACACTCATGAATACTCTCCACAGAATTCTGAAGTCGAGTCATTCACACTTAGAGTGATGATGGGTGGGGTGGTAGGTAGCAATTTCCCTTTGCTTTCATTACCATTCCCATGTGCTGGGAAACAGACATGGAAGGCTCCAAGGTCCTAGGCTAAATCAGTGGTATTCCAGGAATCATTGGGGTACCTCTGCCCTCCCTGGGAAGTGGCTTCTAGACTCAGCAGCCTACTTTCCAAGTCAGCTTCTGTGTGTGTCCAAAGCGAAGGTGACTCCCATCCAAGGGGCCCCAGGTTCTTGGCTTCTATTCCACCTCAGAAAAGTTCTCTGGTGGTTAAAGAAAATGGAGCTTGTGGGAAAGCAGGGTGAAACCTCGGTGAGTTTGGTGGTTGGGTGCTTGAATGGATCTGAGTTGGGAAGAAGGGCTCTGTGATTGTGAGTTAATATAGCTGGAGGGGACTAGTTGCAGACTCAGCTTTGTCTTTTAAACTCTGGTAAGAAACTAGCAGGACTTGTATGACCTCTTCCCTTGGTAATGAAGCATAGAGCCTGACCCCCAGCCTCACTTGTCCCCCTTGGGTGTTGTACACATCTTGCAGACTTTGGGAGGGGCCATATTGGGGTAGATTTTCTTGAGGCCCAGTTTGTTTTCATCTTCAAAAGAGATGGACAGGACACTTCTGCCTAGGTTAATCACAATGACCTTAGAGTAGGTAGACAAATTAAGTATCAGTTGGACTTTGATTTTTTTTTTTTTTTTTTTAAGTACTGGAAGAGAAAGATGGACAATTCTTCCCTGGTGGAAAAGATTAGAACAATGGGTGCTTATTTCCTCCCATCTTCATGACAAGGGTAAAAGTAGTATGATTTTGAAGGTTCTTCTAATTTAAAGTAACCCTGAATTTATTGACAAGTGATTGAGGGCAAACTCTAACAACATTTTTCAACAAACAAATCACAGATTCTCTCCCTACACAGGCCGTGATCTCTTGCCTCAGAAAAGTAGGAGCAAAGTAAACTGACACATTTTTTTTAAGTGACACGTTATTTGATGACTGTGCCCCTTCCCCACAGAGTGGGCTGACTCTATATCTCAGCAGGAAATGGGGGAAGAGGAAGTAGGAACCAACATTTATTGAGTGCCAGCTCTCTGCTGGTTACTTTATATAAATTTAATTCTCCCTCACGATATACTACTATGTAGGTTTTATTATTCTCATATTTTAAAAAAAAGTTAAATTCAATTTAATTAACATATTTAATTTAAGTAACAGTGTATTACTAGTTTCAGAGGTAGAATTTAGCAGCTCATCAGTTGCGTTTAACACCCAGCGCTCATTCTATCAAGTGCCCTCTTTAATGCCTGTCACCCAGTTACGCCATCTGCAAACTTTACCCTCATATTTTTAAAGACAACTCCCTTAGGCTCTGGTAGTTAGGAAGCCAAGAGACCAAACTTTAAAGCCCAGGGCTTTCTGACTGCATAGTCCTTCCCTGAGTATTGTTGTCTTGCTGACATGCCCATTTTGAATGAAGACTGGCCTGATCCTGAGCTCAGACTTCAGCAGGAAAAAGACAGTAGTCCAGTACTCTCTCCTTACACAATGTGGTTATCAGAATGTCCAACGACATGAAGGATCAGGATGTCAAACTCATTTTGAAACCCTCTTTGACTGAAGGATCTGAGTGAACATCTTTTTTTTTTTTTTTTCCAGGGTGTGGGGTGCAGGTCCCTGCAAAGTTCATTGACCTGCAGATGGAGATGGTCTAGAATTTGTGTGTTGAAAAATCCTGTTAGGGTTTACCCTAAATCACTTGTCAATAAATTTAGGGATACCTTACATGAAAAGAACTTTCAAACCGTACTGCTTTCATACTTGTCATAAAAGTAATCATAGTCAAGTTGATTGAGGGCCTATTCTGTGCCAGGAACTGTTCTTTAGGCTTTACATGTGTTCTTTACTCCTCGAACAGTCCTATGAGGAAGGTATTACTCATGTCTCCATTTGATGAAAGTACACATGGGAGATTTTAAGACAGGTGAAGTAACTTGCCCAAGGTTACACACACAGGTGGGAAGTGACAAAACTGGGATTTGAACTTCCCAACCTGGACACCTATCAGCTACAGTTTTTGCTGCCTGTCATCAGGGAAGATGTACAGAGATAGGAATGGTCATTTCTGTACTTGGAGAAGATTCTTCTCATTTTCCATGTGTAGAGTGACAGTAACCTGTTACACAGATCACCAGGTCCCTTTTTACCCACAGACATGTCAACCCTCTAGAGGCCTCCTGAGATGATCTCCTTGTTCTCTCATGACAGTTTTGTTCCTCTTTTTTCCTTCTCCTCGCAGGGTCTTCAGCTCCTTCCTCTTTTGATGGGAATGAGGGGTGCTTGGCAGCTTGGGTCTTCATTCTCAGCTGTGGGTTATCACTCTGTGGTCATCAATGCCTGGTCACCGATGGGCAATTGAAAGTGGCTGCAATGTTACCCCTTGGTCCCGGAGGATGCCACCATCATCGCTGACCTCACCGGAGACAGACAGGCAGTTTACCTACACTAAGCACAGTGGTTGAGGTCAGTGAATGTGTTCTTTTTTGTTTGTTTGTTTTTCTTTCTAGTAATCTCAACCCAGAGTGGGGTGGAACCCATGGCCCTGAGATCAAGAGTAGAATGCTCTACTGACTGAGCCAGCCGCCACCCCATTGACTGTGTTCTTTTATTGTCTAAATATAAGTACGTGGACCTCACTGGGAAGAGGTCAGGTCTTAAAGAAAAGTCTTGGGGGATCCCACCCCCCCCTCCACTATGGAGGAAGGAGGGAGTGAAGCCATAGGAGCCTCTGCTTCTGATTTTGACACTGAAATTCACATCTGCTTACCCTTTCATGTGTAAACCAGGATTCACAATTACTCACTCCACTCAGATGTGTAAAGAACACATAATTTCTTTTCTCTCTGAATCACTCTGGTATCCCTTATGAGCCTGCACCTGCTGGGTAGCAAGAGGGAAAAAACTAATTTTAGTCCAATAGATTTTAAAATTTAGTCATTCAGTGATTTAAGCAGTTTCTTTAGGCTTAACTCTGTGCCTTTGAGTTAAGGCTCAATCTTTCAGTTTCTTCCTGTCTTGTCTTGTGCTTTGCTTTTCTGTAAGTAGTTTTTGTGCTTCTGAGACCAGGCCCCTGACTCCTTCTCATCACTGCTATGCTCATTTAAATGTGGTGCCCTAAGAAGGGGTTTCACAGGGAATGGGAAAGAGCTCTCCTGCTTTGGTTCTTCTAATTTATTTCTTTATTTTTCTTTTTTTTTTTAAGATTTTATTTATTTATTCTTGAAAGACACACACAGAAAGAGAGGCAGAGACACAGGCAGAGGGAGAAGCAGGCTCCCCAGGGGGAGCCCGATGCAGGACTTAATCCCAGGACCCCAGGATCACTACCTGAGCCAAAGGCAAACACTCAACCACTGAGCCACCCAGGCACCCCACTTCTAATTTATTTCATTGTCCTTCAGGCAGAGACCTGGATGGGAGAGGCCAGAAAATGGCAAGGGGACGTGAGGCTTGGCACGTGGCTGGAAGAGGCTGCCTACCAGCCTCCATCAAACAGAGGAATCTCTCTTTGTACTAAGGGAGAAACTCTGAAATCAGAGTGCTTGGTTCTTGAACTTCTGAAGAATGTAGGTTTACCCAGGTTGTTTTTCAAACTTGTCCTGACTAACAGTCCTGACCTGCCTGGAGACGATGCCTGGGATGTGAGCTGTAAGAGGGATTTAAGAGAGGAATTGAAATGCTATGTTTGCTGAATATTGTCTGTAGTATATCAGTGTTGGCTTGGAGTGGTTGAAGGGCAGAGTGGGATTTAGAATGTGTTTCTAAGGACTCCTCTGAGAAGACGAAGGGTAGGTAGTGCTTAAATGCACAGACTTGAGTCCAGACTGGTTCTGCTATTTTTCCTTGTAATTTGGACAGCTTTATTTGTTGGAGACTCAGTTTCATCATCCTTAAAATGAGGGATAGATAATAGTATCCACCTCGTAGGATGGTTACAAAGTTAACATATAACAAAGAATAAGTTTTGCCTACCTCATAGTAAGCACTCCACAAATGCTATTTTTTTAAAAGATTTTATTTATTTGAGTGAGAGAGAGAGAGCAAGTGCACATGAGCAGGGGTTGGGAGTGGAGAGTAGAGGGAGAGGGAGAAGCAGGCTCCCCACCAAGCAGGGAGACAGATGCAGGGCTTGATCCCAAGACCCTGGGATCATGACCTGAGCCAAAGTCAGACCCTCAACCGACTGAGCTACACAGATGCCCCTAAATGATAGGTATTATATGACAAACACACATAACATTAGATTTAAACCTTAGAAGCTTCTTTTTAAAATTTTTTAAAGATTTAATTTATTTGACAGAGAGAGAAAGATAGAGAGCACAAGCTGGAGGAGTGGCAGCAGAGGGAGAGAGAAAAGCAGGCTCCCTGTGGAGCAAGGAGTGTGATGCGGAGCTCAGTCCTCTGGGATCTTGCCCTGAAGCTGAAGGCAGACGTTTAACCGACTGAGTCACCCAGGCACCCTGCCTTAGAAGCTTATGTATGATGCAAGAGAAAGAGCATGGATTTTTAAAATAGCCTAAGTTACACGATGTGGGGCAGATTATTTGGCCACTGTGATACTGGTTCTGAAAACCAAAGATGATCGTATCATAGAAAAGCTGTCGGAATTCAATAAAATAATGTGCAAGAAACACTTAGCAAAAAGTTTGGCACATAACTAAGGCTCAATCGAAGTTTCTTCTCCTTCTTCCTTATGTCAGTGACATGTTCTCTTATAATTGTTTACTGTTACATCCTCAACCAGGAATCTTAAGCTTTTAGAATCTCCTAACTGGCCAGCTCAGAGGAGAAGCTCCATAGATCCACTGACAGATTCAAATGAGCCTTCAAATCTGGGGCTCACGACCTACATCTTCTCTCTATTGAGTGTGGCTGATCAGAGGACAGTTGCTGTCTTCTGATCTTTCACTCTCCCAGGCATGTATATTCTTCGTTTCTCTTTATTTTTATAAAATTTTTTTTTTAAGATTTTATTTATTTATTCATGATAGTCACAGAGAGAGAGAGAGAGAGAGAGAGGCAGAGACAGGCAGAGGGAGAAACAGGCTCCATGCACCGGGAGCCCGACGTGGGATTCGATCCCGGGTCTCCAGGATCGCGCCCCAGGCCAAAGGCAGGCGCCAAACCGCTGCGCCACCCAGGGATCCCTTCGTTTCTCTTTATTAAAGTAACATTGTAGTCCCTTGGAGGCATTTGTGTCTGCTTCACTTACGTTGCTCAACCCACACTTGGAGAGAAATGTGTTTGCATAAATACTAGCAGATGAATTTTTTAAATATCACTTTTTCTTTCCTGGCACTCTGTGAGAGAAATGAGCAAATATAAACAGAGGAGTATCACACCAGAAATACAGCAGATGGGTTCCTGCTGGGGATCTGGACTTTCCTGGAGTTTACACATTTGGGAGATGTAGGATTATGACAAAATCCACTTGTAATGCTCTTGCTTTTTGTTTCTTGGGCACAATATTAATTGCTTAATGATGGTGCTTAATGTATACTTTTAGCCCAAATTTTCCCTTTGGAGAATAAGCCAGATGCTATAAGCACTCTCTGCAGGAGAGATTCTCTTCCTAAGCCTAGCATAAATCCAGTTTGAGGAATCAGGGACAAGAGAGAAAGAGACTCTATATTTCACTCCATGCTGCAAGAACAGGGGGAAAAAGGAAACTCTTAACTTCCCAGGTCAGATGGCTACATGCTTCCCAACAAGAATTATTATGAATATTTTAAATGAATATTGTTAAAATGGAAGCTGATTGTACATGCTTCCTGACCAATCCTGCTTTGGGCCACGTCAATTCAGACTATAAACCCTGAGAAACACATTTATACCTGAGGAGTTGATCATGAAACATCCTTAACACCAGTCAGCACCTTTGGCACAGACTTGGGAAGATGTTATTTTCATTCATATATTTCATTCATCCATTTAACAAATTTTATAGAGCATCTGCTATGGATGAAGCACTGTATTAGGAGAGAGAATATAGCAATGAAGAAGACAGACATGGTTCTTGACTTCAGAAAATTCGAGTCTAGTGGGAAAACACTTATGATCTAATCATTCTGTTATACAAGTATTAAAAAGCACAGTAAACCAATTATTTTCATTTCTATCAACTGTAATATGTCTCAAGCACTGGCCTTGCAAAAAATGGGAGGTGGAAGCTCCTCATAGGCTCCTGTTGTCAGAGCCTCCACAGTCATTAAAACCACCTTATGGGGATGCCTGGGCAGCTCAGTTGGATAAGACTGGACCTGACTTTGGCTCAGGTCATGACCCTGGGTCCTGGAATGGAGCCCCATGTTGGGCTCGCTGCTTAGCAGGAGTTTGCTTCTCCCTCTCCCTCTGCCCCTCCCTCCCACTCATGCTCTCTCTATCTCTCTCTCTCAAATAAATAGATAAAATCTTTAAAAAAATAAAAATAAAAACCACCTTATGGAAGAGCTCCTTATCCACAATTGATTTGTCTGAACCCTTGTCTTCATAGGTTGTCCTTAGGGACTTAAGAAAATGCTACAAAGAAAATGCTACCTGTCCATAATGATAACTTCTGGAACCCAGAGAAAGCCCCATCTTTAATCAATGAGTATTAATTAATCTTTTATGTCTATTAGGTTTAACAAGAGAAGTGGCATGATATAGTGCAAAGACCATAGGCTGTGAAGTTAGCTCTGTGTTCTAATCTTGGCTCAATCATTTATCAGCCATTTCCCCTTGGGAGGATTATTTCACTTTCCTGTGGCTTAATTACCTCATGCAAAATGGAGAAAATAGCACTTAACTCAGGATTACTCACATTCTTAAATGAAATAATCACTAAGAAGTGCCTGGTATGTGGCACATTCTCCTCCATGATACGTGGGAACTATATTCCATGTGACACAGGTCTTGCCTTTGAGAGAATACAGCATCCGCATGAAATACCTAATGACAACCATACACAACTGTGAGCTATTTGGTAAGTGATAAATTATGCCTGTGGCTGAGTCTGCCCATCCTGAGTGTGCCAACACTTTCTGCTTCTGCTGCCCTAACTCTGTTGCACAAGCCATACCTCTCCAACAAGTGGCCCAACCAGGAAAGCCTAAAAGAAATCAGAATGCTCCAGTAAGAAATCAGAGTAAGAGACAGACACTTCATGTCTTTATTTATTTTTAAAATATTTTATTTATTTAACCATGAGAGACACACAGAGAGAGAGGCAGAGACGTAGACAGAGGGAGAAACAGGCTCCCTGCAGGTAGCCTGATATGGGACTTGGTCCCAGGACCCTGGGAACACGTCCTAAGCTGAAGGCAGACACTCAACCACTGAGCCACCCAGGCGTCCCACACTTCAAGTTTTTAAATGATATCCTTAGCTTTGTCACACTAAGTCTAGACCAGTACTTCATTTTACTGTTCTTTCTACTTACTGAAAGTATTTTCTATTATCTCCAGGATGCTGGAAAACATGGAGGTGGAGATGGAACCTGTGGCCACATTTGGCAGGGAAATACACAGCTAGATGCTAGTGACATTGCCTTAAGTAATTTCTACATCCTTCAAGACCCCTGCACCAGAAATCCATGAGTCTTACAGCTTAAGAGGGGCTAGATCTCCCATGGAGTCTGGGACAAGCAGCTTCCTCCAGTTGTCTTCTCCTACAGCTGCCTCCCCAAACTCTCAGGTGAGAGATCCAGATACTGGTAGGGTTTACCGCATGGCTAAGTGATGGGCTCATGGGAAAATCTCCAAATTGTGTACATTAATTTAAAAAAGACTTAGAATTTTAATAACAGGAAAACAAATATAATGTCCAAAACAGAAGGGGTGATTAACTCTATAGATTAAGTTAATCATATATATATATATATATACACACACACACACACACAAATTGAATTTTATATAACCGTAATTAATAATTTAAATAACAGAGTTCTTATAATAATTAACAGTAACCTAATTTTCCATAAGAAAAAACATATATTTAGCAAAAAGCAGTGTACAAAATTCTATATATGGAATGAGCACAACTGTGTTAAAAGAATAAATCTTTGCCTATAAAAAGACTGGAAGGAAACACTTTAACATTTGAGTGTTGGAACTTTGGCTAATTTTTTGTTTCTACTTTTATTTTTATAATAAGCATACATTGTTTATATCATCTTTAAAAAGCATTTTGAAATGAAGACTTCTGAGGTCAAGAATATGGACTTCCCGGAGGCCACTTGCGTGCATCACTTCCAAGAAGGCTATTCAGTAATTCACCGGATGGCCCAGCTGAGTGAAGGCCAAAGTGAGCAAAGGCAGCACTTTTTAGGAATTGAACGGGGATCAGAAAGTTTGCCCTGATTACGTCCTGAGTCTGGTCTTCCCTCACAAGGTCCGTCGTGGTTTTCTATTTAGCTGCCCAGCTTCATTAGCCTCAAGTCTCTTCCACTTCCTCTCTGAGATCAAGCTTTGCTCTTTCCACTCTTGGCATCTGGTTGTGCACCACTGTGGGCAGGGTGAGAGGGCGGAGGGGGATGAAACCCAAGGCTAAGGCTGCCCCCAGCAGGGGCCACTGGAGCGGAACTTGGCTGCGCACAGAAGAACCCAAATCAACTTATTTTGTTTTCCTCTGTTTTTAAGCTCGTCTCCAAACTTCCTGGTTTTGTCCTAAAATGAGAGCCAGATGGCTTGTGAGCGAATCCTGTCATCCCTATGATCTGAGGCAGCCTAGCTCAGGGGAAAGCTTATGCATTTTTTTTCCTTTTTCCGAAAGATCCTCCTGGTGGCCACACCACATCAGCAGTTCCTTGCGCACGTGGTTCTTCTTTCTGGTTTCTCCTGACGGTTCCAGAGTCTTCAAGAAGGACCGTGGGCCAGTCTGGCAGGGCCTCATGGAATCAGACCATCAGACGTGTGTGTTTCAAGGGCTCAGCCTACTGTACTCTTTGATCACTTAGAAAAAGCATAAAAAGTAGGAGTCATGTTCTAACCAGGACATACACCCAGTGGCCTCCCAGCCAAGCCCATCCTGACAGGGCACCAGGTGCATTTCTGGATCCCCGGGGTGGGGGGGGGGGAAGGGGAAGAAGCACTGCTTTAGCTGCCCCTGGTGTTCAGCACTCCCCGCCCCCCCCACCCCCACCCCTAGCTCTTCGGCTGGCATCCAGCTCCACTATTGTGCTTCGAGATCAGGTCTTAGGAAATGGATGCATTCTAAAAAATCCCTGCAAACCAAAAAGTACAAAGAAATCATTTGGCTCATGCCCTGACGCTTGTCACCCAGGTACCACATGACCAGAAAGGGACCAGCCCTGGGGTAATATCATGGTCCCGGATTAGCAGCTTTGCATGAACCTGAACGGAGAATTGCAACCGGAGGACCCAGGACTTGTAAACAGAAGCAGAGAGCAGTCAGGTGGCTTATCCAGCTGAGCGGTAGACACAGCCCAGTGCTAGCAGCTCCTGGGGGCTTGCCCCAGCCTGAGTCCCGGGGTGTGGGCCCAGAGCTGAGCTCACCTTGCAGGCCAACCCAACCCCGCCCCCTCCACCCTCTCAGCTGCTGTCTCCCCCCCCTCCCCCCAGCCGGCTGCCAACCTGCTCATTCTGTTTCTATTCTCCTCCCTCTTTCTTCATCCTCTGCTGTTTATCCCCTTACAGGCCCGCTGATCTTCAGAACTCTGCTGTTGAAGCCCGGTGACTCATTCCTCACTCAAGGTATTTTGGGTTTGTTACTTCTCAGCCCCTTCACCAAGAACAACATGGAGCCAAAACAGAGAAGGGAGGAAATGGGGTGCAGATGGGAGGGGTGGGGCAGGAATCCAAAGTGGCTGTGGAAAAATTCGGCTGAGGTGCGGTGGTTGAAGTTGGCCCCAGGGGAACGAGGCTCTTCCAAAAGCAACAACAGGAAGGAAGCTGTGCTTTGATTACAACTTCATTGACAGGCCTGTGCGCGCACCATGGTTCTCCTGCAACTGAGCCGGCGTGGCCAGGCATCCAAAAGAATCGGCATTGCTCTTTGGGAATATTTACGAGCAACCGCACCCAAAGCATGTGGACTCGGCCAGTGCAAGGTGGAAGGGACAGCCAGATGCTACCTGCAAAATAGAGTGCAAATCCTCTGCCCAAAGGGCTATCTCCTGGTCCCTGATACCCATGTGCCGTTGGCTCAATGATGTGGGTTTGCTTTGTGGACAGTATCCAGTGTGCAGTTGCGGCTATCCTGAGCAGAGGGCCGCTGCCTACGTTGTGAACAATGGAAAAAATCACATGGACAGGGCCGCTGGAAGATTCACGAATATATATGTTTTAGAGACTTCCAGAAAGTTGTTGTTTAGAAATTAATTTTCCTTAAGTTGTCCCTGCCCTCCAAGCCTGTGCAGTACGTGACACTCCTGCCTGCACCAAAAGCTGCTTGGGTCCTCATTCTGATATCTTTAGGAAGAGTATTCAATTGCCATTTGTGACATTTACTATCCATTGCTAGTTCAGGGCTTGCAAGATCAGCATGCTGAGAGTATTCATTCCTTTTTAATTATGCATTTTTTACTTCAACAAATATTTCCTAAAGGCTTAATGTTGGAGGCAATCCTTGAGGTCCAGGCCTCTGATGAGCATTTCCAGGACAGGACTATGAACTCTATGTGAGAGGAAGAAACTGATGAGACTAGAGACAGGAATGTTTCATGGATTTCATGACAATTCTCATGATCATTCAGTCTGAGCTGTTGATTCCTTCTTATGCAAAGCATGATATGTTTCAATGGTGGGTTGTACCACAGCCGCTCTATGCAAACGGTCTTCCTGGAAACAGAAATACAAAGAAGGTATGTGATAGAAGCTTTGTATTAGGATGGCAAAACCCATCCATCTCAGCACAGAAGACAACAAATTAGTGTCATATAGATCACATCCTCTGAATTCTAAGGAAACTTACTCTTTAAAAAACCCTTCCTTACTTTGATTTCCATAAATTAGGAAATTTAAAATGTTTTTAAAGAACATTAGGAATAACTAATGGTTCAAAGAAAGAAATACCTATATAATCTTATATATAAGATTAGGGAGTATACAAGCTAAATAAAATATATTTTAAAACTTGTTTGATGCAGCAAAAGCTACAGAGAAATTACAGAGAGAAACTGACAAAAGCTTTAAGATGCTTACTTATTTATAAAAGAAAAAAGGCTACTTAATTAATGAGCCATGTATGCAACTCAAGACACTGGTAAAAGGAACAGCAGCATACACACCAAGAAAGTAGAAAAAAAACACAGAGGAGAAATTAATTAAATAGAAAACAAAGTTACAGTGGAAATGATCAAGAAAATAGAAAGCTAGTACTTTCAAGGGCACCTGGGTGGTGAAGTCATGTGAGCATCTGACTCTTGATTTTGGCTCAGGTCATGATCTCAGGGTCACGAGATCAAGCCCTGCATGGTCTCCTTGGTCGGTGTGGAGTTTGCTTGAGATCTCTCCCTCTCTCTCTGCCCCTCTCCCCAATACTTATGGTCTCTCTCTCTAAAATAAATAAGTAAATCTTTTTAAAACAAAAGCTAGTGCTTTGAAAGACTAATAAAATTGACAGATTAAAAGGGAAAATCACTACATATATAGTAGACTTTTTAAAAAATAAGAGAATGAAACCTACCAGAACTGACTCAAGAGGAAATAGAAAATCTAACTAGAGAGCTAAAGCTATTTTTAAAACGTAGTTGGTAGTTTAAAATCTATCTACAAAAGTGAAACAAACTACACAAGCACTAAAGTGGTTTATAAGCAAATCTCTATCAGCAAATTTATCTTAAAAAGAAAAGAGAAATATAATCACAGGTAATCTGTTTCAGAGAATAGAAAAAGGATGACTACAACTCATTATATGATGCAGACAGAATTTTGATATCAAAACCAGGTAAGGATAAATACAAAAGGAAAATTATAGGCCCATCTCTCACAAACGCAGATGTAAATGTAGATGTATAATCTACAAATTATTAAAATAAGAGAAGCCAGAGGAGGGGCAAGATAGCGGAGGAGTACGGTCCCCAAGTCACCTGTCCCCACCAAATTACCTAGATAACCTTCAAATCATCCTGAAAATCTATGAATTTGGCGTGAGATTTAAAGAGAGAACAGCTGGAACGCTACAGTGAGAAGAGTTCGGCTCCTAGCAAGGTAGGAAGACAGGGAAAAAGAAATAAAGAAACAAAAGGCCTCCAAGGGGGAGGGGCCCCGCGAGGAGCCGGGCTGAGGCCGGGGCGAGTGTCCCCAGGACAGGAGAGCCCCGTCCCGGAGAAGCAGGAGCTGCACCAACCTTCCCGGGGGGAAAGGGGCCCGCAGGGAGTTAGAGCAGGACCCAGGAGGGCGGGGATGCCCTCGGGCTCCCGGGGACACTAGCAGGCACCTGCGGTGCGCGCAGGAGAGTGCCCCGAGCTCCCTAAGGGCTGCAGCGTGCACGGCGGGACCCGGAGCAGCTCGGAGGGGCTCGGGCGGCGGCTCCGCGGAGGGGGCTGCCGGGCGGGAGCGCGAATCCAACAGTGCAGGCTCCGGAGCACAGGGCAGGCTCTGGACACAGCCCAGGATCTGGCCTCCCCCGGGACAGGCAGAGGCCGGGAGGGCCCAGGACAGCAAGGACGCTCCTGCCCGGAGCTGAGCAGATCAGCGGCCCGCCCCGGAGCATCCAGACCCTGCAGACAGAGAGATCCGGGGTTACTGCGGGAGCTGACTCCAGGGCTGCAGAGCTGGCCGCCGCCACGGTGGTTGTTCCTGCTGGGGCCTCACAGGGTAAACAACCCCCACGGAGCCCTGCACCAGGGAGGGGGCAGAGCAGCTCCCCCAAGTGCTAACACCTGAAAATAAGCACAACAGACCCTCCCCCAGAAGACCAGCTAGACAGACCAGTTCCAGGGGATGTCAAGGGACTTAAAGTATACAGAATCAGAAGATACTCACCAGTGGTGGTTTTGTTTGTTTTTGTTTTTGTTGTTGTTGTTGTTTTTGGTTTTGGTTTTTTGCTATTTGCTTTCTGTTTGCTTCCCCCACCCTTTTTTTCTTTCTTTTTCCTCTCTTTTTTTCCTTCCTTTTTTCTTTTCTCTTTTTCTCTTTTCTTTCCTTCCTTCTCTCCTCTCTTTTTCTCCTTTTCCCAATACAACTTGTTTTTGGCCATTCTGCACTGAGCAAAATGACTAGAAGGAAAACCTCACCTCAAAAGAAAGAATCAGAAACAGTCCTCTCTCCCACAGAGTTACAAAATTTGGATTACAATTCAATGTCAGAAAGCAAATTCAGAAGCACTATTATACAGCTACTGGTGGCTCTAGAAAAAAGCATAAAGGACTCAAGAGACTTCGTGACTGCAGAATTTAGATTGAATCGGGCAGAAATTAAAAATCAATTGACTGAGATGCAATCCAAACTAGAGGTCCTAACAACGAGGGTTAACAAGGTGGAAAAACGAGTGAGTGACATAGAAGATAAGTTGATGGCAAAGAGAGAAACTGAGGAAAAGAGAGACAAACAATTAAAAGACCATGAGGATAGATTAAGGGAAATAAACGACAGCCTGAAGAAAAAAACCCTACGTTTAACTGGGGTTCCTGAGGGCGCCGAAAGGGACAGAGGGCCAGAATATGTATTTGAACAAATCATAGCAGAAAACGTTCCTAATCTGGGAAGGGAAACAGGCATTCAGATCCAGAAAATAGAGAGATCCCCTCCTAAAATCAATAAAAACCGTTCAACATTTAATAGTGAAACTTGCAAATTCCAAAGATAAAGAGAAGATCCTTAAAGCAGCCAGAGACAAGAAATCCCTGACTTTTATGGGGAGGAGTATTAGGGTAACCTCTCCACAGAGACCTGGCAGGCCAGAAAGGGCTGGCAGGATATATTCAGGGTCCTAAATGAGAAGAACATGCAACCAAGAATACTTTATCCAGCAAGGCTCTCATTCAAAATGGAAGGAGAGAGAAAGAGCTTCCAAGACAGGCAGGAACTGAAAGAATATGTGACTTCCAAACCAGCTCTGCAAGAAATTTTAAGGGGGACTCTTAAAATTCCCCTTTAAGAAGAATTCCAGTGGAACAATCCACAAAAACAAGAACTGAATAGATATCATGATGACACTAAACTCATATCTTTCAATAGTAACTCTGAACGTGAACGGGCCTAATGACCCCATCAAAAGGCGCAGGTTTTCAGACTGGATAAAAAAGCAGGATCCATCTATTTGCTGTCTACAAGAGACTCATTTTAGACAGAAGGACACCTACAGCCTGAAAATAAAAGGTTGGAAAACCATTTACCATTCAAATGGTCCTCAAAAGAAAGCAGGGGTAGCCATCCTTATATCACATAAACTAAAATTTACCTGAAGACTGTAGTGAGAGATGAAGAGGGACACTATATCATACTTAAAGGATCTATCCAACAAGAGGACTTAACAATCCTCAATATATATGCCCCGAGTGTGGGAGCTGCCAAATATTTAAATCAATTAATAACCAACGTGAAGAAATACTTAGATAATAATACACTTATACTTGGTGACTTCAATATAGCTCTTTCTATACTCGATAGGTCTTCTAAGCACAACATCTCCAAAGAAACAAGAGCTTTAAATGATACACTGGACCAGATAGATTTCACAGATATCTGCAGAACTTTACATCCAAACTCAACTGAATACACATTCTTCTCAAGTGCCCATGGAACTTTCTCCAGAATAGACCACATACTGGGTCACAAATCAGGTCTGAACCGATACCAAAAGATTGGGATTGTCCCCTGCATATTCTCAGACCATAATGCCTTGAAATTAGAACTAAATCACAACAAGAAGTTTGGAAGGACCTCAAACACGTGGAGGTTAAGGACCATCCTGCTAAAAGATGAAAGGGGTCAACCAGGAAATTAAGGAAGAATTTAAAAGATTCATGGAAACTAATGAGAATGAAGATACAACCGTTCAAAATCTTTGGGATGCAGCAAAAGCAGTCCTGAGGGGGAAATACATCGCAATACAAGCATCCATTCAAAAACTGGAAAGAACTCAAATACAAAAGCTAACCTTACACATAAAGGAGCTAGAGAAAAAAACAGCAAATAGATCCTACACCCAGCAGAAGAGAGTTAATTAAGATTCCAGCAGAACTCAACAAAATCAAGACCAGAAGAACTGTGGAACAGATCAACAAAACCAGGAGTTGACTCTTTGAAACAATTAATAAGACAGATAAACCATTAGCCAGCCTTATTAAAAAGAAGAGAGAGAAGACTCAAATTACTAAAATCATGAACGAGAAAGGAGAGATCACTACCAACACCAAGGAAATACAAACGATTTTTAAAAAAATATGATGGGGATCCCTGGGTGGCGCAGCGGTTTGGCGCCTGCCTTTGGCCCAGGGCGCGATCCTGGAGACCCGGGATCGAATCCCACATCGGGCTCCCGGTGCATGGAGCCTGCTTCTCCCTCTGCCTGTGTCTCTGCCTCTCTCTCTCTCTCTCTCTCTCTGTGACTATCATAAAAATAAATAAATAAATAAAAATTAAAAAAAATGAAAGTAAAAATAAATAAATAAATAAATAAATAAATAAATAAATAAAATAAAATAAAAACATATTATGAACAGCTATACGCCAATAAATTAGGCAATCTAGAAGAAATGGATGCCTTCCTCGAAAGCCACAAACTACCAAAACTGGGACAGGAAGAAATAGAAAACTGAACAGGCCAATAACCAGGGAGGAAATTGAAGCAGTCATCAAAAACCTCCCAAGACACAAAAGTCCAGGGCCAGATGGCTTCCCTGGGGAATTCTATCAAACGTTGAAAGGAGAAACCATACCTATCCTACTAAAGCTGTTTGGAAAGATAGAAAGAGATGGAGTACTTCCAAACTCGTTCTATGAGGCCAGATTCACCTTAATTCCAAATCCAGACAAATACCCCATCAAAAAGGAGAATTACAGACCAATATCCCTGATGAACATGGATGCAAAAATTCTCAACAAGATACTAGCCAATAGGATCCAAGAGTACATTAAGAAAATTATTCACCATGACCAAGTAGATGTATTCCCGGGACACAAGGCTGGTTCAACACTTGTAAAACAATCAATGTGATTCAACATTTCAGCAAGAGAAAAACCAAGAACCATATGATCCTCTCATTAGATACAGAGAAAGCATTTGACAAAATACAGCATCCATTCCTGATCAAAACTCTTCAGAGTGTAGGGATAGAGGGAACGTTCCTCAACATCTTAAAAGCCATCTATGAAAAGCCCACAGCAAATATCATTCTCAATGGGGAAGCACTGGGAGACTTTCCCCTAAGATCGGGAACAAGACAGGGATGTCCACTCTCACCACTGCTATTCAACATAGTACTGGAAGTCCTCGCCTCAGCAATCAGACAACAAAATGACATTAAAGGCATTCAAATTGGCAAAGAAGAAGTCAAACTCTCCCTCTTTGCCAATGACATGATACTCTACATAGAAAACCCAAAAGCCTCCACCCCAAGATTGCTAGAACTCATACAGCAATTTGGCAGCATGGCAGGATACAAAATCAATGCCCAGAAGTCAGTGGCATTCCTATACACTAACAATGAGACTGAAGAAAGAGAAATTAAGGAGTCAATCCCATTTACAATTGCACCCAAAAGCATAAGATACCTAGGAATAAACCTAATCAAAGAGGTAAAGGATCTATACCCTAAAAAGGATAGAACACTTCTGAAAGAAATTGAGGAAGACACAAAGGGATGGAAAAATATTCCATGCTGATGGATTGGCAGAATTAATATTGTGAAAATGTCAATGTTACCCAGGGCAATTTACACCTTTAATGCAATCCCTATCAAAATACCATGGAATTTCTTCAGAGAGTTAGAACAAATTATTTTAAGATTTATGTGGAATCAGAAAAGACCCCGAATAGCCAGGGGAATATTCCAAAAGAAAACCATAGCTGGGGACATCACAATGCCAGATTTCAGGTTGTACTACAAAGCTGTGGTCATCAAGACAGTGTGGTACTGGCACAAAAACAGACACATAGATCAATGGAACAGAACAGAGAATCCAGAAGTGGACCCTCAACTTTTTGGTTAACTAATATTCGATAAAGGAGGAAAGACTATCCACTGGAAGAAAGACAGTCTCTTCAATAAATGGTGCTGGGGAAATTGGACATCCACATGCAGAAGAATGAAACTAGACCACTCTCTTTCACCATTCACAAAGATAAACTCAAAATGGATGAAAGATCTAAACGTGAGACAAGATTCCATCCAAATCCTAGAGGAGAACACAGGCAACACCCTTTGGAACTTGGCCACAGTAACTTCTTGCAAGATACATCCATGAAGGCAAAAGAAACAAAAGCAAAAATGAACTATTGGGACTTCATCAAGATAAGAAGCTTTTGCACAGCAAAGGATACAGTCAACAAAACTAAAAGACAACCTACAGAATGGGAGAAGATATTTGGAAAAGACATATCAGATAAAGGGCTAGTTTCCAAGATCTATAAAGAACTTATTAAACTCAACACCAAAGAAACAATCCAATCATGAAATGGGCAAAAGTCATGAACAGAAATCTCTCAGAGGAAGACATAGACATGGCCAACACGCACATGAGAAAATGCTCTGCATCACTTGCCATCAGGGAAATACAAATCAAAACCACAATGAGATACCACCTCACACCAGTGAGAATGGGGAAAACTAACAAGGCAGGAAACCACAAATGTTGGAGAGGATGCGGAGAAAAGGGAACCCTCTTACACTGTTGGTGGGAATGTGAACTGGTGCAGCCACTCGGGAAAACTGTGTGGAGGTTCCTCAAAGAGTTAAAAATAGATGTGCCCTAGGGCCCAGCAGTTGCACCGCTGGGGATTTACCCCAGAGATACAGATGCAATGAAACGCCGGGACACCTGCGCCCCGATGTCTCTAGCAGCAGTGTCCACAATAGCCAAACTGTGGAAGGAGCCTCGGTGTCCATCGAAAGGCGAGTGGATGAAGAAGATGTGGTGTATGTATCCAATGGAATATTCCTCAGCCATTAGAAATGACAAATACCCACCATTTGCTTCGACGTGTATGGAACTGGAGGGTATTATGCTGAGTGAAATAAGTCAGTTGGAGGACACACATTCTATGGTCTCATTCATTTGGGGAATATAAACAATAGTGAAAGGAAAGAGAGGGGAAGGGAGAAGAAATGGGTAGGAAATATCAGAAAGGGAGACAGAACATGGAAGACTCCTAACTCTGGGAAATGAACTAGGGGTGCTGGAAGGGGAGGAGGCCACGGGGTGGGGGTGAATGGGTGATGGGCATTGAGGGGGGGCACCTTACGGGAATAGCACTGGGTGTTATTCTGTATGTTGGCAAATTGAACACCAATAAAAAATAAATTTATTATTAAAAAATAAAATAAGAGTAGTCAGCAAAATCCATAGAAACAAAATCAAAATGCAAAAATCAACTGTGTTCTTATGGAGGAAAAACACATCATTAGAAACTATATTTTAAATTTTTTTTTTTTAATGATAGTCACAGAGAGAGAGAGAGAGGCAGAGACACAGGCGGAGGGAGAAGCAGGCTCCATGCACCGGGAGCCTGATGTGGGATTCGATCCCGGGTCTCCAGGATCGCGCCCTTGGCCAAAGGCAGGCGCCAAACCGCTGCGCCACCCAGGGATTCCCTAGAAACTATATTTTAAAAATGATGTTTCCTAGCAGCAAAAAAAAAAAAAATTTAAAAAAAAGCATTGACTCTAACCAAAGGATGAGTAAGACAATTGGAAACAGCTATAAAATCATATTCATTTTTTTACACAAAAGAATACCTAAACAATTACTGAGAGGTACTATATTTTTGTAAATGGAAGCCTCAGTAAAGATGTCACTTCTTCACAAGGTAATTTATAAGTTCAGTTGCAATTCCAATCAAAATCCCCAAGTGTTGTTTTGTTTTGTTTTGTTTTGTTTTTTGAATGGAACTTGACAAGCTCAATCTAAATTCAGAAGGTAGTGCATTCAGGCAGCCATAAATAGGCAACACGATTTTGAAAAAAATAAATTTGGGAGCACTTGCCTTACTACATATTAAGTTCGTATAAATCAAAATGAGATACTGTGCCGTTTATAGCCAAGGCAAAGGAAACAAAAGCAAAAATGAACTATTAGGATTTTATCAAGATGAAAACCTTCTGTGCAGCAAAGGAAATAATCAACAAAACTAAAAGTCAGCCTATGGAATGGAGAAGATATTTTCAAACAACACATTTAATAAAGGGTTAGTACTCTAAATCTATAAAGAACTCACCAAACTCAACACCCCATAAATATGTAATCCAGTTAAGAAATGGGTAGAAGACATAAATAGACACTTTTCCAAAGAAGACCTACACATGGCCAACAGATACATGAAATGATACTCGACATCACTCAGCATCAGGGAAATACAAATCAAAACCACAATGAGCTACCACCTGACACCTGTCAGAATGGCTAAAATTAACAGCACAGGAAACAACAGGTGTTGGTGAGCATGCGAGAGAGGGGAACCCTCTTACACTGTGGGTGGGAATGCAAGTGGGTGCAGCCATTCTGGAGAACAGTTTGGAGGTTACTCAAAAGTTAAAAATAGAGCTACCTTATGACCTAGCAATTGCACTACTAGGTATTTACCCAAAGGAAACAAAAATACAGATTCGAAGGGGTTATAAGAACCCTGATGTTTATGGAAGCATTATCAACAATAGCCAAATTGTGGAGAGAGCCCAAATGTCCATCAACTGATGAATGGATAAAGAAGATGTGATATATATATATGATATATATATATATGATATATATATACACACATATATATATCGGAATAGTATTCAGCCATCAAAAATTACGAAATCTTGCTATTTGCAATGATGTGGGTAGAACTAGAGGGTATTATGCTAAGTGAATTAAGTCAGTCTGAGAAAGACAGATGCCATATGATCTCACTCATATGTGGAATTTAAGAAAGAAAACAGACGAACATATAGGGGGGAGAAAAAAGGAGAGAGGGAAACAAACCATAAGTGACTCCTTTTAAAAATATTTTTTATTTATTTATTTTAGACAGAGAATGAGTGGGAGAAGGAGCAGAGGGAGAAGGCAAGCAGATTGCTTGCTGAGCACAGAGCTTGCTTGGAGGCTCAATCCCACGACCTTAAGATCATGACCTGAGCTGAAATCAAAAATCACACACTTAAGTGCCCAAGCCACCCAGGTGCCTCTGTGATAAGTGACTCTTAATGATAGAGAACAAATTGAGGGTTGATAGAAGGAGGTGAGTGGAGGATGAGCTAGATGGGTGATGGGCATTAAGGAGGGCATTTGTTGTGATGAGCACTGGATGTTGTATGTAAGTGATGAATCAGTGAATTCTACTCCAGAAACCAATATTGTATTGTATACAAACCAAGAAAATAAAAATAAATAAATGACAAAGTATTGCCTTAAAAGAAAAAAAATAGATACTGTGCCTTTGACCAAAGAGTGGGCAAATAATCAATGAAACAGAATGGAGAGCCCAGAAACGGTAGCAAACATGTATGGAAATTTATCAGGTGACAGGTGGGTGGTGTTACAAACTAGTCAAGATATGGGGCTAAGACAATTGGTGTCCACATAGAAAAATAAGATAAAATTACACAGTTACCACATATCAGGTACAAAAATTAATTACAGGTGGATTAGATTCCTAAACATCAAAAACAAACTTTAAAATTTTAAGAAGAATATATGGGAGGATATTTTAATGATCTTAGGAAGGGAAATGACTTTTCAAATAAGATACAAAAAGTATGTCATAAAGGTCCAGAGTGATCCATTTCATTATACTAAGATTAAAACCTCTTTACACCAAAGACTCAAAGTGAGAAGTGAAGCCAGCAGCTAGCAGTTTATGTTTACAATGTACAGACACCCCCCTAAAATCAGCATTATGAATAATATATCCCACAAATTATTGAGAAGAAGACAAGTCAACAGGAGAAAAATGGGCCAATGAAATGAGCAGATACAGGAAGGAACACTTAAACTGGTGAATGAGCATAAGGGAGAATGTCAAGTGTTTTGTAATCAGATAAATTAACACACCCAGGTATCGTTTTAAACCTGTCAGATGAGTAAAATTAAGGGAAAAAATGTGTAAGTGCCGGTGAGGATATGGGAGAGCTTCTGCATACAGCCCCTCCCCTGCTAGAATCTGAGCTCTAGAGAGCAGGGACTTCCTTCTGTTCACAGATGCACTCCCCAGGACCTAGGACAGCGCCGGCCCTGCAGACAGGTGGGAGCAAGCCCTGGTGGAGGTGAAGATGCATGTAATCTAACCGTCCATTCATAAGAATATCATGCACAGGAAGGGGTCCTAGGAAACCCCTTTTCCATGCACAAGAGATCATGTCTTGTTTCAAAGTAGCAGCGACTTAGAAGAGGACAGATGAATAGACTGTGGAATATTTACACAATGGAACAATGTATACCAGTTAACATGCATGAGTTAGAACTATCATGCATCAATGTGGATAGGGTATCACACCATACTCTGTATTTAAAATATATCTGCTTGAAATATGCCATTAAAAGAGTTTTATTTATACTGTCTTTGAAAGGTTGAAAATTGTTAGAGAAAAAAAATTTTAACATAAAACCAGGTATAATCATTTATTTGATAATTTTTGCTGTGTAAGTTTTAAAAGTTCACCCAGATACACAAGCAGGCACAAAATGATATGAGAGTCTTTGAGAAAAGAGAAATGAATCTTTCCAAAAGGAATCAGAGACGTGTTCACACCTGAAGCTATACTTAATATTTAAATAGTTGGAAATGGAACGAAGAGATTCTTGGTGGAGGGACTTAAGGCCTTGGTAGGGGAAATACAGCAGTGAGAAAGTGTAGAGCTTTGAAATTCAGAAGTGCAATTTGACTGGAGTATAATTGTTGAGTACAGATGAGTGGCGAAAAATAGGTTGGGATAAGATCCTGGAGATATTCCAATCCAAGTCAGTGTTGGGTAAGAAGACTGAAATTGCCTGAGGTGTCTTGTGGTAGCTGGATTTGCACATTAGGTACTTAGGCTCCACTTGGATTTATTATCTTGGGAGTTCAGTTGAAGGTATTTTTCCAAATGAATTAGGTTTTATTCACTTAAAAATTAGAATTTCAGTAAGACACCAAAACACTGATAACTATTTTAACACACACATTTAAGGAAATGATACATTTAATTTATTATTTATTTTTTTTAAAGATTGTATTTATTCATGAGAGACAGAGAGAGAGAGAGACAGAGGCAGAGACACAAGCAGAGGTAGAAGCAGGCTCCCTGCAGGGAGCCTGATGCGGGACTCCATTTCAGGACCTCGGGACCACGACCTGAGCTGAAAGCAGGACACTCAACCATTGAGCCACCCAGGTGTCCCTGTTTGTTTGTTTGTTTATTTATTTATTTAAGAGAGAGCACAAGCAGGGGGAGGGGCACAGGGAGGGGTTGAGGGACAAGCAGACTCCATGCTGAGGAGAGCCCAACAAGGACCTTCGTCCCATGACCTGAGCCAAAGTCAGATGCCTATCTGACTGAGCCACCCAGTCGCCCTAGGAATGATACATTTTAGAGAAAGATGTTCAGTGTATGAAGATCCTACTTTAATGCATTGCTTTTTTTTTTGTCTCCCACTGTTGTCACTACTTAATTTTCCACACTTGGCCCCGTTTTGAGTATAAAACAACTTTTTATTCACTTGAACTTGTGTTTAGACTCAAAGGCTCAGTGTGATTCATTTGTTCATTCATTTCCTTCTACTAATCTTTATAACAGCTTAAACCAAATAATACATGGTCTTCACTTTCTTGGAGCATATTTTCTAGGGCTACATGTACAAATCCACTAGCCATGGTGATAGAGGTATGCATAGGATATTTTTGTGGGACAGAGGAGCAGCAGCTAATAAGGGAGTTAAGAAAGGTTTCCTAGAGGAAGAGATGTTTGAGAAGGATATTTAGCAGTTAGTTAGCTGGACCAATGAGGAGAGAGTAGGAGAGCATCCGAGGAGGAGGCCCGGGGCATGAAACATCCCATGTATATGGTTAAGTATGATTAGAAAAAGGAAAGTGTTAGGGTACTTAGTGGAATAAGGGCCAAAGATGTAGGCAGGGGCACATCATGAAGGATTAGGTGTTTAAGGGGTTTTAATTTTATCTTGAAAGCTACTGGGGAGCCATCAAAGTATGTTAAGCAGGGAAATAACACAATCTGATTTGCATTTTAGAAAGCTTATTCTGGTGGTAATATGGCAGGTAGATTGGAGAAGAAGAAATCAGCAGACCACTATAATAATCCAGGTGATGGATTACAAAGGCCTCATAAAAGCTTTACTTGGAAATGGATTCATGAGGTAGTAGAAGGCTCTAGAAGCCTAAGTAGCCCATCAGAGGCACAGGTGAGAAAGGAACCAGAACAAAAGGGTGGCCTCATTTCCAGCTTGGTCTATAGGGGAAGAGATGGGTTTGATTGAGACCTATTATCATGTCTCTGGAGAGAAGTTTGAGTTCAGCATATTTGGAACAGATCTGGGGCTGGGGTCACCTTTGGAAGCTGAAGATTGATGTTTGATTGAAGACGACCAAAGAGAGTTCATATGTAGACTGGAAGAGCCAAAGGCTTAAGATAGAGCCTTCTTCTGTCTGGTCAAAGAATACCCAAAGAAAGATGTGAAAAAGAACACAACGGTCCCACAAAAACCAAAGGGGAGACCACATCAAGAAGGGAGATTCTACAGTGTGAAGTCCTGTAGTGAGACAAAGTGAGACTCTGATAGGCCACATAGAAGTCACAAGAGTGACCTTGGAGAACAATTTTATTGGCATGCCGGGATGTTTGTGAGATTGCAGTAGACCTGCAACCGAATGGGAGCTGAAGGCAGAGACAATGGTAATGGGAAGACTTCACAAACTTGGCTTTGAAAGAGAGGGAAGGGGCAGCTGCTAGGAGAAAGCATGGTGTGGAAGGGTGGGGGCTGTTTTTAAAGAGAGTCAAGATGCAAATATTTACATGGTGTCAGGAAAGATCAAATGAAGGGAAGCTCAGAGTAAAGGAGGTAGATGGGATGATTAATAGAGCAAGAGTTTCCTGAGGAGGAGGCAGAGGCCAGATGGAGGGATTAGCCTTGACCATGAAAGGAGGGAGAGATGGAATCAGAGTTTTCTGTGTCTAAGTGCTGGGCAGGGAGCTCAGCAGGTTCCAACTTGCTGCCTTTCATTTCCTTGTGTAGAAATAAGACAGGGCATGCCTGGGTGGCTCAGTGGTCGGGGTCTGCCTTCAGCTCAGTTGTGACCCTGGGGTCTCGGGATCAAGTCCCGCATGGGCTCCCTGCAGGGAGCCTGCTTCTCCCTCTGCCTGTGTCTCTGCCTCTCTGTTTGTCCCTCAGGAATAAATAAATAAAATCTTAAAAAATAAAATCAAATCTCTGAAATCCTCCCAAGTTGAGAGGCTTGTTTCTGCTGAGGTCAGCCAGGCTGAGGCCATGATGTGGTTGTCATTGTCTGCCAGGCTCAAACTTTGTGGTAGCTGTTCATGTGATCATTACTTTAGTTAAGTACACTGTTCATAATAATGTGTTGAGCTTAGTTGCTGTTTCAATTACAAGACTTATGCTATCATTTGGCATTGAAATGAAAAGTTATTGTCATTGTGGAAGGTGTGGAAATAGTGAGGCGTGAATCTGGTATTAGTGAAGCATTTATTTATTTTGGAGAAATCTCCACAGTTCCATATATATTTGCAAAAAGACAAGAGCCAGGTGTTTTTAGGGGACCCACAAAAGAAGAAATACCCACAAACAAATAAAAATTGTGTTATGTTTGTTACTGATGTATACACAAAGTAATTGCCAAGAAAAGTGAAACAATGCAATGAAGGCAAGGAAAATTGTCCCATATTTTAAAACTGTGAGAGGCTGGTGTGATTAATTCCTGGGTCATGGGGTTATGGGTAAGGCATTGTGTCATAATTTAGTTGGCAGGACTGTTTTTTTTTCCTCTTAGTGATAAATAAAATACTGGTGTGTTTTGCAATTAAATGTGGCTTAGAATAGATGATATATGATGATTCATGTCCTAGACTCTCTAAATATTTTCTTCTGGAGAAACATAGAATGTCAGACCCAGAAGAACCAACTCTCTCCTTTTCAAGTGAGGAAACTGAGTCCTAAGGCTCAGGATTGCACCCTACAGCACTTTGGAGGCAGAGGAAATTTATTTACTGCAGAAGATATTGCTGTGCCTTCTGGCAAAAGGAGCAAGAAAAGATAAAAATTACATAATGGCTTAATGGCCCAGACCTCCATTAAAAATCCAATGATCACTTCTTCTTTTTTTCTTCCTGTTGGAGAGACTCTAAACAGATTTAGTAACTACAACAATCTTTGACAACATGCTTCTGATTTATGCCCAGCGTCTATATCTATCTCATCTCCTTAATCATGGGCCTTGCTGGCTCTATAGTTTAATTGTTTTATAGAGCATACTCTTTCACTGTCCTTTTTATTTCTCTCAAGAAGTTTTCAAGACACATAAGGCAGTTTTAAAAAAAGATACAGACAGCAATCTATTATTTGATGTGATTAATATGTTTTCAATACTGTAGACACAATGCTGCTTCCTGTTTGTCCTCCCCTGAGGCCAGAATGGTTAAGGAAAGTAGGTGTCCCAGTTTGAAAGGGAGGATTAGAGCTTCAACAGTGGTGGATAGAACCACCGTGCAGTAGGCAGGGACGAGGAGCTCTTCCTGGCCTGTCCACCTGACCCACCCCATCATAGGAGCCATCGCTTTGTTTACTGTCTGCGGCTCCTAATGTTAGAAAGCAAATACAGCAGAGTGTGAACATAAAGATGAAAGATACTTAATTCTGTAATTTGCAGTGGAAAGCTGCAGACTCTCGTGGTGAGAATTTTATGGTGAGCGGTTGGAGTTCACTTCGTAGGTCCAGTTATCTTAACTGAGTAGGACTCAAATTTGGTTTTTTGTTTTTTTAAATTTTGGTTATACGAGCTGCTACTGTTTCTACTCTTACTAAATAATGGCATTCTGGTCATTAGCCACACTAGTCAGTTATAAATTAGTCCCTATTTATAAACAACTTACTCTAAAGGCATTAGAAGAATGTAAAATCACTCTAAGAGACCTAATTCCTCTCTCCTCTTCTCTTTGAGGCTCCTTTTATCTCTAGGTGTTTCCAACACAGGAGAGGTTCGTCCTTTTGTGATAGTCAAATTGATCCATGGTGTATCCTGTTATGTGCATCCTTATGATCTTTCTTTTTGTGTATGTCAATGAAACAATTATGAACTTTAAACAGCTGATGGCTAGTTATGTTTTCAGAAAGCATGATTAGATCAACTCATTAATGGTGGCTTCAAGTTTTTCTGTATTAGCTCTGAAAAATTCACCCACACTTTGTCCCCCCAACTTTTTTTTAAGGATTTTATTTATTCATGAGAGACACAGAAAGGCAGAGACACAGGTAGAGGAAGAAGCAGACTCTCCGAGGGGACCCCGATGCGGCACTCGATCCCGGGACCCAGGGATCATGCCCTGAGTTGACGGCGGATGCACTGCCTTCAACTGCTGAGCCCCCCAGGCTTCCCACTTTTGTCCCTTTTTAAAACACTGGAAGGTTGGCATTCATTGACTTGACACTGAAGCAACGTCCTGACGGTCATCCATATTGACTTCGACTTTAAGGACACGACACTGGAATACTTTTCAGAGGGAAGGAAAGAAAGCCCTGCTCACTTTGCAGGGCTTGAACCACATGGTGAGAAGCCCATTGCTGTGAGTTTACCTCCTGCACTTGTCAAGGCTTCTTGGCAAGTGGCTGTAAGAACCAGTGGAAATGGATCCAAAGCATGGTCCTGAGGTTGCCGATCCTCTGTCTGTACATGCTCTTCACAGTTAAAGTATCTGGTGCATAAATAGTTATGTGGCTTGTTTTGCTTCTTCAGCATTATTATATAACCATTTTCTTATGCTACTTTTTTTAAAAAGCAGGCTCCATACCCAGTGTGGGTCCCAACACAGGGCTTGAACTCAGGACCGTGAAATCAAGACCTGAGCTGAAGTCAAGAGTTGGATGCTTAACCGACTGAGCCACTCAGGGGCCCTTGTTACTAACTCCCTTAAGTATAAACATTTACATAATATCTCACTGTGAATATATCATACTTTTAAAATGTGGTCCAGGGATCCCTGGGTGGCGCAGCGGTTTGGCGCCTGCCTTTGGCCCAGGGCGCGATCCTGGAGACCCGGGATCGAATCCCACGTCGGGCTCCCAGTGCATGGAGCCTGCTTCTCCCTCTGCCTGTGTATCTGGCTCTGTCTCTGCCTGTGTCTCTGGCTCTCTCTCTCCTTCTATCTCTCAAGAATAAATAAATAAAATCTTTAAAAAAAAAAACAAAAACAAAACTCATCTCTCTCTCTCTTTGGCCAAAAAAAATAAAAAATAAAAAATAAAAAATAAAATAAAATGTGGTCCATTCTCCTGTGAGTATAGAGTTAGTGTGTTTTCAGGTTCTTGCTACTGTAAATAATGCGGTGATGGCTATCTTTCTGCCTTCATTTTTTTTCTGTGTGAAATGACAGTCATCTCTTTCAGGCTAGCTGGGTATTTCTTAATACACTGAAATGCTAATTAGTGAAGTAGTGACCTAAAAGTGATAAATTGTGTTCAAGTTGACTGTATTTAAAAAGAAGGTTTTTGTTTGCTTGTTTTATAAGCATGTACGTTTACTTATCACCGTCAGAGGTTGACCCCTTGTCCCAGAGAATAATCGGGCATATGTCCAGCAGCCTGGGACATATTTTGCCCTTTTGCACTTTTCCAGAGCAGGGAAATATGTTGAGAGTAGGCTGGAGGAGAGGGTAGGGAAAACCAGTGTGATCTGTGCCTGGCAACCTTTGCTCTGTGCCCAAGAACAGGAATCTCTGCAAAGTCCTTTGTGAAAGTCATTCTGTCCTGTCTTTCCGATTAAATGATCCATCCCGTGGAATCTGAGTGGACTCCAGGCCTCTGTGCACCCTTCATCGCCTTGTAGTCATTACAGGGCTCCATGGATTTAGGAGTTGGGAGCCCAGAACAGCCAGGATCAGGGCCAGGAGACCAGGCTCTGGCCTGGGTGGGAGTAATCCCCTAGGCTGGCACCTCATAGCTTCAAAGGACAATTTGATCCAAAAGCCCTTAGGTCACACTTTCTAACACAGCTGTCAGAATACACACCCTGTAAACAGGAAATGCCTTAGGAAGTACAACTGAGTACTTCTTATTTTTATTTTTAAAGAAACTATTATAAAAGCCTGAGCGGAGGATGACATTTAGCTGGCATTATAGTTAACAAGCTAGCGCTGCTCCCTGACAGCCCTGGTTTTACGTTCCCGGCAATTGTGTGCCTGCTGCTGTTGAACAGGTGCTTAAATATCCCCGAATTAATCTATAACTCATTTTGCTCTGTAAAATGAGTGTCTCAGCCAAGGGAGTTGTAAGTCACATAGCTCGTGTTTGCTGTCATAGAAAAGGAAAAGATTTACTAAACCCTAAACCAATATTTAGAGACCTTGGTGCTTGGAATATGGAAATTTTAATACTGGGTAAAAGGCAAGCAGTGTAAAACAGAGGATGAGGAGGCTCTAGTTGGCAGACTATCTTCAGGAAAGGCTAAAATTAAGAACTGCTGACTCTAGAGAAGATCTAGCTATATGGCAGCCATACTACTCATTGTGCTAGCTTCCACCTCTGCCTCCTGCCATGGCCATGTACCATTTGTTTCACACTCACCACACCAGCTAGGCTATTTCACACCACCTTACATGCGATCCACAACACCTAGAATGGCTCTATTCCTCTACTCTCTCCTCTGGCAAATTCATGCTCATCCTTCAAGGCTGAGACATCACTTAATTTGGTCATAGTGTGTAGATAGCACAGCAAAGTGGAGAGAACTTGGACTTCAGAGTAAGATGTATCTGGGTTTAAATCTTAGTACCATTTTTTTTTTCACTAGATGGGTGACCTTGGACAAGTTGATGTGACCTTTGTGGGTCGGTTTCCTCCACAGTTAATGGAGCAAATGCCTTGCTCACTGGACTATAGTAAATATTAATTTACACAACTATAGACAATGCTTGGCATACAGTAGATACTCAATAAATATCAGCTTCCTTCTTCCATGTCCACTTGCCAAGCATTCCTTAATTCTCCAGGTAGCATCATCTTACTCAAAATTCAAGAGTATGTCTGTGTCTGATCTTTCGGTCTGCAGTGTCTACATAGTATTTAAATTCTTCATGACTTGCTTAAATTGTGGGGTTTCCGGATGGAATTTCAATTCATCTATTTATTGAACAAATATTTATTTCATGGTACCAGATGGCAACTAATCCTATCACTTGTGTTCTTGATATGTTTTTTATTCCTTTGTAATAGGATTTCTTTGACACTATCAACATTGGGTCACCCATTCATTATTGCGGTAAAGGGGGCTACCCTGTGCACTATAGGGTGTTGAGCAGCATCCCTGGCCCCTGCCCACTGCAAGCTGCTAGCAACTCCTCCAACTCAGGTGAGACAACCCAAAAATGTCTCCAGACATTGACGGCCCTTGGTGGAGAAGAACTGCTCTAGAAGTTTGCTTTCTTGGTGTTCCCCCTCTCTTGGCTCTATTCAGCCTCTCCCGGCACCTTCCTCTCATAAAATGTATGTTCTCCAGTCTCTCAAAACAAAACAAATGAATCAAGCCCCAAACCCTTTCCCTTCACAGTCAAATTCTCCAAAAGCAGAACCTGTGTTCATTGCCCATTGTTCTTCTACCTGCTGCAGCCAGGATTCCCTCACCTGGCTTCAAGAAATGCCCTGGCAATGCTCCTGCTGGTAGAAAGCTAAACCCTGAGTTCTCTTTCCACCATTCTTATCTTGCTTGGCCTCTGTGACATTGGACACTTGACAAATTCCAGAATGTCTTCCTTTCCTGGTTCTTTTTTGCATCTCTGTCACAAACCCTAATGGGGTCTCCATTGCTCTGCCCCTTAAGGTCTGTCATTCCACAGGGCCCTTTCTAGGTCTTTTCTCTTCTCTTCTCTCTTCAGGGTTTTGTTTTGAGATAAACATCAGCTCCAAAATGTTTGGTTTCAGATCAGCTATCTCTCCTGAGTCCCAAACCTGTGTCCCCACTTGTATGTCTCATAAAGATCTCAAGGAGAACTTAGTATCTGTATCTCCTCTTCCTAGAGTTACTTCTCTTCCCATCTTCCTATGCCCCATCTTGTCTGCCTGGTGGAGTACAACATGAGCATTAGGCCCTGGTGATGCAGAGACTAGGCCCTGTTGTAAATATGTTCCTCTTAGGTGACCTAATCATGCAAGGCTGAGTCAGCTCCTCTTCCACTGAAGCCTCGTCCAGAACCTTCAGGCTGTTACCCACATGGAACAGCCCCCCTGACTATTACATTAAATGACATAACCTCCATAAAGCACTTTGAGTGTCATACGTACTCAGTACAAGTTAGTTTTCTTTCTCTGAGAGTTGCTTCTAGAAGACATGTTCCAGAAGCGAAGAGTTGAGTATGCATGGTGAGATTATAAGTGATTTTTTTTTCTTGTGTCCTCTAATTTTTTTTCCCATTGAAAGTTTTTTTGCAACTAAAGAAAAAAGCCTTGCTAAAACACTCCTACAGGTTTTATCTGCTCATACCACCCCTCCCTATTGGCTGTTTGTTGCCCTCTGGTTGAGTCCAAACCTCTCAGCATGCCTTATAAGGTCCTCTCTGATTTGGCCTTGATCTAGTAATGTAACTATATCTCATCCTCAACCACCTTCCCCCACACAACACACACTGTCCACTCCAAACCTCTTCCAGATCCCTGAATAAGCTAGGCTGTTGCTTGTTTCTGCATAGGGTTCTCCATCTGCTTGGTGACTGACCCATGCCCTGCATCCCTTCCTTCCCAACCTGTGCCCATATTCAAGTCCACAGACGCACACTCTGGGACACCTTGCCAATTCTTATTTCTCAAAAGCTCAGTTCAAACACATCCACTCTCAACTTTTTTAAAGATTTTATTTATGTATTTATGAAACATACAGAGAGAGGCAGAGACATAGGCAGAGGCAGAAGCAGGCTCCATGCAGGGAGCCCGATGTGGGACTCAATCCCAGGACTCCAGGGTCACGACCTGAGCCAAAGGCAGATGCTCAAGCACTGAGGCCCCCAGGAACCCGCCCCCCCCCCAACTTTTTTTTTTAAAGCATGCACCCTTCTCAGCTTTATTTTATCCGTGTTCTGGAATAATTTTGCCTGCTAGATGGGATTGTTCCTAGTTTTTAATTTTGATAGTGGCTCTGGGCCTTCTTGCCTATGATAATAGTTCAAATTCATGCTTGTTGAGTTCCATTCAATCAACCTCTCTAGGAGTTCTGATGTGGGTGATTGGACTCTAATACCTTCTTTTATTGTTGTTCAGGAGTGGAGATGGGCCTTCAGACCCATCCCCATAAGCCATAGGGCTACAGCAGGTACTGGTGCATGAGCTTGTCACTGAGAGGCTGAACCAGCCTGATTTCAGTGCAGGTTGATGACAAAGAGCACAATGGATTCATAGACATGGTTGTGGTTGTGGTGGTTGTGAACAGACATTATTAATTTGTCCCAGATCATTTGGTCTGGGCATGGTTTCCACTGGAACCCAGCTGCACGCAGGGCCAAGATTTGGGGGGCTGGTCAGGCACTTGTAAAAGAGACAGAGCCAGTAATCTAGATGACTGGTTCATTAGCAGCCTGAAGGAAGAGATGCAGAGGCCGAGGTATGGGGTAAGGGCAGCACTATCCCCAAATTCCATATTCATAAACCCAGAAGCTCCCAAACTCTTTCTTATCTCTTCCAAACTAAAAGTAAATATGCTCTGTTTTGTCACTCTCTGCCCATTTAGACATTTGTTAGGGCACCTTAGATGTTTGATTATACTTCTTTGTTGATTCATCTGTCCTCTTCTAAGAGGCTGTGTATTCCTTTTTTTTTTAATAATAAATTTATTTTTATTGGTGTTCAATTTGCCAACATACAGAATAACACCCAGTGCTATTCCCGTCAAGTGCCCCCCTCAGTGCCCATCACCCATTCACCCCCACCCCCCGCCCTCCTCCCCTTCCACTACCCCTAGTTCATTTCCCAGAGTTAGGAGTCTTTATGTTCTGTCTCCCTTTCTGATATTTCCTACCCACTTCTTCTCCCTTCCCTTCTATTCCCTTTCACTATTATTTATATTCCCCAAATGAATGAGAACATATAATGTTTGTCCTTCTCCGATTGACTTATTTCACTCAGCATAATACCCTCCAGTTCCATCCACGTTGAAGCAAATGGTGGGTATTTGTCGTTTCTAATGGCTGAGGAATATTCCATTGGATACATACACCACATCTCCTTTATCCATTCATCTTTCGATGGACACCGAGGCTCCTTCCACAGTTTGGCTATTGTGGACATTGCTGCTAGAAACATCGGGGTGCAGGTGTCCCGGCATTTCATTGCATCTGTATCTTTGGGGTAAATTCCCAGCAGTGCAATTGCCGGGTCATAGGGCAGATCTATTTTTAACTCTTTGAGGAACCTCCACACAGTTTTCCAGAGTGGCTGCACCAGTTCACATTCCCACCAACAGTGTAAGAGGGTTCCCTTTTCTCCACATCCTCTCCAACATTTGTGGTTTCCTGCCTTGTTAATTTTCCCCATTCTCACTGGTGTGAGGTGGTATCTCATTGTGGTTTTGATTTGTATTTCCCTGATGGCAAGTGATGCTGAGCATTTTCTCATGTGCATGTTGGCCATGTTTATGTCTTCCTCTGTGAGATTTCTGTTCATGTCTTTTGCCCATTTCATGATTGGATTGTTTGTTTCTTTGGTGTTGAGTTTAATAAGTTCTTTATAGATCTTGGAAACTAGCCCTTTATCTGATACGTCATTTCCAAATATCTTCTCCCATTCTGTAGGCTGTGTATTCCTTAAGGGCAGGTGCTGTGTCCTTTATTTGGCATTCAGGAGAAAGAAGCTCATTTAAATTTTATCTGAGAAGCGCTGCAGTAAACTTTAGGATGAGAGGAGGGAGGGGACATAAGTCATAGTCCCCGCTGCCTTTATGGGGCTTGCAATTGTATCATGGAAACAAAAAGGATCAGGTGCAGTAAGGAAAGAAGAAATTCTAACAACCACTAAATGGTATGTTTGCTTTATCTCTCATTTAATGCATGATTTGCTGGGAAATCTGTGCCATTATTCTGTAAATATGAGAAATTGAGGCTTTAATGAGGTGAAGTGACCTGACCAGGCAGCTAGTAAGCTTCCAAATCCAAGCTCTGAATCTAAACACAATAATGGTTTGAATGAAGTTCTCAAAAATCTATTCAAGGAGAAATTACCATACACTATTGAGGTCATCTTGACCACTTACCTTACAAGAAACCTGGATTACGATGAAGCACAACCTGGTCAGTCCAAATTTTCCGGGGCTGAGATCTCTGCTACTCCTCACCTCACCTTCACACATCCAACTCTAGGAAAGCACTACAAATCCAAACTTCCCTGAGTTGCTGGCTCTACATTTGCTCACCCCAGAAAAGCTGTGGGTCTCCAGAGACAAGGAGAATCTGACCTGGAGGGGACTGCTTGGGGCACAACGGGAGCAGCAGGCCTTGATGAGCATCTGTCTGTCAGAGGTATTCATCTCAGGTCACCCAGCCACCCAAGGCCAAGTCTGTTCTCCCACCTACATGTGCCCTCTTTCCAGAACTCTGGTTTCCACAGGGAAACCTATCTCATGGTGGCTGTGTTAATGACTTTACTGTCTGATTGAGATCAGGTGGCCTCCAAGCTGGCACCAGCATCCAGTATTCTCTCCGAAGATAAGGAAACCAAACATTAGCTGGTTGGTAGCAAACAGTGCCATAAACACACCCAGGCCTTCCCTTCCTCACCCCATCGAAGGAGCAGCAAAATGCCCCTTATGTCCTTATTTGGATGGGGAGATAAAGACCCGAATGCAACCTCACTTGGACTGTAAAGGTTGCTTTAGCCCAGAGAGGTTCTCCTTCAGAGAATGCTTTCACTTCCCCTGCTGAATCAAGTGCCTTCTTGTCTTCCTCTGGGAATTCGCCGAGTGACATCACCTGCTTGAGCACCTTACTGCTATGGCCCTGAACCATATGTCTCCTAAATGGTAGTGAACTCTAAGCATTATGTGTAGATACAGGATACAGTGTAGCAGGGGTTTTCTAGCCACTTGATATATTTTGTTCTGTCTCGTGCATCCAAATAGTCTATGACTTCCCTTGGGACCATGCAGTGTCTTTCCTCAGCATTGCCCAGTGTGGTCCTCTGACCAGGAGCACAGGAGTCAGCTTGGAGCTTTTTAGGAGTGTACACTTGCGGGTACCCAGGCCCATCATCAGAATCTGCATTTTGACAAGATCCTCAGGCGTTTCATGTGCCCCTTGGGGTCTGAGTTACCATGTCATCTAATGACCCAGACCCTCCTGTGATCCCAGTGTGGTGGTCAGTGCACATGGAAGGGTCAGTTTTCTCTGTCCCCAAAATCACCCCGGTGTGGACAATAACGCTACTTATCCTTTTCGTATATTTTTGTACTTATCCTATATTTTTCCCTACACAGATATTCCCTGAGCCCTGCACAGATATTTTTATTGGTAGTAAATAGCAATAAAAACAAGAAATCTCTGCTGAGCATTCATGTGCTCGGTGATCTACATGTGTTATTTCCTTTAATCATGATTGTAGTCATTTAATCAGGCTGGCATAACTAAGTACCACAGACTGAGTGGCTTGCATAACAGAAATTTATTTTCCCGCAGTTCTGGTGTCCAGAAGTCCAAGATGTAGAGGTATGCAGATTTGGCTTCTTCTGAGATCTCTCTTCTTGGCTTGGAGAGACTTCTCCTTATGGCTTCATGTGGGCTTTCCTGTGTGTGCCTCTGTCTGGTGTCTCTGTGTGTGCGTGTTTGAATTTCCTTTTCTTATAATTCAGATTGGATTAGGGCCCACCCTAATGGCTTCATTTTAACATAACTACCTCTTTAAAGGCCTTATCTCCAAATATGGTTACATTCTGAGGTATTAGGGTTTAGGACCTTGTTTAAGTTTTGGCAGGACACAGCTCAGATATCATAGCGACTATAACGTGGCTAATTATTATCATCCCCATTTGACAGATGAAGAAACAGAGGCTCAAGCAGCTCATTAACTGATTGATGTCACAGTTAGTAATGATAGAACCAGAGTAGAATTATTTACTCCTGAGTTTGTTTACTCATTTGTTTAGCAAACGTTTACTAGTATGTGATAGGGATACAGAAATCACGGGGTTTGGTCTCGTCAACTTTACATTTTTGTGGATTATTTTCTATTCTAGAGTCTATGTGCTTACCCTCTCTACTGCTATAAATCGGATGCCTGAATTGGAAGCAACGTTGTACACTAAAGAGAGATGTGAAGATGAGTGGCTCGGGATGCCATCACCTATTCCTGTGAAATACATTAACTACATGAGACTTTTAAAGGATGTGTTTGGTTTAGAGGAGGAGTAACCATATGCCGATTTTGGTCAACTTTCTTTGATTTCTTGCTCTAATTTTACTAGGTTTATTTCAATAGATATAACTTCATTAAAAAAAACACAGGGTTCATATTGAATTGAAATCCATAGACCAAGTTAATTCCCTTTTGTCGTTTTAGTTTCTCTGAACATCGTATTACAGTGCTGATGTGCCAGCATTATTAAAAATGCCATTTAAAGAAACGTCAAACATTTTTATTACATGTATGATTTATTAATACCAAAGAATCTTATGGTAATTTTCTATCCAACATAATTTGATTCATTACAACACAAAAGGAAAATTACTTTTGACAGCTATACGTGACAATATAAAATCAAATTATATCTGAGCAATAAGTTGTGATTCTATTAAACATTTTTCGAAATCTTAAAAAAAATTTTCTAAAAAAAGATTTTATTTATTTGAAAGATAGTGAGAGAGAGAGAGCACATGTAGGGGGAAGAGGGAAAAGCAGGCACCGGCTGAGCAGGGAGCCTGAGGTGGGGCTGGATCCCAGGACCCTGAGATCATGACCTGAGCCGAAGGAAGCAGCTTAACCAGCTGACCCACCCAGGCACCCCTGCAGAGATCCATTTTTGCACAGCTCCACATCATTTATCATCAAATTCAAGTGACTAGTACAACAACCTTCCACACAAAACCAGGCTCTGAATCCAGCCTCATAACCACCCATTTGGGACTATACTTACTTCAGGTCGGTCCTGGCCTATTTCCTAAGGTCACCAATTCATCTTAGTCTACTCGTGACTGGGACTTCTCTGGTTTCAGCGCGGAGAGTCCTGTGTCCCCGAGGGGCACTTCTTCAGTCTCAGGCATACCATCACGGTTGGTCTCCTTGCTGTTCCCTGACTTGTGTCCTACTGGGACAGACACTGAGGAAGGAGGAGACATCATGGGATGGGACCCAATTTCCAAATAGAGAAGGACTGTTGGGCAGCGTCACCCAGTAGCTCCCTCTTGCTGAAGTAGAAATAATCCCGGGCAGCCCACCGCCTCCTCGGAGGGGTACGCCCCGGGGCCCAGGGCTCAGCAGGGTTCAGCAGGGCTCCTTTCCACGGGAGCAGGAGCTCTGGGAGTCAACAAAATGATTTCTTGTGATCCCTCAGCCGATGACTTACGAAATCCCAAGTTCCAAGTACCCCCGCCTTGGCTGATCTCGGTCTTGGCAGCAGCACCCATGAAAATCTAGCATTGGAGTGCTGCGGTGCCCCAGGAAGCCTCTCCAGGGTTGCCTGGGGAGAACAGGGGGCACTGGAGCCCTTGAGATGCGGGGAAGGAGCTTCTGAAAGGCAGCCAAATCCTACTGCACCCTTGGTAGGCTCAGTGTGGCCCTCTGACCTGCTCCACTTCTCCCCTGGTGCTGGTGTGCCACTGGCTCTCTGTCCTCGGTGGCCCTGGGACATGGCCAAGGCAGGCCTCCCCACTGCAGGGAGGCGGAGCGCGCTGGACTCCAACCTCAACTTCTTGTCATTATGTTAGCACTCAAGCCTTTCCTTAGAGGGGCTGGGGCATAAGGAATAGTTCAGGGAGCCTCATACTTAGTTAAATCTATGGAAACTCCTAAATAAAAATGTCTGCTTTTTAACAATGCCAAATAGTCAAAATAAATGCTATTTTATCTATTCTCTCACCAAGTTCAAGGTTATAAGTGGAATGGGGACAGGCAGAAAAAGCTGGGACTGTCACAGAAATAAGGGACTCCTGTTATTTTTCTGACTTCAGGGCAAAGGGATTCCTTAGCCATGTTTAGTCCCTAATTATGCTTCTGGCATTCTAAGTTAGCCAAGGAATTAATTGGTACATGTTTAACTAAGACACTACTAAGTGCAATTGTGGTATAATAAAAAAATATAATTAGGGTCCCCTGGGTGGCTCAGTCAGTTAAGCATCTGCCTTTGGCTCAGGTCATGATCCCTGGGTCCTGGGATCCAGTCCCACATCAGGCTCCCTGCTCAGTGGGGGGTCTGCTTCTCCCTCTGCCTCTGCCCCTCCTTCTGCTTGTGCTTTCTCTCTAGCTCTCAGTCTCTCTCATGAATAAATAAAATCATTTAAAAATATATATTTAGTCTTCATCTCAGATTCCTAAGACCTTTGGAATTTCCTGAGTGATAGGAACGTCTTTTGTTATTCATAAGGAGCCCCTTTGGACCATACCTGTATTTTTGCTAATGAGTCTATGCAGAGTGGGAGCTCTGAGTAGCTTCAGGGTGAAGGTTGGTCCCCAGGAACACTGAATTTTCAGGCCTACTCCTTGACCTCCAAGGAAAGGAGAGGGCTGGAGATGGGCTATAAAAACTCTTGAACATGGGACCAGGGCCTTCCAGGTTGGCAAAGACACTGATGTATCCAGAGGGTGGTGTGCTCAGAGAGGACATGGAAGTCCCATGCACTCCCCACCCCCACACCTCCTCATACTTGCCTTATGTGTCTCTTCCATTTGGTTGTTCTTGAGTTGAATCCTTTGTAATGAACTGATAAATCGAAGCAGAGCACTTTCCTGAGTTCTATCAGTTGTCCTAGCCAATTATGGGACCGGGTGGGGGGGGGTCACATGGGAACCCCTGAACTCGTAGTTTGCTAAGCCTAAGCGTGGGCAGCCTGAGCACCCCATGTGCAGCTATCATCTGAAGTGGAGACAGACTTGTGGAGCCTATGGGGAATGATGCTAACTCCAGGAGTGAGTATCAGCTGAATCATTGGCCACCCAGTTGGTCGGTGCTGAAGAATTGGAGCATTATGGGAAAACTCTAGCACATTTGGTGTCAGGAAACATTACTCAGCAATGAATATACTAAGTACAAAGGAGACACAAAAGAAGTAGATGGTTGTTCAAGTTTACAGTCAACTGTGGGTTCAGATGCACATGAAAAAAAAACACAATTCAAAGCCATTTTGATAAGTGCCCAACAAGTGAACTCATTAGATCTTTATTTGACCTTGAAGTCAAAAGTCTCTTTTGGCTTCAATATGGTTTCAATTTACATATATTCTAAGGTGCATGACTATAGAGCTATAAGAGAAGAGCAAGATGCAAGAGATGGCCCCTCCCTCCACATAGCCCTTGTTTTTGCAGCCTCTGAAGGGCCCACCACATTGACCAGTCACAACGCTGGCATGCTGTGAGAGCCAGGGCCTAGCCACTATTTGCTCATAGAGCATTTGAGTCTCCATACCAAAATACAGGTTAGGTTGGCAAATGTTCATGTGTCCTCTGGGAAATTAAGAAGCTTCCCCACATCACACACTCAGGACACAGCACTCTGCAGTTTCTTCCCTGACATTTTGTGCTTGGTTTTTATTTATTTTTTCCAAGAGGAAGGAACATCACAGAGGTTCCTTCTCTAACTGGGAAAAGACTCTAATATTTTGTTAATCAGAACCTTCCAGAAAGGCCTCTGAATTCCCAACTCCCAAAATACACTCATGCTCCAAAAGTGACAAAAAAACAGAGGACTCCAAGACTTTTGAGTAGGTAGTAGTCACTTGTGCATCCCAGGCTGATTTGAAGACTGCCTCTTGGCCAGAAGTACCTCCCCATCTTAGAGAATTATTTCTTTCTGGGGGACCTGGAGACATTTTAGGCCTCAGAGTCCCTCGAAAGTAAACCCTAGGGTAGCCCGGGTGGCTCAGCAGTTTAGCACCACCTTGAGCCCAGGGCCTAATCCTGGAGATCTGGAACTGAGTCCCATGTCAGGCTCCCTGCATAGAGCCTGCTTCTCCCTCTGCCTGAGTCTCTGCCTCTCTCTCTTCTCTCTCTCTCTCTCTCTCTCTCTTTCTGTGTGTATGTCTCTCATGAATAAATAAATAAAATATTTTTTTTTAAAGTAAACCCTGGAAAAATACAGCTTAAAATCCCAGAGCTTAGGGATGACTTAGTCTATATCCCTCATTTTATAGTTCAGAGTCAGGATTGATTTGGGGTCTGGGGTCTTATATGCTAGACAGTGGCCAACCTGGCCTATTTCTAAATATCACAGCAATATGAGGCTATCTCCTTTAATCTGTGAGCAGAGAGTCATCTGCTGGCTATGAACATGACCGTTGGGGATGATCCTTAAACCCTAGAGCGGGGGTAAGGTGTCAGGAAGAAAGAGTAGAGCCCACGGGGATGAGAGGACACCAACCACAGTTCTTACATTTCCCCCGAGAATATGAAGGGAGGCATAGCAATGCCAGGACCTGGCATAATGATAAACTGACCACATGGCTCTAGAGCTGTGTCTCGTCTGTTCAGGCTGCCACAACAAAGTACCACAGAGCGGGTGGCTTAAACACCAGAAACTTATTTTCTCCCAGTTATGGAGGCCATATGTCCAAGAACAAGGTACAGGAAAATTCAGTTTCTGGTGAGGTCTCTCTTCCTGGCTTGCCAGGGAAGGAGGGAAAGACAGAAACAAGGAGGTAGGAGAGAGAGAGAGAGAGAGAGAGAGAGAGAGAGAGAGAGAGAGAGAGAGAGGAGAGAGATCTGGTGTCTCTGTTTTAAAATTTTTTTAATTAATTAATTTTAATCTTTTTTGTTTTTTAATTTTTACTTTTCTGTTTTGTTTCTTTTTTTTAAAATTTATTTTTCTTTTTTCCTTTTGATAGTGTCTCTTCCTTATAAGAATATCAGTCCTATCAGATCAGGGCACCATGCTTTTGCCTCATTAAATCTTAATTACCTCCTTAAAGGCCCTATCTCCAAATAAAGTCACAATTGAGAGTTAGGGCTGCAACACATAAATTTCAGCAGGACAAGTTCGTTCATAACAGGGTTGTCATTTTATCTTGGGGGAGGTTTATAGTAAGCCATTCATCTTGGCAGTGATGAGTCTTTTAGCAAGAACTGAGCTTGCCGTTTGAGGCCCTTCTACTTTTGGTTGACAGATTTTGCAGCTTCATGGGACACAAAATATTACCTATACTCTTAGGAAGACACCCAGACTGCCCCTTCCTCAGGTAAGTCAGGCACCCATGATACCTGGTGGATACACTTTGTAGCCTCATGCTCCTGATGCACACTGCTTTGATGCAGTTTAACTCTCTACCTCACGAAAGGGTGGATATCTTGAGGGCAGTTCCTGTGTCTCATTCTGTTTATATCCCCGGCACCCTCCTCAATGCCCATGACACATTAGATATTTGATAAATGCCTTATGAGCACCCTAAAACTGCAGCTACTGAGGCAGATAGGCCATGAAGCTAATGAAGCTTGAGCATCAGGGCCCCTCATTTGTAAGAGGACCTACCTGGCAGCTTTGAAGTCACAATTTCTTTTCTTTCTTTTTTTTATTTTTAAAGATTTTATTTATTTATTCATGAGAGATACAGAGAGAGGCAGAGACACAAGCAGAGGGAGAAGCAGGCTCCCTGCGGGGAGGCTGATGGGGGACTTGATCCCAGGACTCTGGGATCACGACCTGAGCCAAAGGCAGATACTCAACCACTGAGCCATCCAGGTGCCCTATTCTCTTTAAAGAGATCCCACCCACCCCTCAAAAAAAACCTGTATAAATTTTGGGCTCCATGAAGCCTGTGTGTGTCCCTGGGCTGCTAAGGTGAGGTGCTCTCTGCTATATTTAATATTTTTTCCCTTCCCTGTTTGCCACTGGAAGAGAGGAAAGCACCTCAAAATACAGGTCTCCCTCCAAGACTATTTTTGAGAGATATAATCTTGTCACTCAGCCATGTTTTGATCAAAGGAAATGAAAATATTTGAGCTGTGTGCCTGGAAGCATAGAATACACTGACTTCCAAAACTGATACTAATTAAAGGCAAAACAAGATGCCCTGAGTGCGATTCCAGAAGAGTTTCCTTTCCACCAATTCTTACTCATAATCTTGATCGAACGGGGAAGCCAGATGGTTCAGCCTTCATACCTGGTATTCCTTTAGGAGCTCAGTCATTTGCCTAGACACAGAGCTTTGAGGGCAGCAGTCATCTGCCCCTCATCCTCACTTAACTTAAGGTCTAGCCAACCTAATCTCTCATTAACATCTCACATTAGTCCATTAGTCCACTTCTGTCTCTGCCTCTGCTATCACCGTCTTGGCCTCCTGCTTGGCTATTATGACTGGGCACTGAACTGGTCTTCCCCCTTCCATTCTTGCCCTCTTCAATTCATCCTTCCTGTGACAGCCGGAGTGACCTTCTCAACAATTCTGAGCTGGCCATGTGGCTCTCACACCCAAGTCCCTCAATAGCTCTCTATGACCCTCAAGATGAAGCGCAGGTTCTGTGGGACTGTATGGCAAGCCCTTGGGACCTGGCTGCTGTTCACCTTCCCCTCCTGCCTCCTGCACTCCTCGCTGGCATCTCAAGGCTCATCACAATGAGTTACTCATAATTCCTCGAAGGTATCAGGATTTCACTACCATCTGGGCTTTGGCACACATAGGCCCTCTGCCTAGAGGCTTCTGATTCTGCTTTGCCCTGACTCATCTCTTCCACTTTCAGTTTGGGTTCATGCTATCCAATACAAATACTACATGAGCCACATGTTTATTTAATTGTGAATTTTCGAGGAACCACATTTTCAAAAAGTCAAGAGTATACAAACACTACAGTGCAGCAACAGCTAATGTGATGTGACAACAAAGGTAGACCGCAGTCCCACCCAAACAACAAGGTTGTGTTGAACAGGAAAATATTTCACATCACTTCACTTTTTAAATTTAAATTCTTTAAAATTAAGCAAAGTTTAAAGTTTATTTCCTCAGTCATGCTAGTCACGCTGTAAGTGCTTAATAATCTCGTGTGGCTGGCGGCCAGTGTTGTTAGCACAGTGGAGACGTCAGCTTCTCTGGCATCCCCACTCACACTGGGCGCACCAGCCCCACGCGGCCACAGTATTTTGTGTTTAACTCTATCAGAGCACCTATTGCTCTGTAATACAGTTGCCTGTTTACTTACTGGTCTCTGTTTTCCTTTAGACTCTATGCCTTTTCACAGTCGAGACTTTGTCTTATTATTCATCTTTGTACTTTAGCATCAGCAATCTTGGCCTAAAATAGCTGCTCAGTTTGTTTGTTTAAACGAGTTTGGATGCCTGAACAATAGCAACCTTCTCTGGGTCTTCACAGCACTATGAAATCTGGTCCCTGGCTTGCTCTTGGGCCTTGCCTCCTACCAACCCCTGCTTTGTTCACTCTGCTGCAGCTACCCTGACTCTTCTGCATATGTGCTAACCTCAGGCCCTCAGTGCTGTGTTCCCTGAGCCTAGATAGCCCTTCCCTGCAGAGCCAATGAGCTTTGCTTGCTACCTTACGGCATTCCAGCACCTCATTAAAGCTGCCTTTTGGGGGCACCCGGGTGGCTCAGTCAGTTAGGCATCTGCCTTGGGCTCAGGTCATGACCCCAGGTCCTGGAATCGAACCCCACATAGGGCTCCCTGCTCAGCAGGGAGTCTGCTTCTCCCCCCCAGTGCTCTCCCTGCTCACTCATGCTCTCTCTCTCAGATAAAATTTTTTAAAAATTAAAAAAAAAATCTTTAAAAAAAATAAAATAAAGCTGCTGTTTCTGGCCAACCTTTCAAAAATACGCCCTGATCTGCCAGCCATTGCCTACCTGAACTTTGTTTTTTCATGATATTGCCTGTCACTACCAAGCATTCACTATTCACTAGAGTGCAAGTTTCCTGAGAGCAGGCACTTTCTTATGTTTCTCAGTGATGTATTTCCAGAACCTAGAACAGTCTCTGGTACCCCATAGGAGCTCAGTAAATACTTATGATTGCAAGAAGGTTAGAGTGTCTATCACAAGAGAATTTAGGCAAAGAGAAAAGACAACAAGGCACTCAGAAGCAGAGTTCCAGAAATTGTAATACTTCTCCCACATCAAGTTTCAAAATGTCCATTACAAAGTTACCAAACAACCAGCTTTTCCTTGGTTTATGGTGTAAAAGTTGCTGTAGGAGATAAAGGATGATCATAAGTTTTAAGAGGCTGAGGCTACATGAGTATGTCTGATTCTCTATCCCCAGGATCAAGGGACCCCTGATCTCCAAAGGCAGAGGGTTGGATGGGTGGCATGTTATTGTCGGAAGCTTCCATGGCAGTTGGTAAAGAAGACCATCAGTTGGACTGGTGGAAGGGATCCAGCAGGATGCACAGAACAGAAAGGCACCAGGTAGGGAAGCTTCTGGGAAAAGCAGTCAGACTAGAGGTGGGGCTGCCCTATCCCACATGGCAGCGAGGTCGAGCAGAACACGGAAGGGCTAGAAGAAAGATCTAGGTCTTGGTCTGCATAGAGACCACTCTGGAACATGAGACGGTGAGTGAGACAGGCCACGCTCTCAGCCCTTTGTCCTCACTTGGGAAAAGGAAGTAACATGTATCTCCCAGGGTTGTTGTGAAGACGACATGCCATGATATCTGTGAAGGGCTCTGTAAGCTGTTAAATCTCTGATGAATACAAGTTATTAGCACTGTGGGCTTTTCTCCATGGGTTCTCGTCTCTGCCCACCCTACACATGCAATCATTGAGTTTATTGATTGTAAAGAACTCAGGGGTCTTGTAGACTTTTATCTTGTTACAAAACTCAGGCCCTTTTCTCTTGAATGTCCCTTGGGGTTTAGAAAAACAAATTTTATCTAGCCTTGAAGAACCACTGTAATCTGTGATTTAAGGAACTGTATTTGGCCTTTCAACGAATAATGTTTTCCAATGATTTCATATGTGAATTTCTTATCTCCTTGTATATACGATAAGCTGCTTGTCATTAAGAGCACAGACATCATAGTCATTCAGTCCTGGGTTTAAATCTTGGCTTTGCTACTTACTCGCTTTGTAGGGCTTTGGGTAGATTATGCAACCTTTTTAAGCATTAATCTTCTTGTCCACCATACTGACATTGTGATCTTATTTGTAAAGCATCGTTGTGAAAACTAAGATAATGCATCTAGAGTTCCTAATCTAATACCTAATACATGGTAAAAGTCCAACCAATTGTACCTTCTGAACAATAAACACTAGCAGAACACTAAGTACTAGACTGGGTTTTCCCAAAATACTTGACTGAGAACTGGATGTAAAGCCAAGGAAGCACACAGCAACTCAAGGCTGCTTGTGGTTGTAAGCTCCTCCCAGCCTATTAATAGGAACTGGGGTATGTCTTCCTGACCCAGGCAGAAACTTACATGGTAGCATAAAAGCAATTTATTTTCTTGGGTTGACAACTGATATATTTCACTTGAAATATGGCAGTGCCTTTAGGTAGAGGAAGGGGAGATTGCCGATATTAGTCCTGACAGATTTGGTTGGTGGGATAATTGTGGAAAATGAACACAGGGCAGCATAAGTTTATTTTAATTTTTTTAATATATATTTTTAGATTTATTTATTTGAAAGAGAAAGACAGAGAGGGCACAGGGGGAGAGAGAGAATCTTGAAACAGACTCCCTGATGAGTGCAAAGCCTGACATGGGGCTAGACTCCAGGACTCCAGGACCCCAAGATTATGACCTGAGCTAAAACCAAGAGTCAGCCATTTAACCAACTGAGCTGCCCAGGTGCCCTTTGGCAGCATAGTTTTGAGGATATTTTCCAATTTCAAATCCTCAGCCCCATTTTTAGACTCTGTGTCTTGATTTTGTCCAAAAGAATTTAATGGAATAAATAAATAAAATGCAGATATTTTATTATATATCACCAAAAATTATTAGCATTGTATTTTTTTTTGTTATTTGCTCAATTCATGCACACAATCAGTTTTTAAAACTCAACTCTGTGCTCTATTGTAGAAATCAAAGATGAGACTTTTTTTGTTTTGTTTTGTTTTTTGAGAAAGACCAAGTGCATGCAAGCGCAGGAGGGGGTGGGGTGGAGAGGCGTAGAGGGAGAGAATCCTAAGCCGACTTCTCCCTGAGCTGAATGTACAGCCTAACATAGGGACTGATACCATGATCCTGAAATCATGATCTGAGGCAAAATCAAAGTCAGATGCTTAACCACCTGAGCCACCCAGGTGCCCCTGAGACACGGTTCTTGACTTTAGGTTCTGGCACAGGAGTCAGACACATAATCAACTCTACTGAAATACTAAATGCACTATTTTGACAGTTGTGTTTGGAATGACGTGGGGTGTGTTTTTCCTGTCTTTTTTTTAAAAAAAATTAAAATAAGGCATACATTGTTAGGAAGAATTATTTTTCCTCTCAGTTTTTAGAGGACATTACACTTTTCTATTTTGCCTTTCATTGTGGAGTTGAGAAATAAGTCATCAGTGTAAATATCATTCCTCTGTAGGTAAAATCTTTTTGCTTTGACTAGTCTTACTATTTTCTCTCTGTTAATCTGCAGTTTTACTTTCGTATGTCTAGATCTGTATTTCTTTCACAAGGGATTCATTTTGATCCCTTAACATTTGTTTTTTCTTTTGTTGCCTTATTTTGGTATCATATCCAAGATATCACTGCCAAATCAAACAACATGAAGATTTTCCCCTATGTTTTCTTCTAAGAGTTCTATACTTTTAGCTCTTCCATTTAGGTTTGATCCACACTGAGTTAATTTTTGTATATGGTATAAGGTAAGAGGCCAACTTCATTTTTTTTTGCATGTGAGATATCCAGTTTGCCCAGTGCTAGTTGTTGAAAAGATCATTATCTCTTGAAATATTTCCTCTCCTCTTTTCTTTCTAGTTTCTCTTTTGGAAAGCTGGATAGACACAGATTTAGCTTTCTTTGTCCTTCATGTTTCTTAATCTCTCTTTGTCTCCATTATCTTTGTGATATTAATTCTGTATACTTTCTTCAGCTTTGCAAAATTCTTCTTCTGGGTCAGTTTACTATTTAATCTGTCCACTGAGTTTTAAGTTCAATTATTATATTCGTTTCATTTTTGGAAGATCTATTTAGTTCTTTTCTACATATGTCTGGTCATTTTTTAGTCTTTTATTTTCATACTTTTAACTGATTCTCCTATTTTATAAACATACTATATAAACTTATTTAATGCTCTGTAACCATTAATATCTATACTTAATGTCTTGGAAAGTAATTTTCCCCCTAAGATGTTATTTCTGTGTCTCTCAGGGGTTTGTGTCCTCTTGTATTTTGTAATTTTTGATTGTGAGCTACTATTCTTTGGAACTTTCTGGGAGTTCTTAGAGGCCTGAGTGGAGAGAATTTGTGGTTTCTTTTGCCCGACTCTTGAGTACTACCAATTTGCAACCACTTTGAGTAAATTTTTGATTTCTTTGTTTTTGGAACATGAAGGAAATCTGAACTCAGGTCCCAAACTTATCTGAGGTTAAAAATTCACAAAGGAGATTTTTGGATCCTGTACTAAATACCTCAACTGATATTATTATTTCTCACTATATTCTTCTGAGAGGTTATATGTGTGTCTCTTTAAACTATTCACTGACTGTGTAATCCTTTGCAACTCCTGGAAAAATGTTTGGGTCTCTAATCTTACTCTTGAACTGACAGACTCACAGACTTATTGTGCTGCCTCCAAGTGGCCATCAAAACAAATGCTCTAGATTACTGTGTATCAGCAAATGCTCTAGAACAGCCCTTCACTTTAACATTCACCCACCTCTTTGGTTTTGTGCTGTGGTTTCATCTTTGACCTTGGAATATCTTTTTGATTTTCTTGTGAAACAGGAGACTTATTAAATTTTTCCTGGTGGTTTATAGCAGAAAGGTTTTTCAGATGTGAAATCCTCTGTAATACTATATATCTCTCTGGGTTTCTGTAGTGCTAAATTCAATGATGTTTCTAACTTGATCTTTGATTTGTTTTATGTGTATTTTTATGTGTACTTTATGTGTATGTTTTTATGTGTATTTTATGTTAATTTATAGACTTGTCTATGAAATAGATATTATCATGATCATTATTTACATTTTTGGTAGGCAGCAGAAGAAAAGGGTGAGAGAGAACATTAGGCAGACTCCACACCCCGCTTGGAGACCAATGCTGGGCTCCATCCCATGGCCCTGAGGTCAGGACCCTGAGCTGAAATCAAGAGTTAGAGATCCAATGACTGAGCCATCAGGTGCTCCAATTGTTATTCCTACTTTAAAGATGAGGAAACTGAGGCATAGAAAAGTTAAATAATATGCCCAAGGTCACAAAGCCATTAAGTAGTAGATATTTGGATCTGAGATCTCTGGCTTCAGGGCACATACACTTCAGTCAATCACATTCAGTTTCTGCTTTGTGCTCAGCTTCCTGCTTAAAATCAGAATGAGAAGGCAATGCATACCCATATGGAACCTCCAGAAAACAATATTAGAAAATAATGTGTACTATAATTTGTTTTTTTTTTTTAATTTTTTATTTATTTATGATAGTCACAGAGAGAGAGAGAGGCAGAGACACAGGCAGAGGGAGAAGCGGGCTCCATGCACCGGGAGCCCGACGTGGGATTCGATCCCGGGTCTCCAGGATCGCGCCCTGGGCCAAAGGCAGGCGCCAAACCGCTGCGCCACCCAGGGATCCCAAGAAAATAATGTGTACTATAATTTGATGTTAGGTGTGAAGGTTCTTAAGTATTACAGATGTTCGTGGAAAGGATAATCAATGGGGACATTTCCTGCCGGTTTTGGTCTTGAAATGGGTCTTGAGAAATGGATTTGAGCTAAATAGGAGAAAAAGGAATGAAGGAGAAATTCCAAAGTGGGGGAGATATGAACCCAATGGCAGAAGTAGAAATAAGCATGATACTATATGTTTGAGAATACTGGCCTATGAAGAAGGTCTTCTTCAGGAAGACTTGGACAATTCAGCTGGAGAGGTATGGAAAAGCCTAAAAGCCAGATAAAGAAATTTAGATATACTAGGTAGAAATTAGGTTTAAGGAAGATACCTTTGTAACAGCATACTGGATGGAAATTATCAAGAACTATGAAGGGTCTGACATTTTACCTTACCTCTAATCAACAAAGTTAGCCCCTTCCAAGGATGTTGGCAGAAGACACAATTCTCCTGAGCTAGTAACAAAGGACTTTATTATTCGTGGTACAACAAACAGCATGGGTTTCACTTTCACATTCATTCTCCTTGCTGCTTGGGTTCCACAGAAATGATGCAGAGTGAATCCTGTATATGCCATGGCTTGCTATCATAGCTGAAGAACCCCAGGCCTGAGGAATTCAAATCGTTTGTAGTGGTCTGCAAAAACCCCTGCCTGACTTTTGCCTGGAGGGGGATATCATCTTTATTATACGCATACTATTATATAGTATACAACCCTGTTCCCTGCTCTAGAGGGAGACAGTCTGAAAATAAAGCCATCTGTGCCTCTGCTTGCAAGAAAAGAAACAACATGAGAAACCCATGAAAAGTTGTTTCCCAGCAGAAGTAATCTGAAAAATAGCAATCTGAGTATGAAGTGTTTGGAATATTTCACGTAAGCTCTATAAGATCAGGGATCTTATCTGTTGCTATTGATTGAATGTTTGTGTCCCCTCCTCCCCAAAATCATATGTTGGAGCTCTAATCCCCAATGTGATGGTATTTGTAAGTAGGGCATTTGGGAGGTCATTAGGTCATGAAAGTAGAGCCCTCATGAGTAGAATTGGTAAATTTCTAAGAAGATGATGATCTCTCTCTGCCATGAGAGGATACAGAAGGAGGCCATGTGCAAAGCAAGAAGACAGCCCTCAGCAGACATTGAATTTGCTGGCACCTTGATCTTGGGCTTCCCAGCTTCCAGAACTGTGAGCAATAAATGTTGGTTGTTTAAGCCACCCATGTGATGGTAACTTGTTACAGCAGTCCACATTGACTAAGACACCAGTTGTCAGTCTTGTTCACTGTACAGGTCCTCCAGATAAATGTGTAACAGGCCTTTAATAAATATTTACTATCTAATAAATATTTAGTATCTAACAATTTTTGAGTGTTTATTATGTGCCAGGCCCACTATATATCACTTGACAAGTGTTAACTTTAAATCCTTATAACAATAGGTACTTTTATTTTTAAAGATTTTATTTATTTATTCATGAGAGATACAGAGAGAGGCAGAGACATAGGGAAAGGGAGAAGCAGGCTCCCTGTGGGGAGCCGATGTGGGACTTGATCCCAGGACCCTGGGATCTGACCTGAGCCAAAGGCAGATGCTCAACCACTGAGCCACCCAGGTGCCCCAATAGGTACTTTTAGCATCCCACTTTACAGATGGGATACACACGTGTGCGAGCGTGAGTAAAACTGGTAAACAAGTTCAGCAAAGTTGAAAGATACAAGATCAATATATAAAAATCAGTTGTATTTCTGTACGCTAGCAATGAGCAATCCAAAAATGAAATTAAACAATTCCATTTACAATACCATCAAAAAGAATGAAATACTTAGGGATAGATTCTTATTAAGATGGCATATTCCACTTCAAACCCACTAGTATGGCTAGTACCAAAAAGAAAGCCAGGAAAACAACACAAAATAACAAGTGTTGGTGAGGATGTGCAGACGTTGAAACCCTTGTGCACCATTGGTGGGAATGTAAAATGATGCAGGCTATGGAAAACAGTATAATGGTTCTTCAAAACTTAAAAACAGAATTACTATATTATCCAGCAATTTTGCTTCTGGATATATACCCCAAAGAATTGAAAGTACGAACTCAAACAGGTATTTGCACACCCTCCTTCACAACAGCACTGCTTACAATGATCTTATGCAACTCAAGTGTATTTCAAGGGATGGATAAAAAGGGTGTGGTATATACATGTGATGGAATATTTTTCAGTCTTAAAAAGGAAGGAAATTCTGACACAACTTACAAAATGGATGAACTTTTGAGACACTGTGCTGAGTGAAATAAGCCAGTCACAGGACAAATGCTCTATGATTATTACACTTACGTGAGGTACCTATAGTAGTCAAACTCAAGGACATGGAAAGTAGCACGGTGATTGCCAGGAGCTGGGCAGAGAGAGGAAAGGAGCTATCAGTCAGTGGTTATGAGTTTCAGTATTAGAAGATGAAAAGAATTCTGGAGATGGATAGTGAAGATAGTTGTAAACAGTGTGAATAACCAAATGTGGAATAGTCATATAATAGAATATTACTCAGCCATAGAAAGGAAGTATTGATACATGTATAACATAGATGAACCTTAAAAACATTATGCTAAGTGAAAGAATTCAGATGCAAAGGGTCACATATTCTATTCTGGACATTTATATGTTAAGAATAGTCAAATCCATAGGAACAGAATGTACATTAATAGTCACCAGGGAGTTGAGGCTGAGGGAATTGAGAAGTACGGTGTTTGTTTTTAGAGAGATGGAGATGTTTTGTAATTAGTAGTGATGGTTGTACAACATGGTGGATATACAGAAAGTTACTACATTTTATACTTTAAAACTGGTAAAGGGGCACCTCAATGGCTCAACTCCTGATTTTGGTTCAGAGCATGATATCAGGTTTGTGAGATCAAGCCCGAAGTCAGGCTCCATGATGAATGTGGAGCCAGCTTAAGATTCTCTCTTTTCCTCTCCATCTGCCCCTCTCTCAAAATAATGTATGTATACCTGAGTTCACACAAAACTTTAGTTTCTTTTTTCTCCTACCTCCCTCTTTTCTCTTTCTTTCTTTTCTTTTTTCTTTCTTGTTCATCAATTAAAAAAAAAAAAAGAAAAAAAAAGTCCCTCCTTCCGGTGGGAGAACCTACCAATAGACCTTTGATTTCAGTTTCCCATTACATTCCAAACTCTGGTTTCTATGTTTTCTTTTATCAGGAGAAAACTGATTTTGTGAAAGAGTAGACATATAACTAGGCAGTTACTACCTGGCATTTCAAAAGGTTGGTTGCAGTTCTCCAAGAACAAATCCCAAGAAGTTTCATAGCGAAATAAACAGAAATCTCAAGTGACGCTTTAGTAAGATATTGTGGGAATCAGTACTGTTGTATCTACGCAGGTCTAGTTAGTTCATCTGTATGAGTGGTCAGAGAATTTCCCTAGAGAATTAGGAATTTACAAGGCTGCTCTCAGAGCTGCTAAAAACCAGAACATTTTTTACTCATTCCTTCATCTTCTATGGTTACTTAAAGAAATATACATTACAAATTTCAAGTCTAAGAACTGGTCTAGTTGAGGACAAACATGTCTGGTAGTGTAACTTCATGTGTAAGAGGAATGCTCCCTTCACGGCCTATGTCACAGACAGAGAGCATCCATATAGCTGTGTGGCATGATGTCTACACTGCTTTACATGAGATTTTCCTACCCTTGTGACTGTTCCAAAACTTCATTTCTCTCTTCAGACTCTATATGGCCCTCCACTTCCTCTCTCAAATGGTGCCTGTGACTTCATCAAATGAAGGGAGGCCAGCAGGCAGGTCCAACCTCAAATTCATCTGCCCACGTGGAAGGGAGCCACACGGCTATGTACAGAAGGGAACACTAGTGGTAACATAAACCTCTTACACTGAATTCACATCTTGCTTCTGAAGGCAGTAGCTATTTTCCTGTCTCTTTCAATCTTTAGAAATTTTTTTTTTTAAGATTTAATTTATTTACTTGTGAGAGACACACAGAGAGAGGCAGAGACACAGGCAGGAGAAGCAGGCTTCCTGCAGGGAGCCGGATGGGGGAATCAACCCAGGACCCTGAGGTCATGCCCTGAGCCAAAGGCAGACACTCAGCTGCTGAGCCACGCAGGCGGCCTGTCTCTTTCAATCCTGACTCACAGAATTTCTCAACCTCAACCAGACGCAGTTTTATTGTAGTCCTCACAGCTTCTTGAGACTCTGCATTTCTGTGGCCTCTGTGAAACTCCTCTCTTCTTGGGTCTTAGATTCTCAGGCTCCTTTATGGATCCCTCTTTCCCTGCCCATCCCCTAGAGGTTGGATCCCTCAGAGTACCACCTCTGGTTTTCTCTCTGTTTACTCCTCCTGGTTATCTCATTTCTTTACGTGATTATAACCATCATGTGTGTGTGGATGCTTGCTAAGCATCTCTACTTGGAGACCCCACAGGCACTTCAAGCTTGGCATGGCCCAAATTGCCTCACCTACAAATGTATACCTCCTTTTCCAGTTTGCCTGCAACTTATCTACTGAATTCAATCCTCTCATCACTGTGCCAGTCAGGATTCTGGTAGGGTGCTCGAAGACAATTTCAGATCCCCTATATGGACCTTGAGCTAAGAGTAAGAATGGAAAGCTCTGAGGTCATCATTTCCTTCTCTAAGTTCTCCAGCATGCTTAGAAGCAACTAGTCAATCCTAGTATAGCTCGAATTGTCACTAAAATATCCTATGGCACCCAAAGCTTTACCTTTTATGGCAGAAGTTGGCAAACTAAGCCTCCAGGACCAAATCTGGCTTGCTCTGTGTTTTTGTAAATAAAGTTTGATCAGGACACAGCCACGCCCACTCTGATACTTACTGTCTAGGGGCTGCTTGTGTGCTACAGCCACATTGTTGAGTGGCTGTGGCTCGCAAAGCCTAAAATATTTGCTATCTCTCCCTTTTCAGAAAACGCTTACCAACCCCTGTTCTACAGGCATTTGATGAAAGGTGGCAAGATGTGACAATCCGTAACTGTTTGCCGTGTAAATGTTCATGCCACATGGTACCGGTGTCCTCTTTACCACTGGAAACAGAGCCTTCATTCATACATTTCAATCTAACAAAACCGGAGAATGAGTTCCGGATAACTCAGAACCTATTGAGAGAACTCACCCTTCAGGCCCTAGACCCTGGAATCATGTCCAGCACAAAATTCCCTATCAGTGAGAGTTTGATTGGAGAAGCAAAAGCCACCACTCTACTTTCCGTCTCTGAATTTGACCATTGGCATCTCTAGGCACCTCACAGAACCAAACAGTATTTTTGGGTTTCTCTTTGTTTCTGTGACTGGCTTCCTTCACTCAGCATAATATTCTCAAGGCTCATCCATGGTATAGCCTGTGTCAGAATTTCCTTCCATTTAAAGGCTAAATAATACTCTGGTGGGGGCACCTGAGTGGCTCAGTCAGTTAAGCGTTCCACTCTTTTTTTTTTTTTAATTTTTTTTAATTTATTTATGATAGTCACACAGAGAGAGAGAGAGAGGCAGAGACACAGGCAGAGGCAGAAGCAAGCTCCATGCACCGGGAGCCTGATGTGGGATTCGATCCCGGGTCTCCAGGATTGCGCCCTGGGCCAAAGGCAGGCGCCAAACCGCTGCGCCACCCAGGGATCCCCAAGCATTCCACTCTTGATTTCAACTCAGGACTTGATCTCAAGGTTGTGATATTGAGCTCCAGGTCAGCCTCCATGCTCCCTACCACTGACCCCCATACCCCTGCTCACATGTAGGCACACGTGCTCTGTCTCTCTCTCATAAATAAATAAATAAATAAATAAATAAATAAATAAATAAATAATCTTTAAAGGCTGAATAATATTCTGTTGTGTGCATCCACCACATTTTGCTTCTCCATTTTTCTGTCAATGGACATTTGTGTCATTTCCATCTTCTGGCTGTTGTGGTAATGCTGTGCATATGTGGATGTACAAATATGTCTTGAGTTTCTGCTTTCAGTTTTTTTGGGGTATAAACTAAAGTGGCATTTCTAGATCATATAGTAATTCTATTTTTAATTTGTGGAGGGACTGCCATGCTATTTTCCACATTTCCACCCACAGCAGAATTTCTCACTTCTCCACATCCTCATAACACTTGTTCATCTGTTTGTTTTCGCATAATAGCCACCCTAATAGGTGTGAACCGCTATCTCACTGTGGTTCTGATTTGCATTTCCCTGGTGATTAGTGATGTTGAGCATCTTTTCCTGTGCTTGATGACCATTTGTATGTCTTCTTTGGAAAAATGACTATTCAATTCAATTTACTCTATTTTGATTTGGTTGTTATTGTTGTTGTTGTTAGGATGTAGGAGATTATATATATATATATATATATATATATATATATATATATATATATATACCTGTACATGTATGAATATATATAATCTATTAACTTCTTATCAGAGATATAGTTTGCAATTATTTTCTCCAGTTCCATGGTTGCCTTTTTACTCTGGGGATAGTGTCCTTTCATGCACAAAAGTTTTAAATTGTTTTTTAAATTTTTAAATTTTGATAGGCCAATTTACCGATTTTTTCTTTTGTTGCCTGCCCTTTTGATGTCCTAGCCAAATCACTGCAACATGCAATGTCATGAGACTTTCTCCTTGTGTGTTCTTCTAAGGGTTTTCTGGTTTTAGCCTTTATATTTAGATTTTTGATCCAGTTTGAGTCGATGTTTGCATATGGTATAAGATGAGGATAACTTTATTCGTTCATGTGTGACTATCCAGTTTTCCCAATACTTTTTTGTTGAAAAGACTGTCATTTCCTCATTGAATGGTCTTCAAACTCTTGTCAAAAATCAGCTTCCTATATAAACAAAACAAAACTTGTCAATGGGTCCTCATTATGTGCTGAATAAAGTCCAGACTCCTTAGTAGGCCACTCAAGGTTCTCCACATCCCGTCTTCTACGATTTACCCTCCCTCGCCCCACTCCTGTCCCCACTTTCCCCCTTGTACTTCTTTTATAACTTCTGAACTTGTGTCTAACTGCTTGCATGTCTTGTCACAGCCCATCTCCCTATACCACTGTACCTTTGCTTACACTGCTCTGTCTGCCAAGAACATCCTTCCTAACTTTCAGGAGTGACTCCTCCTTATTTTTCCTTTAGGAATTAGGTTATACGCCATCTTTTTTCAAGTTTTTCCCAAACCCCCATGTTGGGCTATGGCCCCCTCTTCTGAGTTCCAGTGGTCCTCAGTCTATGTTTGGTTAAAACATCATATTCTATAGCTCTTGTCTATATATTCTCCAGGACCAGAGACCAGATCTTTTTTTGTTTGTTGGTTTAACTCCCAGTGTCTACACACAATTTTTGGCATGTAGATTACATTTGTTAAAAAATTAATTTTAACGGAATGAAAAAGAATTTTGTCTCTAAGGCAGGTGCCTGCTGCTAAGGGTCAGATACCACTGCCATCAGCAAAGGGACACCCAAGTGGGACGAATTCTCTCATATTGGTCCTGAGGATCAGGCTCCATGGGATGTAGAATATATGAAATTTTGCAGGAGAATGTAACTATCAGATGACTTTCATATCATAGATTGGGAAAATTCTGTTGCCAAATCACTACACGAGGTGTCTATTTGAAAAAGTATATAAAGTATAGGTTATTCCAAAGGCTACTGAGCAAAAATCCAATTCCTCTGTGGTGTAGTAGTCCTTCCTGGAGGAATGCCAGAGGTCCTGGGAACCTTATTACTCTTCAGTGCAGTTGAGATGGAAACATGTGTTACTCAACCTTAGCTCTTTAAGTCTTTCTTTTTTATAAAAGATTTTGTTTATTTATTCATGAAAAACACACAGAGAGAGACAGAGACACAGAGGGAGAAGCAGGCTCCCTATGGAGAGCCCAATGCGGGACTCAATCCCAGGAGCCCTGGATCATGACCTGAGCCCTAGGCAGACACTCAGCCACTGAGCCAGCCAGGTGCCCCAGCTCTTTAATTCTTGACCCTGTTTCCCCAAATGCATTTCAGTGAGTGTAGAAGTTGCAATTATTTTGTAGACAGTATGGTTATAAACTCAAAGGATATTCTGTATGCATGGCTTCCAGGACTTCAAAAATGAACAAATGCATTTACAGCAGAATATGTAGTAGTGGGTACCTACTCTGTGGTGCCGGATGCTGGGAGAGGCCAATTCAGTAGCCACAACAAGAGACACATGCTCATACCCTGCTCAGAACCATTAGTCATACACAGACATGGCATGTCCAAGCAATGAACTTGATAATGGGAAGACCACAATCTGTGTAGCCATGCGAAGGGTGTAGGTGATGAACTTCCTGATGCCAATCCTCCTCTGCATTTGGTAAACTTGAGAGTAAGGAGTTGCTGGAGTACCATGTAGTTTTCTGCACAGTATCTTTTCTATAATATGTCCTTGATAAATGTTTGATACAATATCTAATTCCTGAGAAACACTGTGTTTTTCAGTGAATTTTCTATAGTTGCCTGCATTTTCATAGGAAGTGCATTTTTAATGGCTAGTATCATTCCGATATGCTCAATTTTGTGATGCAACCATTCTTTTAAAAATTGTGATAATGGCGATCCCTGGGTGGTGCAGCAGTTTGGCACCTGCCTTTGGCCCGGGGCACGATCCTGGAGACCCAGGATCAAATCCCACGTCGGACTCCTGGTGCATGGAGCCTGCTTCTCCCTCTGCCTGTGTCTCTGCCTCTCTCTCTCTCTCTCTCTGTGTGACTATCATAAAAAAATAAAAAATAAAAAATAAAATAAAAATTGTGAAAATGCCAGACGAGCTGACAAATAGCAAACAAGTATTCTTTAAGATTTTTTTTTAATTTTTATTTATTTATGGTAGTCACAGAGAGACAGAGAGAGAGGCAGAGACACAGGCAGAGGGAGAAGCAGGCTCCATGCAGCGGGAGCCCGATGTGGGACTCGATCCCGGGTCTCCAGGATAGCGCCCTGGGCCAAAGGCAAGCGCCAAACCACTGCGCCACCCAGGGATCCCCCAAACAAGTATTCTTTAATTTTAAATGCTTAAGTATTTAATGAGAGGACTTAAAGAAAATGAGAAGCCCCATTCTGGTAGTAAGGACATGGGGTGGGGTGATCCCCTTGAATAAATGAATAGTAATTAAAATGGTCCAGCAAAAAAGATCCCATCTATTTTGGGGTGCCTGGTTGGCTCAGTGGTAGAGCATGCAGCTCTTGATCCGGTGTGAGTTCAAGCCCCACCATAGACATAGAGTTAAAAAAGATTGCATCTATTTTTAACCTGGTTACCATGGCCCCTGTGTGTTTCATGTTGCTAATTATATTGTTTTAATTTTACTTAAAGTTTATTAATTCCAGATTAGATATGTCTCTCTCAGTCTTGGTTAAAGTAGGATTCTGGGATGCCTGGGTGATTCAGCGGTTGAACGTCTGAAGATCCTGAACATCAGGATCCTTGTGAGGAGCCTGCTCCTCCCTCTGCCTCTGTCTCTGCCTGTCTCTGCTTTGACCCTTAGCCTCTTTGGCCTTGGTTTCCTTGTCTGAAAAATGCGGGAGTTGATTGGTGCTATCTAACAACCTTCCAGTGTTAATAACTGGTGACTCTGTTCTTTTTGCTGATGCTGGTGCTCTTCCTCCTATAAAACAACTTAGAAAATGAGCCTCAACTTCTCAGGCTTTATTCCTTCCCCTCTGAAGTGAGCAGAGGAAACTGATGTATGAGGTACAGAGAGAATCCAAAAGACTTCTGAGCTGAAGGGCTATTTCTCAGTTTGAAGGATCCCATTGCCAAAAATGGAAGTGGTGTTTCAAGTGTTGTTTTTGCCATGTTCCTTGGACTTAAATGGAACTGAATTCTTCTCTTGCAAAGATGGAAAGGAGAGGAGGGGGTATGTTGCTGGGAGCTGGCTGCTAATCTATGCACCAGAGGTCCAAGTTCAAATATGCTTTCAGAAAAGCTTCAGTTCTTTTTTCTCCACACACAATGGAACTGTTGTGCATCTAGAAGCTGGGAGAAGGCAGCCGGATTTCTAGAGCCCAATGGCCAGCATCTTTCTGATTGCTTCTTGATCCTCTTCTTTTGGAGACACGCTCCACAGGACACATTGGTCTGGAGAATAAAATACTTGTCAGTCATTGTCATAAAGTCTAGAAAACAAGAAGCCCATCTTGAATGGGTATTACCAAGACCTTGTTAGCACTTGGCCTCAGTAAATCATTCAGCAGCATGTGAAAAGAGACTTTCAGTAGAACAAGGGGCTTTAAGTACTTTAATGTCACCTTAATGATTTGTCCTAGCTGTGCTGACCATTTTGGGTAGGTAAGTTCCTAGACTGCTGGGTCCTTTTGCTGGGTTAGTTTAATTTTGTAAACTACCCCATATAGGAATGTGTTGAATAAATGCCCATCTGATTGTAGAAGTCCAGAAGTATTTCTGTGCCTCCTGTTTACAGGGTCTAATCAGATGGTCTCTGAAATGGCTCTGGTCTTCTTTTCGGGAACAATGTTTAAAATGAGATATTATGGTTTTTTTTCTGCTACACTCTTTTTTTGTGTCATTTCTCTTCAAATGGATGAAATTTAAGAAATTGGCAGGAAAGGAAACTGAAATTTAGAGATAAGGATAGGTGGCTGCATTTGGATACAATGATGGTGACATTTATTCAGTGTTTGCTCTGTCCCAGGCCCTGATAGAGGCACCTTCTGAATTTAATTCATTTAATCCTCAAGGTGACTCTGTAAAATAGATATTATCTTTATCACCCTAAAGATGAAACACAGGGAGATTAAGTCACAAATCTGATAGATCATTGAGCCAGCCTCCCAAAGTGATACTTAGAGCCCCAGACTATACTAATTTCCCATGAACAGGGTGTTCCCCAAACTTCCATGCCTCTTGGCTTTATGTTGTGCTGTGTCCCAGATACACATGTCATATTGTGGTGTTGTGCTTTAATTCTGCATAAGTTCTTGACTATTCATTGTGCTTATACTCTGCTTCCCAGACATAAGGTGAGCAGGAAGCAATAGAAGAGTGAGTAGGAGTGGAAAGCTAGGGAAGAAGTCATGATGTTGAGTCCATACATGTACGCACACATGCACCCACACCGACCCACCTGCACTCAGAAGCTGACCCACTTATTTATTTTATGTTCACATCATGCATGTGTTCTCACAGGCCCTCTCCTGCCAGGTTATACATAGTCCTTCCCTCAGGGAACTGCCCTTTCCAGTCCAGCTCGTGGGAAGGGGCAGGAAGGGGATGACATCCCTTCCAAGAGTCTGCCAGAAAACCATGTTTGGACAGGGCCACTTATAAGAACTGATCAATAAGAATGGCTAAACCTTTGTGAGTGAAACAGCACAAGTACCAACTCTAGGAGCATAGAAAGAAATCATTCCCGTCTTTCAGGAGCTCAGCAGTGATAAAAGCAAACACAAGTTCTGATGTGTCATCCCCAATCTGTGCCCACAACCCAGGACGCCAAGACTAGTATTTTGGGACATGTTGTGGGATATGTTGTCATGTACTCTATAGTTTCTCCTACCCTGGATTTAAAAACAGCTCCAATGCTTCCAACCATACAAATACTGTGTCATTACGATGAATGTGGTTGAATTAATAGTGAAAGATATCTATGGGGACACCTGAGCGGCTCGGATGGTTAAGTGTCTGACTTCAGCTCATGTCATGATCCCAGGGTCCTGAGATCCAGCCCAGGTAGGGGAGGTCCCTGCTCAGCCTGAAGTCTGTTTGTCCTTATGCCCCTCTCCCCCATCCGTGCTCTCTGTCTCTCTCTCAAATAAATAAATAAATAAATAATAAATCTTTGGAAAAAAGTTAAGAAAAATATCTATGGTATAATTATTAGGTGAAATACACTTGCAGAAATAGGATGTTTGGTATGATCCCATTTGTGTAACAAAGATAGAAATACAGACATAATAACAGTAATAAAAATGCACAACAATAATATCTGTATAGTGCTGATTATACACTGGTCATTATTCTAAGTGCTTTACATTTATTAACTTATTTATCTTCACAACAATCCCATAAAACAGATACTAATATTATCTAAATTTTATATGAAGAAATCAAAGGAGAAGTTAAGTAACTTGCTCAAGACCACCCAAGTAAATGGCAAAGTCAGAATTCAAATCCCGGGATCCTGGCTCCAGACTGTCTATTATTGACCAGTATGCTGTACTGTAAATGCCATGTAAGCACAGAACAATTCTGGACAAATAACAGAGCAAACTGCTAACAATGGTTAGCTAAGAGGAGATGGTGGGGTAAGGGACAGGACAGGAAAATTTGTTTTTATAATACATACCTTTGTACTTCTGGGGTATTATTCTCAAACTATTTTATATTTGTTTACAGTTTTAGGAATCCTTTAGCAACTACAGATAGTCATTAAATCTGGACAGATTCTGTTTCCAGGAGGAGAGCCTGAGATGCAGGTTGGCTACAAGTAGGAAGGAAAGAGCAGGATTTGACTTAAAAAGAAGAGGGTGATGCGAGGTAGTTGGGGCAGGCAGAGTCCTGGGGCAGGAAGTGTGCTGGTGCCTGCTGGGGGTGGGCTGGGAGATGGGATTTAGTGATAAATGGGTATAGTTTCAATTTTAAGATAAAAAAAAAGGTGGGACTCTTTTTTCTTTTAATAATAAATTTATTTTTTATTGGTGTTCAATTTGCCAACATACAGAATAACACCCAGTGCTCATCCCGTCAAGTGCCCCCCCTCAGTGCCTGTCACCCATTCACCCCCACTCTCCTCCCCTTCTACCACCCCTAGTTCGTTTCCCAGAGTTAGGAGTCTTTATGTTCTGTCTCCAGAAGGTGGGACTCTTAACTATAGGGAGCAAACTGGAGGGGAGGAGGGTGTGGGGATGGGGTTACTGGGTGATGGACGTTAAGGAGGGCACATGATGGGATGACCACTGGGTGTTGTATGCAAATGATAAATCACCCGACCCATCTGCCTCTGAAACTAATAATACATTCTATGTTAATTAATTGAATTTAAATTTAAAAAGTAAATTTAAGGAAAAAAAGAGAGGGTAGGGATGGATGGTGGTGGTGGTGGCATACTGTGGATCCATCTAATAATACCACTGAACTGTGGTTAAGATGGTAAATTTTATGTTAAGTGTATGTTGCTCCAATAAAAAAGAAACTGAAGAGGGAAAAAAAGAGAGAAGAGGGAAGAAGACAACTGAGGAGCCAGAGATGTGACAAAGAAGGGAAAGGAGTTGAAATCAGTGCATTAAAGTGTTCCCGAGGACCTCGGGTAGCTGATGCTGCCAGCTTTAACAACCTGTACTTAAATACAAAGTCTCAGTCGGGAGAAAACTTCTGTTCTCCATGTACATATATGAAGTGGTTTGCACACTTTATAAATTAACCAGTAATTGTCCTTTCGGGGGATGGTTAGAGGGTCTCCGGGAGAATCCCAATCAGAGCACACTTACTTATTTCCATCCCGAGACTGGAGATTTTGGTTTGGAGCAAAGGTTGCTATGGTAAAGCAGGAGTGAGCTCCTTGTCTCTGAAAAATGCAAATACAGATTGATCCTCTCTCTGTTGGAACAGTATGGATAAATGGGACCATCCACAAAAACACCAGCGTGGGAGAGCAGGGACCAGGGGTAGCCTCTGGGACCCCTTTCTGGTCTGCTGATGGGCCTTGGTGAGGTGACCCTCCCTTCCAGCAGATCCTAATAGCTCCTTTGCCAGATCTGCTATCAGCTTACCCACCTTTGCCCTTGAACTAAAGCCAAGGTCTCTGGAAGAAGGAGCATGCTATTGCCTTTCATACTGGGGCCTTCCTAGCACACACAGGTCAGGCAGTACTCAGTGCTGCAAGGTTCCCGGGGCCTCATGTGTGGGGAACCGTCACTGGAAAGACTGAGTGTCTGGAAAGAGCCTCTAAAGGACCATCAGTCAGGGCCAACAGCCATCTAACAGCCATCCTCACTTAAGACATCTCTGACAATTTTGTTTTTTTGGAGTACAAATGAGATTTTCTTAGTTTTTCCTACGCTTGTATGGACTTTACTTTAGAGCTTGGCATGTTTTCATTTGGGGAAGTATAAAGAGGTACCACCTTCATATCTCTTTCCTGTGGTCACTGTTTCATCTCCAGATAGCTACCTTAGTAGTAATTATAGCTATATTTACTGAGTGAATATTACATGCCAGGAATCATTCCTGAACACTTCTCACTAGAAAATGCTGCAATGGGGAATCTTGCCGCCATTTTATAAATGGATAAAACTGATAATCAGAAGTTCAGAGCCTTATCCTGGGCCCCTCACTTGTGACAGAGGTGGGCTTTGAACCTAGGTCGGTTCAACTCCAAAGCTGGTAAATTTATACATTAAATTTTGCATTATACATTATGCTACATTTTCCTTCCAAGAGAAAATAGGAACAATTTTCTGGTATAGGAAAAGATGTTAGGGTTCAAAATCAATGGCCAAGAAAGAATTCTTGAGATGCCTTTGGTACAAAAAGGTGGTTTTATTAAAGCACAGGGATGGGACCTGTGGGCAGAAAGAGCTGCACTGGGGGCGTGAGGAGTGGCCCTTTATAAACTTTCAAATTGGGAGGAGTTTAGGGAGAGTGTAAATCTCTGAGGAACTTTGGTAGCAAGGTTTCCAGCAAGGACCTGCAGGGAGCTAGCTATTGTTGGGAAAAGGTCATTTACTACTTACTGCCTAATAAAACCCTAGTCATGAGACCCTTCAGATGTATATTGGTCAGCCATATGCTGGGAGGGATGATTGCAAACACGCATCTTGGGGGGGTAGAGATAAAGGAAATTTGCAGAGGCATTTTTTTTTACATTAAAGTAGACTTACAGGCTCCTGGGGGTCGGGCTAAGATTGCCTTTTGCCCTGAGCATAGTAGGAACATCGAGGCAGCTGAGGCCCTAGAGGAATGTCACTTTGTCTCTTTCAAGGGCTTGTCAATGGGCTGTAGGTAGTAAGAAAATTTAATATTTTTTCTGCCTTTGTTTCCCACATCATTTTCTATTCAAGTAGTTCCTTGATAAAGAGGTGGCCAGAGCTTCGACATGAGATCAGAGATGTAACTTGTCAGATATAAGGTTTCAGAGTCTCCTCCACCTTACCAGGTATGAAAGGCATTTGCATATATGGAACCTTGGGAAGCTACATTTCCTCAGCTACTAAATACAGTAAGGTCCTAGAAGGGTTACTGTATCCCCAAAGTTCCTCATTTACTTGGAGGACTCTAGCACTAAGGATTTGCTCTAATTGTGTTCAGAAGCCTGTAGAACGAGCCAAGCTAATCCACTTCTCTCCCATTGCAAGGCCAATGGCAGGCTCTCTGAGCTTGTCACTGCCCACAGGGGAGGTAGGAGATGACTATTTCAGTGCTTCTGGCTAGGTCTCTAAGGAAGAATCATTGATTATCAGTGAGGGCTGATTGGTATCTGAGAATTGCTTCTCTGCTGATGGTATGTTTTATATGACATTTTATATGACATTTTGCCTATGAAAAGGCAAAATTGAAAAAATCAAACAAAACAAAACAACCTACTGGGTGGCCAGAAGTTGAGGATGAGGGTTAGATTAATAGGTAGAGCACAGGGGATTTTTGTGTGATACTATAATGGTAGATATATGTCAGTACACATTTGTCAAAACCTATAGAATGTACAACAGCAGGAGTGAACCCTAATGTAAAGTATGACTTTGGTGATAATGATGTGTCAATGTAGTTTCTTTGATTATAACAAGTATACCATTCTATGCAGGTTGTTGATAGGGTAGAGGCTGTGTGTATGTGGGACAGAGAGTATACGGAAACATTCCGTACTTGCTTCTCAACTTTGCTGTGAAAAAATTGCTCTAAGAAATAAAATCATTTTTTAAACAATTCTAACAAATACCCAATTCAAAAGAAGGCATTAAAAGAGGAAAAGGGAAACCCAAATCAAATGGAACAAATAAAGACCAAAAAGCAAGATAGTAGATTTAAATCCAACTATACCGATAATTATATTAAATGTTAGTTAAAAGGCAGAGATGGTCAGATTATATAAAAAAGCAAGAACCAACTATATGTTGTTTCCAAAGAAATCCACTTTAAATATAAATAAATAAATAGGGTAGAAGTAACAGAATGGAAAATAATACACTATGGTAACACTAATCAAAAGAAAGCTGGAGAGGTTCTATTAATATCAAAGTTGATTTCAGAGCAAAGAATATTATTAAGGATAAAAAGGATTATTTCATAGGATCCATTCATCAAGAGGACATAGTAACTCCATTTATGTAGAGCTTTAAAAGAAATGAAAAAAACTGATAGAAGTATAAGACGAAACAGACAAATCTACAATTATAGTGGGAATTTTAATTCTCCATGCTCAATAATTATTAGAATGAGTAAACAGAAGTCAACAAGCATATAGAAAAACTGAATAACAACCATCAATTAACTGCGATAAATTGGCATTGATAGAACTATCCATGAAGCAACAGAATACATATTCTTTTCAAGTACACATAGAACATTTACCAATGAAACATGAAATAAATTCCAATAAACTCAAAAGGATTTAAATTATACAAATGAGCTCTGGAGGAGCAAGATGGTGGAAGAGTAGGGTCCCCAAGTCACCTGTCCCCACCAAATTACCTAGAAAACCTTCCAATCATCCTGAAAATCTATGAATTCGGCCTGAGATTTAAAGAGAGAACAGCTGGAATGCTACAGTGAGAAGAGTTCGCGCTTCTATCAAGGTAGGAAGACGGGGGGGGGGGGAAGAAATAAAGAAACAAAAGGCCTCCAAAGGGGAGGGGCCCTGCGAGGAGCCGGGCTGAGGCTGGGGCGAGTGTCCCCAGGACAGGAGAGCCCCGTCCCGGAGGAGCAGGAGCTGCACCAACCTTCTCGGGCGGAAAGGGGCCCGCAGGGAGGTGGAGCAGGACCCAGGAGGGCGGGGATGCCCTCGGGCTCCCTGGGACACTAACAGGCACCTGCGCCCGGGGGAGATGCCCCGAGCTCCCTAAGGGCTGCAGCGTGCACGGCGGGACCCGGAGCAGCTCGGAGGGGCTCGGAGGGGCTCGGGTGGCGGCTCCGCGGAGGGGGCTGCGGGGCGGGAGCGCGAATCCAACAGCGCAGGCCCCGGAGCACAGGGCGCCGGGACACAGCCCAGGATCCGGCCTCCCCCGGGACAGGCAGAGGCCGGGAGGGCCCAGGACAGCAACGACGCTCCTGCCCCGAGCTGAGCAGATCAGCGGCCCCGCCCCGGAGCCCCCAGGCCCTGCAGACGGAGAGCCCCGGAGCTACTGCGGGAGCTGACTCCAGGGCTGCAGAGCTGGCCCCGCCACTGGGGCTTCCTCCCGGGGCCTCACAGGGTGAACAACCCCACTGAGCCCTGCACCAACAGGGGCAGAGCAGCTCCCCCAAGTGCTAACACCTGAGAATCAGCACAGCGGGCCCCTCCCCCAGAAGACCAGCTGACGGACCAGTTCCAGGGGAAGTGAAGGGACTTAAAGTATACAGAATCGGAAGAGACTCCCCCGTGTTTTTTTGTTTTTGTTTTTCTTTTGTTTTGTGCTTTTTTTTCTTTCTTTCTTCTTGATTTCTGATTGCTTCCCCCACCCCACTCCCTTTTTTTCTCCTTTCTTTCTTTTTCTTTCTCTTTTTCTTCTCTTTTTTCACCCTTTTTTTCTTCTTTCTCTTTTTTCTTTTTCTCTTTTCTTTCCTTCTCTCTCTTTTTATCCTTTTCCCAATACAACTTGTTTTTGGCCACTCTGCACTGAGCAAAATGACTAGAAGGAAAACCTCACCTCAAAAAAAAGAATCAGAAACAGCCCTCTCTCCCACTGAGTTACAAAATCTGGATTACAATGCAGTTTCAGAAAGCCAATTCAGAAGCACTATTATAGAGCTACTGGTGGCTCTAGAAAGAACCATAAAGGACTCAAGAGACTTCATGACTGCAGAATTTAGATCCAATCAGGCAGAAATTAAAAATCAATTAAATGAGATGCAATCCAAGCTAGAAGTCCTAACGACGAGGCTTAATGAGGTGGAAGAACCAGTGAGTGACATAGAAGACAAGTTGATGGCAAAGAGGGAAACTGAGGAAAAAAGAGACAGGCAATTAAAAGACCATGAGGATAGATTAAGGGAAATAAATGACAGCCTGAGGAAGAAAAAACTACGTTTAATAGGGATTCCCGAGGGCGCCGAAAGGGCCAGAGGGCCAGAATATGTATTTGAACAAATCCTAGCTGAAAACTTTCCTAATCTGGGAAGGGAAACAGGCATTCAGATCCAGGAAATAGAGAGATCCCCCCCCTAAAATCAACAAAAACCGTTCAACACCTCGACATATAATAGTGAAGCTTGCAAATTCCAAAGATAAGGAGAAGGTCCTTAAAGCAGCAAGAGAAAAAAAGTCCCTCACTTTTATGGGGAAGAATATTAGGGTAACAGCAGACCTCTCCACAGAGACCTGGCAGGCCAGAAAGGGCTGGCAGGATATATTCAGGGTCCTAAATGAGAAGAACATGCAACCAAGAATACTTTATCCAGCAAGGCTCTCATTCAAAATGGAAGGAGAGAGAAAGAGCTTCCAAGACAGGCAGGAACTGAAAGAATATGTGACCTCCAAACCAGCTCTGCAAGAAATTTTAAGGGGGACTCTTAAAACTCCCCTTGAAGAAGAAGTTCAGTGGAACAATCCACAAAAACAAGAACTGAATAGATATCATGATGACACTAAGCTCATATCTGTCAATAGTAACTCTGAACGTGAACGGGCTTAATGACCCCGTCAAAAGGCGCAGGGTTTCAGACTGGATAAAAAAGCAGGACCCATCTATTTGCTGTCTACAAGGGACTCATTTTAGACAGAAGGACACCTACAACCTGAAAATAAAAGGTTGGAGAACCATTTACCATTCAAATGGTCCTCAAAAGAAAGCAGGGGTTGCCATCCTTATATCAGATAAATTAAAATTTATCCCGAAGACTATAGTGAGAGATGAAGAGGGACACTATCTCATACTCAAAGGATCTATCCAACAAGAGGACTTAACAGTCCTCAATATATATGCTCCGAATGTGGAAGCTGCCAAATATTTAAACCAATTAATAACCAAACTGAAGAAATACTTTGATAATAATACACTTATACTTGGTGACTTCAATCTAGCTCTTTCTATACTAGATAGGTCTTCTAAGCACAACATATCCAAAGAAACGAGAGCTTTAAATGATACACTGGACCAGATGGATTTCACAGATATCTACGGAACTTTACATCCAAACTCAACTGAATACACATTCTTCTCAAGTGCACATGGAACTTTCTCCAGAATAGACCACATACTGGGTCACAAATTGGGTCTGAACCGATACCAAAAGATCGGGATAGTCCCCTGTATATTCTCAGACCATAATGCCTTGAAATTAGAACTTAATCACAACAAGAAGTTTGGAAGGACCACAAACACGTGGAGGTTAAGGTCCATCCTGCTAAAAGATGAAAAGGTCAACCAGGAAATTAAGGAAGAATTAAAAAGATTCATGGAAACTAATGAGAATGAAGATACAACCGTTCAAAATCTTTGGGATGCAGCAAAAGCCGTCCTGAGGGGGAAATACATCGCAATACAAGAATCCATTCAAAAACTGGAAAGAACTCAAATTCAAAAGCTCACCTTACACATAAAGGAACTAGAGAAAAAGCAACAAATGGACCCCACCGCCAGCAGAAGAGGACAGTTAATTAAAATTCGAGCAGAACTAAATGAAATCGAGACCAAAAGAACTGTGGAACAGATCAACAAAACCAGGAGTTGGTTCTTTGAAAGAATTAATAAGATAGATAAACCATTAGCCAACCTTATTAAAAAGAAGAGAGAGAAGACTCAAATTAATAAAATCATGAATGAGAAAGGAGAGATCACTACCAACACCAAGGAAATACAATCGATTTTAAAAACATATTATGAACAGCTGTACGCCAATAAATTAGGAAATTTAGAAGAAATGGAAGCATTCCTGGAAAGCCACAAACTACCAAAACTGGAGCAGGAAGAAATAGAAAACCTGAACAGTCCAATAACCAGGGAGGAAATTGAAGCAGTCATCAAAAACGTCCCAAGACACAAGAGTCCAGGGCCAGATGGCTTCCCAGGGGAATTCTATCAAACGTTTAAAGAAGAAATCATACCTATTCTACTAAAGCTGTTTGGAAAGATAGAAAGAGATGGAGTACCTCCAAATTCGTTCTATGAGGCCAGCATCACCTTAATTCCGAAACCAGACAAAAATCCCACCAAAAAGGAGAATTACAGACCAATATCCCTGATGAACATGGATGCAAAAATTCTCAACAAGATACTAGCCAATAGGATCCAACAACACATTAAGAAAATTATTCACCATGACCAAGTAGGATTTATCCCCGGGACACAAGGCTGGTTCAACACTCGTAAAACAATCAATGTGAATCATCATATCAGCAAGAGAAAAACCAAGAACCATATGATGCTCTCATTAGATGCAGAGAAAGCATTTGACAAAATACAGCATCCATTCCTGATCAAAAGACTTCAAAGTGTAGGGATAGAGGGAACTTTCCTTGACATCTTAAAAGCCATCTACGAAAAGCCCACAGCAAATATCATTCTCAATGGGGAAGCACTGGGAGCCTTTCCCCTAAGATCAGGAACAAGACAGGGATGTCCACTCTCACCACTGCTGTTCAACATAGTTCTGGAAGTCCTCGCCTCAGCAATCAGACAACAAAAAGACATTAAAGGCATTCAAATTGGCAAAGAAGAAGTCAAACTCTCCCTCTTCACCGATGACATGATACTGTACATAGAAAACCCAAAAGCCTCCACCCCAAGATTGCTAGAACTCATACAGCAATTTGGTAGCCTGGCAGGATACAAAATCAGTGCCCAGAAATCAATGGCATTTCTATACACTAACAATGAGACTGAAGAAAGAGAAATTAAGGAGTCAATCCCATTTACAATTGCACCCAAAAGCATAAGATACCTAGGAATAAACCTAACCAAAGAGGTAAAAGATCTATACCCTAAAAACTATAGAACACTTCTGAAAGAAATTGAGGAAGACACAAAGAGATGGAAAAATATTGCATGCTCTGGACTGGCAGAATTAATATTGTAAAAATGTCAATGTTACCCAGGGCAATTTACACGTTTAATGCAATCCCTATCAAAATACCATGGACTTTCTTCAGAGAGTTAGAACAAATTATTTTAAGATTTGTGTGGAATCAGAAAAAAACCCGAATAGCCAGGGGAATTTTAAATAAGAAAACCATAGCTGGGGGCATCACAATGCCAGATTTCAGGTTGTACTACAAAGCTGTGGTCATCAAGACAGTGTGGTACTGGCACAAAAACAGACACATAGATCAATGGAACAGAATAGAGAACCCAGAAGTGGACCCTGAAATGTACGGTCATCTAATATTCGATAAAGGAGGAAAGACTATCCATTGGAAGAAAGACAGTCTCTTCAATAAATGGTGCTGGGAAAATTGGACATTCACATGCAGAAGAATGAAACTGGACCACTCTCTTTCACCATACACAAAGATAAACTCAAAATGGATGAGAGGTCTAAATGTGAGACAAGAGTCCTTCAAAACCATAGAAGAGAACACAGGCAACACCCTTTTTGAACTTGGCCACAGTAACTTCTTGCAAGATACATCCACAAAGGCAAAAGAAACAAAAGCAAATATGAACTATTGGGACTTCATCAAGATAAGAAGCTTTTGCACAGCCAAGGATACAGTCAACAAAACTAAAAGACAACCTACCGAATGGGAGAAGATATTTGCAAATGACATATCAGATAAAGGGCTAGTTTCCAAGATCTATAAAGAACTTATTAAACTCAACACCAAAGAAACAAACAATCCAATCATGAAATGGGCAAAAGACATGAAGAGAAATCTCACAGAGGAAGACATGGACATGGCCAACAAGCACATGAGAAAATGCTCTGCATCACTTGCCATCAGGGAAATACAAATCAAAACCACAATGAGATCCCACCTCACACCAGTGAGAATGGGGAAAATTAACAAGGCAGGAAACAACAAATGTTGGAGAGGATGCGGAGAAAAGGGAACCCTCTTACACTGTTGGTGGGAATGTGAACTGGTGCAGCCACTCTGGAAAACTGTGTGGAGGTTCCTCAAAGAGTTAAAAATAGACCTGCCCTACGACCCAGCAATCGCACTGTTGGGGATTTACCCCAAAGATTCAGATGCAATGAAACGTCGGGACACCTGCACCCCGATGTTTCTATCAGCAATGGCCACAATAGCCAAACTGTGGAAGGAGCCTCGGTGTCCATCGAAAGATGAATGGATAAAGAAGATGTGGTTTATGTATACAATGGAATATTACTCAGCAATTAGAAACGACAAATACCCACCATTTGCTTCAACGTGGATGGAACTGGAGGGTATTATGCTGAGTGAAATAAGTCAATCGGAGAAGGACAAACAGTGTATGTTCTCATTCATTTGGGGAATATGAAGAATAGTGAAAGGGAATATAAAGGAAGGGAAAAGAAATGTTGGGAAATATCAGGAAGGGAGACAGAACATAAAGACTCCTAACTCGGGGAAACGAACTAGGGGTGGTGGAAGGGGAGGAGGGTGGGTGTTGGAGGGGAATGGGTGACGGGCACTGAGGTGGACACTTGACGGGATGAGCACTGGGTGTTTTTCTGTATGTTGGTAAATTAAACACCAATTAAAAAAAAAAAAAGAAAAAAAAGAAAAAAAAAAACAAACGTCGGGACACCTGCACCCCGATGTTTCTAGCAGCAATGGCCACAATAGCCAAACTGTGGAAGGAGCCTCGGTGTCCATCGAAAGATGAATGGATAAAGAAGATGTGGTTTATGTATACAATGGAATATTACTCAGCAATTAGAAACGACAAATACCCACCATTTGCTTCAACGTGGATGGAACTGGAGGGTATTATGCTGAGAGAAATAAGTCAATCGGAGAAGGACAAACAGTGTATGTTCTCATTCATTTGGGGAATATAAATAATAGTGAAAGGGAATATAAAGGAAGGGAAAAGAAATGTTGGGAAATGTCAGGAAGGGAGACGGAACATAAAGACTCCTAACTCTGGGAAACGAACTAGGGGTGGTGGAAGGGGAGGAGGGCGGGTGTTGGAGGGGAATGGGTGACGGGCACTAAGGCGGACACTTGACGGGATGAGCACTGGGTGTTTTTCTGTATGTTGGTAAATTGAACACCAATAAAAATTAATTTAAAAAATAAAAAAAAATAAATTATACAAATGATTCTGTACCCACATGGAATTAAATTACAAATAAATAATAGAAAGATATTAGGAAGATTTCCAAATACTTAGAGATTAACACACTTCTAAATAATCCATAAATCACAGAAGAAATCAAAAGGTAAATTAGAAAGTAGTTTGAAATAAATAAGAATTAAAAAAACATAACATCAAAATTTGTGGACACAGCTAAAGTAATGCTTAGAGGGAGATTTACAGCACTAGACTTTTCTACTAGAGAGGTCAAATCAATGGCCTCAGCTTCTGCCTTAAGAAACTAAAAACTTAAAACTAAGCCCAAAGCAAGCAAAGGAAGAAAATAATAAAGATAACAGCAGAAATCAATGAAATAGAAAACAGAATAGTGATAGAGAAAATCAGTGAAACAAATGCTGGTTATTTGAAAATATCAATAAAAATTACAAACCTTGATAAAAGAGATGATTACTGAAAGGGGGACATTACTACAGCTCCCATACAGATTAAAAGGATAATAACTGGGTATTATTTATAACTTTACTGATAAATTCAATAATTTAGAAAACAGAAAGAAATATTTTGAAAAATATAAACTATCAAAGCTAAATAAATTGAATTTCTTTTTTAAAAAAATCTTCCCATAAAGAAAACTCTAGGGCCAGATGACTTCACTAGTGTATTGTATCAAACCTTTTTTTAAAAAAAAAAATTATTTGTTTATTTGAGAGTGAAAGCAAGAGCGAGAGAAAGAGAGAGTGAGAGAGAGAGGGGGAGAGAAAGCATGAGTAGGGGGAAGAGCAGAGGGAGATGAAGAAGCAGACTCCCGGATGAGCAGGGAGCCCAATGCAGGACTCAGTACTCTGGGATCCTGACCTCAGCCAAAGGTGGAAGCTTAACCAACTGAGCTACCCACAGGCCCATATCAAACATTTAAGGATGTAATATCAATGCCACTGAAACTCTTCCAGCAAATGAAAAGAATACTTCCTCAGTCTATGAAGCCAGTATTGCTTTCATACTGAAATCAGACACTACAAGAAAAGAAAACTGTGGAACAATATCCTTCATGAAATAAACGGGAAAAAAAATCCTTAAAATTTTTAGTAAATTAAATCTAATAAGACATAAAAAGGTTAACACATATGTCCAAGTGGGATTTATCCTACCTAGAAAGAGGAGGTTGGTTTACCATTCAAAACCCAACCTATAATTCATATATTAACAGGAAAAAAACATATCATTACATCAATCTGCAAAATCGTATGTAAACTCTGAAAACTGAAAACTACAAAACATGCCTGGATGAAATATTAAAAGGCCTAGCAAATTTGTAACAGATTTGTACAGTGGAGAGATAGATTGTGTTCACAGATTGTAAGGTTCTGTGTTGGTGAGATGACAATTCTCTCCCAAACTGATCTATCAGTTTAGCACAATACCAATCAAATTCCCAGAAGGCTTTTTTGAAGAAATTGAAAAGCTGATTTTAAAATATATATGAAAAGCCAACAGGCCTAGAATAGCCAATACAACTTTGAAAAAGAACAAAGTTGGAATTCCAACATTATTTGATTTCAAGACTGACTATAAAACCACAACAATCAGGGGCACTTGGATGGCTCAGTTGGCTAAGTGTCTGCTTTAGACTCAGGTCATGATCCCAGGGTCCTAGTATGGAGGACCACATCTGGCTCCCTGCTCAGTGGGGAGCCTGCTGCTTCCTCTCCCTCTGCTGATCCCCTTGCTTGTGCTCTCTCTCCCTCCCCCCTCTCTTTCTCTCATTCAAGTAAATAAATAAAATCTTTAAAAAATGCACAAAAACCGAGATTCTATGGTATTGGTGTAAAGACAAGTGAATAAATTGACATAACAGAATACAGAGTCCAGAAATAGAACCACATGTATATATGGTCAACTGATTTCAAGAAAGATGCCAAGGCAACTGAATGAGAAAAGGGCAATCTTGTTAACAAAGTGTGCTAGAACAATTAGCTCACTATATGAAAGAAAGTGAACTTCAAAAAAAAAAAATGGACAAAAGATTTAACAGTCACTTCACCAAAGAAGATGTACAAAGGTCAAACATGAAAAGATGCTCAAGCTCATTGGTCATCAGGAATATGAAAATTAAAGCAACAAGCTATGACACCACCAGAAGCTTTAAAATTAATGCAACTGACCAGTTCAAGCATTGGCCAAGTGCCAATTTAGAGAAACTGGAACTTTAGCTCATTACTGGTGGAAATGTAAAATGGTGCAATCATTTTTATAATTTGTTTTGGGTAGTTTCTGAAGAAGCTAAATAAACATCTACCATATGATTCAGTCATTCCATAACCAGATATTTATCCAAGAAAACATATTGTCCACATAAAGACTTGAAAGTAAATGCCTATGGCACTTTTGAATGTAATAGTCCCAAGTTGGAAACAATCTAGATGCCCATCAATAGGGGAATGAATAAGCAATTTGTAACAGATTTGTACAGTGGAATTCTACTCAGCAATAATGAATGAACTATTGATGCATGCGGCTTCATGCATGAATGTCAACATAAATAGGCTGATTGAAAGCAGCCAGATATAAAAGTATACGACCCCATTTCTACACTTTCCTAGAAAGTACAAACTATAATAACAGAGGGCAAGTCTGTCTAGTTAGTGGGTTGAAGGTAGTGGGGAGAAGGGATTACAAAGAGGTATGAGGAAGGTTTGGGGGGCAGGGATATGTTATCCTTTTTTAACAGAATATGTTTTGGAGAGAATTTACTTTTTAAAGATAATCTCTATGCCCAATGTGGGGCTCAAACTCATGACCCCGAGATGCTCTTTACTGACTTAGCCAGCCAGGCACCCTGGATATGTTATTTTGATTTTGGTGATGGTTTCACACATGTAGACATGTCAAAATTCATCAAATTGTGCATTTTAAATGGTGTGAAGTTTACTCATGTTAATTATGCTTCAATAAGGGTGTAAAACAAAAGGAATTAATTTTAGAGTGCTACCCACCATGTACTCAAACATACACCTGAAACAAAATTAGTCTTGCCATGTGCAATGTCACCTGATATATCCTTTTCATTTCATTCCATTCAATTGAAAATATACTCTAATCACAATCTACTAAGTTGATTTCATAATTCTTTCTTTTTAAAAGATTATTTATTTATTTATTCATGAGAGACACACGGAGGGAGGGAGAGACACAAGCAGAGGGAGAAGCAGGCTCCCTGCAGGGAGCCCCATGCAGGACTCTATTCCAGGACCCCGGGATCATGCCCTGGGCAGACATTCAACCGCTGAGCCCCCAAGGGGCCCCAGTTCCTATGTCTTTATCACCAATGATCCTCCTCTTCTGTTAATGTGGTGGCAAATTACAAAGCCTTAAAGTAGAAGGCCTAAGCTTTCAAATTGTTGCACTGGTGATTGAGATGGACTCTTAACCCTTTTGCCACTGTCTTCCTACCGACTTGTTTGAAGATCGTGGATTTTCTGATCTCACACTGAAAATTCTTCTGTGAAGACTCCAGTCAGGAAGAGCACTCTGCGGGGGACAGTGAGATGGCAGCCACCGACCACACAGTTCTAGGTTGCTGAGGTTGCTGAGGCTTCTGGATGTCACGAACACGGGTAGCAGCTGCTGTGAGTTAGCATTTCCCTCAAAGGAAGGCAAGCAGGCTCTGGCACTGAACCGACTCTTTGTGATGACTTATTTAGCTCCCTGAAGAATTCACTTTAAGTTGTTGTTTTGCCTATGCATGAAGAAGGGCCATATGGAAAGTGGTTCCTGTTTGCTGACACACAGCACATTAACAGTGGTAAGTGTGTGTGCGCAGCAGGGGCCGGCAAGGCAAAGCTGGAGAATATAGCTCGTGGAAGAAACCCGAGGTTTGGGGTAGTGTCACCTCTGCAGTGAATTAGTGTTCCCGCCACGCAGTGCTGTGCTGATGGATCTGGCAGTCTGTCTTCAATGACCCTCTTTCTGTGTCACCGGAAGTGCTATTGTGAAAATTCAGTGCATTGTACACCTGTAATGATTTTAATTAATGAATTAGGAACCAAAAGGAGATGAAACTCAGGCAGAAGTTGGAGCTGAGATTCTGGCCTCCACATTTCCTAGCCGAAGACAAGCAACTGAAAGAGCTACCCTTGTGTCCCAAGACCTCAGCCTTGCCATGGTTCCAGAAGAACCAATGCAATGGATGCCTGAATGTAGCTGCATGGTCCACTCAGGGGACCCAGGATGGTAAAGTACAGTTTGAATTCCTAGGCTCGGCAGAGTGGCCTAGGTCTCCGTGGATTTAGCTCCAAAAATCTAAGATCTGGATCCTGCTCAGAGAAGTAGCAGCCTGGGGATGTAAGCTCAGAATTTGAACATTCTTGGGGGGTGGAGAGTCAGAGTATATTGATGCTGTTGCTTCTGGGCAAATAGATTTTGGTGTCAAGTTCACACCTTCCTTAATTAGAACCAGGAGAGAGCATGATATCTTCGGCCTCCGTATCAGACAAACCTTGGTGCAGATCATGTCTCTGCTGCCTGCCAGCCTTGTGACCTTGGGAAAATCATTTAACCTCTCTGGACTTTGGATTTCTCATTTAGAGCAGGAGTTCTCAGCCAGCAGGGATTTTGGTCACTGCTCCCCTGCCACCGGGAACATTTGGTGATATCTGGTGATATCTGGGTGATATCTGGGTGAGAGATGCGACTGGCATTTAGCAGGAAAAGGCCAATGATGCTTCTAAACATCCCACAGTGCACAGATTGTGCCCTCATAGCAAAGAATTATCTGTTCCAAAATATCAATAGAGCTGAGGTGGAGAAATCTTGGTTTAGAGATAATGCATGCAAAATGTTTGACATAAACTGGTAGGTGCTGACTCAGTGGCAGCCTTCATAACCAAATAATCAATTCAGTGTGGCTAATCTAAAACCAGATTCTAGGGAAGCAAGGATCAGGTATGTCTGTCTGAGGTTCAGGAAAAGTCCCCAGTAATGGTACCTGAGGCCCACTGAACAGTAACTGCAGGCTTAGCCAAGAGGCTCAAAGTGGTGGCTCTGGAGGCAGCCTGCGTCTGTCCAAATCCTGGCCACTTATTCCCTGTATCATCTCAGGCAAATCCCTTAACCACAGTCTACAAAATGGGGGTAATCATGATACCTGCCTCACAGAGGATGGGTCTGCCTAGCATAGCAGCTGCTCATCTAATATTTGCTATTGTTACAAGGGGAGTAAATACAGAGCCAGTGCCGAGAGGAGCCCTGATCTTAATAAGAAACTGTGAATTTTTTGGGATCCCTGGGTGGCGCAACGGTTTGGCGCCTGCCTTTGGCCCAGGGCGCGATCCTGGAGACCCGGGATCGAATCCCACGTCGGGCTCCCGGTGCATGGAGCCTGCTTCTCTCTCTGCCTGTGTCTCTGCCTCTCTCTCTCTCTCTCTCTGTGTGACTATCATAAATAAATAAAAATTAAAAAAAAAAAAAGAAACTGTGAATTTTTTAATAGGAAATATGGAGGGGAGCACATACACCAAGCATAAATGGGTAATTGACACAGCAAAAGAAAGTTCATCTACCCACCAAGGACCCACTGCTGCTGCTGGGCAAGGTGCCAGATGTTTATAAATATCATCTCATTGAATCCTCTTGACAACTCTTTGAAATGGCTTCTATTAACTATTTCGGGCTTCTTTTACAGACATGAGAACAGATTCTGAGCAATTAAAGTACCTTGCCAGACTCTCACAGCCTTAGGGGCAGAGCTGGGGTTTTGAATCGAGGTCTGACTCCAGCCTGTGTTTTTGTGGGCTGGAATTCAGGAATGTTCAATGTAGGGCAAGTTCTGGGACATGAAACATTCAACCAGTTGGGGTTCCCGATATTTAGGAAAGGAGGAAAAATTGAAAGCCAAGCATCTATCTCTAGTACTGGCTGGGACAGGAGGCCCAGGGTATGTAGTAAGGACGAGGAAAGGGGAGCAGGACGCAAGCAGTGGGAGCAGTCCTTGCTTTTATCCAGCAATGAATGCTGTGCCCAGAAAGCCACCTTGCATCACCATAGCAGTATGAAGCTGCTCCTGGGGAACCAGAAATCCTAGTAATGGCTTAGGTCTGGCAGCCTACGAGGGGAGATGTAGATGGTTAGGTTACTCAGTGTTGGCACTTTCTGCCATGAGGAGATATTTTCTAGAGGACTTCTGAGATGCCCCTCCCCTCACTAGATGTTTCATGAGGCTAGTGCTGTGTATGTTCACATGTTGTGTGTGGGCAGCAAGATGAGACCACAATGGCCTGTGGCGGAGGAACCAGCAGAACCAGGAGAAGTTTCCTGGTAGAAGCTGTGGCCCTTCCTCTAAACAAACATCTGTTTAGATAGAGGTGTAAATAGTGCCTAAAAATAGCCAAGAGGGCTGAGTATATCCCAAGCCGGGCACAGTGCTCAGGGGTCACACGCCAACGCTCAGGGCTGAGGCTGTGAGGTAAGCATTGTTTCGTGGACCTCTGGCTCTCCTGGGGGTCCCCTTCACCCTGTCTGGTGCTGGAAGGAGTTGCACCTGCTTGCCCCCAGAAAGCCATGAGGGCAGACCTCCCCAGCTGCTCCCTGAACTCTGGGCGCCGCTTGCCCAGCAGAGGAGCAAGCATAGGCCACAAGGTCTCAGCATCATCCTATGTTTTGTGTGTTCTGCGGGGGGTTGTGTTCTTCTCCCACCCTCCTCTCCCAGGGCACAAATGCTCTCCCAAGTTCACTAACCTGGTTGTTTAAATATAGGAGAGGAAACAGATGCTGGCTGGCCGGAAGTGTCTGTGAAGACAGGGTTTTGGCAGTGGCTTGCTAAGGCTGATAAGGACATGGGGTGTGCTCCCAGATGGGCCTCTGCCAATTCACTTTTGGCCCTTTCTGAGGTTGCCCTGAGCCATCACCATCAGAACTTGGCTCCTCCCCAAGCTCCTCCTCATGGCTGACATGGAGAGGAGGGTTATTTTAAACTGACCTTTGCGACTTCCTCTTGGTCTTCCTCCTTGCTCTCCTCTCTCAGAGGCCCTGAGAGCAGCTTCCTGCCTGGACCAACTGGAACCCTGGTGGTGGTGATGCGTGCAAGGTCCTAGGAGGTGAGGACTGGCTGCACAGGGCAGGGATGCAGCCTAGGGCTGCAGGAACGGGTAATGGTGCCTTTGCAGGCAGCAGTGTCACAGGACTCCTGGCTTCAGGCCCAAGTACTGGGGGGGGAGGGGGCGGCAAGGGGGCACATGCAGAGTGGTCACCTAGCAGGAGTCATGTGGAACTTGCCCTTCCAGGGCTCTCTGTGGCCACAGAAATGGGTACGAATGCCCTGAGGCTGGGATCATCCTGCTGACCCCCCCTGGGGATGGACCCTGGGTGGGGCTGTCCTGACCAGAGCAGTGCGCCGATTCACTCTGTGGGGAACACCTCCAGCGCCCCTTGGCTCACGGAGTTCCGAAGGAGCGCGCCTGGCTAGCTGTACCACCAGCATCCTCAAATTGTGTCTCAGATGAGTCACACCGACAGTCCCACCCCAGCACCCCTGCAGTAAACGAGAGGAGCTTTGTTGCTGGCGCGGGGATTTCTCGGGGAAGACACACCCCAGCACAGAGGCCCCCAGATCCACAGCGGGGCAGCTCGAGTGCAGCCACAGGGCCCAGCAGTAGCCTTGAGAATGGGTCTATTGCCTCTGGTGCCAGCCACGGTGTTCCTCCTGGGGAGCACCTTCCTTGTTGTCTCCTGGGAAGAGGCCAACTGCACCCCGCTCCCACCAAAGAGTGCAAAGCCCTTGCCCTGTCCCCACCTCTTGGGATGGCCCCACAGCCAGGACCTGAAAAAGCCTCTCCACCGTGACTCCTTCATCAAAGAAGCAGGGCTGAGAGCAGGCAGCTAACAGTTTGGAAAACTGATGATTCCTCTCCAAGACTCGGAAACCAAGGCTCCATCCTCACCAGTGGGGACTCCACAGTCTGCAGCCCCCGTGAAATCAGGTGCAAGAGCCAGGCTCTGTCCTCCAGGCTAGTGTCCATGTAATACTCAGAAAGGCCTTTCCAGGTTAGAGTCTGGGTCAAGAACTAGGCCTTCACTCTGGAGAGTCCCTCTTTAGGAGAAGAGTGGACCCTGGGGGCATCTTTCTTTTGAATTAGGAATTCTAGACTCTCAACCTCTGTCAATCATCTGTGGAATCTGGCAAAACCCACCCCTGGGGGTTGCTGGGCTGCCACGGGCAGGGGCAGGGCTCTACCCTTCTGGGTTAGTGCCGCCTTGGGGAGGTCACTTAGGGTTTCTAAATGTCAACTTCCTTACCTGCCAAAAGTAAATGAGATAAGAGCAATGGGCTCTACGATATGGCCACAGCAAGGATGGAGGGAGAGACTGCGACAGAGCACTTAGCCTGGTGCAGGCCCCACAGAAGTCCATGGGGGGATCGACGCTCTGACTGCTGCTCGGGCAGCCCCCAACGTGGCTCTGGCACACAGTAAGCAATGGATACTTGGGATTTTTTCCCTTTCTTCCTCATGTATGTGACAGGAGGTGACATGGTCCAGTGTGTGAGTCTGGGTATATGTGTGTGCCCGCCCGCACTGCACACATACAGTGAGTGGTGGTGGGTGGGGCCAGGTACTAGTTTATTTTTTTTATTTTTTAAAGGTTTATGTTTTTATTTGAAAGAAAGAGAGAGAGTGAGCATGTGTGCATGAGAGCAGGGGAAAGAGCAGAAGGAGAGGGAGAGGATCTTAAGCACACTCCCTGCTGAGCGCAGAGCCTGATGCAAGGGCTCAATCCTTCAACCCTAAGATCAGGGCCTGAGCCCAAACCAAGAGTTGGCTGCTTAACTGACCAAGCCACCAGGCGCCCCTATATGCCAGACACTAGTTTAGTTTAGGCTTGCATCTAACTTACTCTATCCTGAGGGCTTTTGTTGTCACCTATGAAACAGGGAGCTGGGCCCATTGTTTTCTAAGATCCACTTCCACATGTAAAATGATATCTCTGCAAGAGCATGCACACCCGCTCTTCATTTCATCACAACCAGCAGAGTTAACATCCTGCAAGGAAAAGCAAGGAGTTGCCAAGAGGCAGGCAGCAGTCCTGGGGCCTTACCCCAAGGCCCAGCCATCTGCCCTTCCCTGATGGGGCTCTGCCCTTCTCCTTCCTCCCTGAAGTTCATGCATCTTCCTCTCACGGCCTCTCCCACTGCCTCTCCACAACTCCCCTACCCTGCACTCCTCACCACCCCTAGCCAGTGGCCGCCCTGCCTCCCTGCAGATGTTTCCAGTTTATAGATTGCATGCAGTTCACGTTGGTCATTTGTTCCATTTGCTCAGAAACAGCAGCCAGCTGTTTATTGGCAGGAAGCAGGGAGATGCCAAGTGCAGGACAACACAAAAAGCCCTAGTCATGGGCACTGGGCGGGGTGGGGGCTGGGGGGGGGAAGGAGCGCAGGCTAGTTGGTCTCACAGTGACCTAGAGTTCTGTTGTCCCGCTTGCAGTCATGGTCACTGAAACAAGGTCTAGCTTCCCTCTGGGAATGACCAGTGCAGCCCAATTGACTCATGGGCTAGGGCAGGAGGAGATGCTTGTGCAGGCTGGGTGTGGCTGTGCCCTGGCTCCGGAGCCTGGCCCAGAGGCTAAACCTGGATCAAGAACAAATTCTATTTCTTTGTTCCTCCAAAATCAGGAAAGGTTCCTGGCTTAGTGAAAGATTAGATGATGTTGGGCATTTAAGTTGGGGAGCAAATACAAATGAACATAATGCAGATCGAATCATGGGCCTCCTGTGGCCGGGCCGGTGGCCACACAGCTGCTTTGGCGGGCACTGGCTCTGCGCTCAGCACCTCAAACTGTGGGCTGGAGGCCCTCAGAGTGGTGAGGAGTGCTGGCTGACCTGCCAGGCCCCAAAGAATTCCTGCACCATGGTCATTGTTCGGGGTTATGTGGCTCTTGAGACCCGCCCTGGAAAAGCTTCAGCAGCGGGGCGTCTGGGGTCCAGGACTTTCAGTGGCCAGTGAGCTGGCAGGCGGCATCCCCCTGGATCGTCGGGGAGTCCTCGGCACAGGCCTGTGGATGCTTTCCTGGGCAAGCGGGGCCACCCCCCGCACACTCCATATAGATAAACCAGTCCAAATGAGGTCATGAGGCACCTCCTAGCAAGTGTGAATAAGGGAGATCTCCTTTGGATGCTTCCCATTTCTGAAGCCAGGAGCACGTCGGGGGAATTGGAATGGGAAGTAGCCCCTCAGTGAGAGACTGAGGGGCAGTGCTGGAGGGACACAAGACCTGGTGGAGCATCTTTCATGGACTCGCAGTAAGCCTGTACCTCATGGCTTGGGGAGGGGTGGTAGGTGTGGAACGATTTTTCCTTTAGTTCCGTGTGTAACAGGCACCTCCAAGGTGGAGTGCTGGGCAGGCGGCTGATGGTAAAGCATGGGCACCCGTCACACCCATCACCAGGGCCATCACATGCTGGACAGGGGGTGGGGAGCTGGGAGCCTGCACCCTGACCAGGTTCTGTGACACCTGCTGTGCCCGTGTCACTTCCCACAGGCTTCACGCTGGTATCTTTGCCATCTGTCAAAGGGGCTACCATGACACAGAGAATAAACAATTTATAGCATCTTCCAATTTAAAATGAGAAAGACAGGGTTGTTTTGAGGCACATGGCCAGCCCTAATGGTGATTTCTCCCTTGGAGCACGTGGGTCGGGGCTGCCCCCACGTGAAGAGGCGTCTGGCTGTGGATGAACACCCACTGGGCACGTGTGGGGTGCTCCAGGGCGGACGGGCACCACTGGTGCAGAGCGGTGTCACATATGGGCACCCACTGTGCGGCCATTAGCGAGGCCTGGCCAGCAGACTGTCAAGGTCAAGTTCAGCAATGAAAGAAGGAAAGACCGACTGTGGACTTGGTTCCAGGGGTCCCAGGCTGTTTGGCTGGAGATTCTGAGGGATGCAGACCAGGATGACTAAAGAGCAAACAGAACAGACCAGGGAGAGGACCCGTCCAACAGGAGATTGAGGGCGTTGGCCCTGAAGAAAGGCAAGAACGGGCAAGCATGTGTTTGTGAATTCCCAACTATATGGGTCCCTAACCAGTTCTGTTACAGAAGAAACCTGGCTGCCTCTCCAGGTCTGACCTGAAACCAGCTACTCTGGGCAGCGGTTTCCTCCGGGATTCCATCCCTCCCCAAATCCTTGCCTCTGGAGCCCCCACCCTGAGCTCAGTGCCCGCAGACAAGGCAGCCAACCTTGTGAGTCCCATGCCATTCTGGGTCAGACTGAGCTGGCCAAAGTGGTTTTAGGCCCTGCAGACAGAGCAGTGATGAGTAAGGTGTGATTGGTTCTGATTGTGAAAGGGGAATGAGCAGAATAGGACAATGGACAGTACGTGTGTGAGTGTGATTGTGCATGTGAGCGTAAGGGGGCATGCGTTACATATATCATAGAGATCAATGACACGGGCTGTTGCGTGTAGAGATGCTGAAACCACAAAATGTGATAGAGCTATTGGACAGCCCTCCCTTTCATGGGGCCCTAACTGGTCACACGCTGTTTGCTGTCTGAACTGGTTTGAGATTGAAATTAGATGCAAAAAAATTTTTTTTGCTGAGCAAGAGGTCTCCCTGTGTGCCTCCTGATTTCTTGCCAGACATTGAGAGGTGTGGTCAGCCCTTTTGAGGGATGAAGAGAAGACAGCTCCTGAGAACCCCAGAGAGTTTATTGTTGGTCTCCTTTGCACTGTTTTTTTTTTTTAAGATTTTATCTATTTATTAATGAGAGACACAGAGAGACAACATAGGCAGAGAGAAAAGCAGGCTTTCTGCAGGAAGCCCGATGTGGGACTCAATCCCTAGACCCTGGGGTCATACCCTGAGCCGAAGTCAGACACTCAACCCCTGAGCCATCCAGGCATCTCTGTACCAGGTACTATTTTATGCTCTTGGTACTTTAGGGACAAGGGGAGTGGGAGCGAGATCTAAAGATGAATCAGGCATAATTTCTTATGGAGTTTACTTAAGGACTTTAGTAGCTCGTTGGAGAAGCAGTCACATAAATAAATAACTACAAATGGTGTAGTAAGTCCTCAAAGACAGGAACATGTCAGCTGACATGGGTGTGCAGAGGAGGAAGCTATTAACTCAGTCTGGTAGTGGCTTCAACCCTTTGTGGACATGGGTGGGGTGTACATAAATATAAATAAAGTCTACCTGGGGGAATCGTGATATCATGCCCTGTACAACAGCATTCCTAGGGAGGGTGTTTATGAGGCCATGTGTGCTGGATGCTCCAAGTGATGTACTGAATGCTCTTCTTAAGGAGCTCATTTAACCCTGGGGGTACTTTCTGTCTTATCATTGCTTTGTTTTGTTTTCTTTTGTTTTCTTTTGCCCAAACTGGTCATTAAAATACTATTGTGGGGGCATCTGGGTGGCTCTGTCGTTAAGCATCTGCCTTTGGCTCAGGTCGTGATCCCGGGATCTTGGGATCGAGCCCTGCATCAGGCTCCCTGCTCAGCAGGCAGTCTGCTTCTCCATCTCCCTCTCCCCCCCAACCCATACTCTCTCTCTCTCTCAAATAAATGAGTAAGTAAATAAATCTCAAAAAAAAAATATGATTGTGGACAGAAATAAACGCTAGTGCCCCTTCCAATGTTAGGTGCACATCTTCATCACACCTTGCCTGCTTCCAAAAAGGATGGGGGGCCGCTCCCAGCAGAAGAGTCTCTCACACCCCGGGAGCCCAGGGCTGATGCGGAGTCTGAGCAAAGCCTGGTCACTGAGACAGAGCTCCAAGCCTCTTGGCTGCCCTGGGTAAAGCTGCCATACAGCATCCCAGGAGGCAGTGACTCTAGCAGGCTGGTTTGTGAAGAAAACAACCTCTTCGCTAGCACTGAAGTCAGGGAAACTTATCCCAAGAAACCTTCCTCCTTACTTTCTTTTTTCTTTTTCTTTTTTTTTTTTAAGATTTTATTTATTTATTCATGAGAGAGACGAAGGGAGAGAGAGGCAGAGACACAGGCAGAGGGAGAAGCAGGCTCCATGCAGGGAGCCTGATGTGGGACTCGATCCTGGGACCCCAGGATCAGCCCTGGGCCGAAGGCAGGCGCTAAACCACTGAGCCACCCAGGGATCCCCTCTTTTTTCTTTAAACATTTTACTTATTTATTTGACAGAGAGAGAGAGAGAACACAAGCAGAGGGAGCAGCAGGCAGAGGGAGAGGGAGAGAGAGAGGGAGAGGGAGGGAGAGATGGAGAGAGAGAGGGAGAGGGAGAGAGAGGCTCAGGGAGAGGGAAAGGGAGGGGGGGAGAGAGAGAGGGAGAGGGAGGGAGAGGGAGGAAGAGGAAGGAAGAGGGAGGAAGAGGAAGGAAGAGGGAGGAAGAGGAAGGAAGAGGGAGGGAGAGGGAGGGAGGGGGAGAGAGATGGAGAGGGAGAGAGAGAGAGAGAGAGAGGCTGAGGGAAAGGGGGAGGGAGGGAGGGACTGAGGGAGAAGGAGAGGTAGAGATGGAGAGTGAGAGGGCGGGAGAGGGAGGGAGAGGGAGAGACACAGCAGAGGGAGAATCAGGCTCCCATGAGAGCAGGGAGTCCCGATGCAGGGCTCTACCCCAGGACCCTAAGATCCTGACCCAGCCCTGGACCCTGACCTGAGCCGAAGGCCTACACTTCACCCCCTGAGACCCCAGGGCCCCTCCTCCCAGAATCTTCTCTAAGGAACATGGCAACTGCTCCTTCCGGGTCAGGATGACCTGTTGACACACACCTCCTGGGGCAGTTTCTGCCTTTACTCCTAAGGAAAGCAAGGAGCCCAGGCTCCTGGGAAGCCACCCAGCAAGGGCCAGGACCGCGTGGTCTCTCCCGCCGCTGTGGTCTGACATCACAGATGGCTGGCAGCCTCTGGCTGCGGCCCATAGCAGTGTCTACTCAGCTGAGCCGAGAGCAGCCCGCTGCACGGTCCCCCTGCCCCCGTCGCTGGCCTGACCAGTGACACAAGACTGAACCCACTAGGACCGTGAGGAATTTCTGCCTCAATTGCCCAGTCGGGTCTGGAGTGACTGGTATGGAGCCGTCCTTGTTCTTGGGGGCTCATGGGGCAGCCCAGGGCTTGCAGCCCAGACAGACTTGGGCCTGGGCCGCAGCCCTGTCACCGCCGGGCAGTGCCACCAACAGCCAGCACCCGCCTTTGTCACTGCGCCCATTCTCCACGTGTGAAGTAGACCTAACCAGACGCCTACGGGGCTGTGTAGAATGGTGAAGGATGGGTGGCCAAGGCATAGCGCGGCAGCTGGTGTCTCCAAGGTGCTGTCATGGTCATAGTGGCGCCAGGCAGTGGCCCAGAGGCCTATAGGCCTGTCTGGGGTTTGGGAGACACCAGGCCGAGTGATTAGAAGCCAGGCGCGGAGCGTGAAGGCGTTGGAGGCGATGTGAGAAGTCCGGGCTCTGGACCTCAGGAGGCTCCCTGCCCACGGGACGGAGAGGACTGGTCAGAGACTGGCAGGTGCCGAGGGCCCAGCTGGGGATGCGGGAGAGCTGCACATCCCGGGGGACGCCCTGAGCAGCCCCCGCCTGGTCTCCTCTGTCCTCCCCCGAAATGAGGGGGCCAGTGGCGGCTCCCGAGTCCCCGCACTCCTGCGACCAGCCGCACAGCCACCAGCGGGCCTGTGCACCTCTGGGCCTCGGTTTCTCCTGCTGTGAGCCTCGTGGGGTGGTTCTGTTTAATTAGGCGGGCGGAGTGGAGTCTGTGCGCGGCCTCACACACTCTAAAGAAAAAACGCAGCCGCCGTCTTTACTGGAATACGCACGACCCCGAAAGTCAAGCAGCTTCTCCACCGTCTGGAGTTGACTGAGTTTAGCGTTGCCCAGAAATGTGCCAGGGGGTCGGCTTGAACCCGGGCAGCTGGCATCTGCCTTCGTCTGCCTTGCCCTTAACCCCTTCGTGTCCTGCGCCGCCCAGGTAGCTGGCTACACGGTGGGGGGGGGGGGGTGCTGCGGCCTCCCCGCTGCCCCTTGGGGCGCGGGGCCACCCGGAGGCCGTGGGGATGTGCTGCCACCTGGCGGTCACTGTGAGCACAGCGCCCGGCAGAGGCTCAGCGGGAGCCAGGCGGACACCTAGCAGGTGCAGGAAGTCTCGACCCCGCTGCCACTCTGTACACTGGACATCTCCTTGGTTTCTGAGTGCCTAGAACCTGTGAAAACTCAGAGTTGGCTGGAGCCTGCTCTGGACTCTCCATCAGGGCCTGGGGCCCTTCCGTTGCACGTGGGGTTGGGGGCCCTGGTGGGCAGGACATTGGACCAAGAAGTTCCGCTTTGCTGCACAGGATTTTCTCCTGCTCAGAGTAAAGGAAACTTGATCTTTCCCTTCTCCCTTGGGCTGGCTCTGAGTGGGTCTCTTGAACTCAGGCTGTAGGCCTCAGGAGTCCCTGGCTCTTTGGGCTCAAGTCACTGGGCCCTGGGAACAGTGGCTCTGGATCAGTTCTGGAGGAAGGCTTCTGAGGGCCTAGCCTCCTCCTCCTGGCTGACTGAAGCAGGGAAAGGAAGGGTGCTGGGAGAGGCCACCTTCTTGGCCATCTTGCTCTTTCTAAGCCTCTGCCGCTAGCTAGCACAAAGCTTTGTAAAAATATAAAGCTTTGCGGAAGTGGTAATGGGGCCAAGAGGAAGTGAACAAACTGATTTTGTGCAACTCCACAGGCAGCAGGGGAGGCAGCATGAGCCAGACTCAGGCAGAAACAACCACCTCCCACCTGCCCGCCATCCTGTCTCAGTGACCACCTGGACTGCTGCTCTGATGTGCCCCCCACCCCACCCGGTGCCTGCCCCCTCCGCCGCAATCCTGCTCACACAGCATCTGGCTGTTGGTGCAGGGTGGTTGCTGAGACTCTTTCAGGCTTGTCTGAGCAGCTGCAAAGGAGCAGATGAGCAGTCTCTGGCCAGCCTCTCACCATGTTAAGCAGAACCCCAAGGGCAAGGTTTCAGTCCTGTGGCTGAGCTATGTCCAGGTGCATCAGGCCTGGGTTCGGGACAGGTGAAGCCTTTCCTAGGGACTCCAGACACTTCCTGTGGTTCGGGTTAATGGATCCTCCCTGATCCTTGCCTCTTCCATGGAGCTCAGGTTCTTTTTGTAAAACTAAAACAGACACAACTCTTTTAGATGGGGTAAATTCCCTGAGCCACTTCTTACTTATAGTTAATTTTATTACTAAAGAAATATTTTGATACTCTGGTCCAATGAAAGTTTTCTTTCTATCCCAGAGCTCTCCTTGGGGCCCCGCCAAGTGGCCTGCTGGCTCTTCCGCTTCTTTGTGATTCAGAGCAGGTGCTAGACCTACACTGTACTTGTGCTCTGTTCCCACAGGCTTGGTCACCTCTTTTCCAGGTGTGAGGTTAGAAGGTCATGTTGAGGATATGGCAACATCAAGTCCACGGATGCCTTGTACTTGTAAAAGCTTCATGTGGTTGTTCAGTTGCCTATTCATTTCCTGAAACCAGAGGCTTGGGTTTGAATGCCGGTCCGCCACTTCCTAGCTGTGCAACCCTGGGGAGGTTATGTCACCATTCTGAACCTAGTCTGCTCAGCTTTGATTACATTATCAATTTCATCAGAGAGCATTGAACAAGACTAAGAAACTGAAGTGCCCAACACTGCAGATGGCATAAGGGAATATACCTAGCAGGTCCTAGCTGATTTATTGGTATTCTATACCCAGTGCCAAGCTGATGCCCCCTGGTTCACTGAGGTGCTTTCCTACTCGTTCATTTATCAAAAAATATACTGGAGCACATCAATCCGCCAGGCATTTTGGTAGGGCTAAAAATGAAAAGTGGAGAGCCCTATGCTTCAGGAGCTTGCAGGATGACAGAGGAGGAGGGCCCGATAAACACAGTGCAGGGAGGGGATGTCTGGGAAGTTCTCTTCAGGGTCCTGTCTGAGAATAGTCTTGAAGAAAGAGTGCATGTGTTCTAGGTAGACATGGGGAGAAGGGCTTTCCAAGCCGGGTACACAGGAGAGAGGAAGTGAAAGCATGGCGGTGCTTATGGTATCAGGGGGGAGGGGGACCCACGGTGCTTGTGGTATCAGGGGTGAGGAGGCTGCAGAGGCTGGGAGACTCCCGCCTTGAAAGGTCTCATGTGCCATTCCAGGGAGGCTGGACTCGATCCTAAGGGTTGCACAGAGGCTGTTGGGGGACTTGCATCTGGAGATGCCTATGGAGGCTGAGGTGGTCCCTCCATGACAGATGAAGGAAGTTACCCAAGAGCAGCTGTGGGGCATCTAGGGAGGGGGAGGGGTTGGTGGTAAGCAAGATGACCATCTGCCCTGGCCTCTCTGTCCTCTTCTCCAGGCTGCCTTCTGCTGTTCCATCTGGAGTGGAAAGTTGGCTCAGGGCCCAATCCTAGGCCTAATTGCAAAGTAACTGGAAACCTCTCTGTTCAACCTTCTTGTCACCCCTCTGAGTGGGAATGGGCTCAGGCCTCCCTTGTTCATGGAGACGAATTTCCAGAGAACTCCCTGCTGGGAAGAGGTGGTTAGGTCAGGTGTCCCAAGAGTGCCCCACCCCACCCCACCCCCGTCCCCCCGCTTATCCTTTTCTCCTGGAATTACTTTCTCACAGGCTATCCTGTACCCACCACACTGCTCCTGTCATGGTGCTGGGTCACAAAGCCCTCTCCTTGATTTCTCTAAACAAGCCAAGATGGGCTAGTCCTAAAAGGACTCACCTAGGTCCTAATGGAGGATGAAAGGGCCAAGAATCAGCAAACACACCAGTCAGGTTTCAGCTGCAGCTGTCCAGTCCTTCCCCAAAGCCTCAGTCCACTTCCTATGGCTGGATCCATGGCTCAGGCACTTTCCTGGCCTCTGCCACCTTTCCCCTTTGCCCAGCTTCTGGCCCATAACCACGCAGAGGCCCCTATCTCTCTCTCTTCCTCTCTAAGTATAGGAGCTGTCCATTGTCTGACCAGTTCTCAAACTCAGAACAAGGCTGTAAGGCAGACTTGGAGTGGCCAAAGCCTCCAGGAAACCACCCCATTGCTGTATTTTTGCTCCAACCAGGCAACAGGACTTGTCCCTACACCAAGAGAGTCTCTCTCTCACATAAGGGCTGTTTGGTGCTAGCCGGTGGCAAGGGACAGGCCGGGAGGGTCCATTGTTTACAGCTTGCCACCAAGATTCAACAATTGCTTTAGGCCAAGAGCGACTTCTTTGGGTGGCATGCAGCCTTCTAGAAATAGGTCTCTGTGACTTCCTTCTCTGAAGCAGAGATAAAAAAGCAATGGCGGTAGAAACTTTGATGAGAAGCCCTGCTGGATGCAGGCAGAGTTAGCGCTGGAAAATGCTGGAGTGAAAGAGATGCAGTTGGAGAGGGCTGTCCCCCAGCCCAGGGAGAAATGACAAGTCTAGAGGTATGAGCAAGGGATTCAGCCTGGGCCAACCTGGGATAAAGTGGGGGAGCAGAGGGTGATGTGGAGGCCACATCCCGAGGCATCTCACCAGGGCCCTGGCGAGGATGTAAACAACACTGTTGGTAGCGTCAAGGTTTAGTTGGGGCTGTACATAGATTGGCATTTAAGGCAAATATCATAAACCCTTCAGTTCACGGTGCAGGCTCAGGTCCACCCACCCCTTCTTGCTGTCTCTGTAAATAACCCCTTGGGGCAGGACTGAGAGCACCCGAACTAGAGGGACCTTAAATGACCACTGCCTTTAAGTGTCTGGTTTCCAGAAGCTGAAGACCAGATGAACAACTTCCAGGAAAGCAGTTGAGTTCCTCATTTCCTGCAGGTGGTGGTGAGAGGGTACGCTGTGTGACGGTGTGCACGCGTGGTCCTTTCCCTTCTCTCTGCCTGGCCATCATCCTGTTGTCCTGTTGTTCCTCAGAGAGAGTTGTCACCAGCTGGTTGCTGGCTTGAGGGAATGTGAGACCTTGGTGGGTGTATGGGCTGACCTGGGAAATGGAGAGTCAGCAGATATGCTTATGGGAGGTGCCGAGCCTTTTTGCCCTTCTAAGCAGAGGCTCTTAGCTTGTTCCTTTAGCAAAGGATCTTTGATGCAGAAGCTGGATCCCAGCTGTGCCGACCAAGAGTCCACTCATGCCCCTCAGTTCTCAGCGCTTGCTGTTAACGCACTGTCTCAGTCTGTTCAGGCAACTGTAACAGAATACCAAAGACTGGGAAGCTTATAAGCAACAGAAATGTTCAATTCTGTAGGCTGGGAGGCCCCAGATCAAGGTGCCAGCAGCTCTGGTGTCTGGTGGGAGACAGCTCCTTGTTCCTGAATGGCAGAAAGGGTGAAGGAGCTCTGTGGGGTGTCTCTTATAAGACACTAATCCCACATATGATGGCTCCATCTCCTTGACCCAGCCATCTCCCAAAGACCCTACTCCTAATACTGTCACTTTGAGGCTCAGATCTCAACATATAAATTTTGTGTGGGGTGGGGGAAGGACCCAGACATTCAATTTGTAGCATACACTAAGAAAACAATAAATTCTGGCTAAGGCTGCCACCAAAATCTACTTCTTGTTCCCCTGTGGCTCCCGTTTGCCTCCTTGTCACGGGATATTTCTGCTAAGCTAGCAGAAAGCCAGAACATTCAAGTCTGTGCTTCCACTGCTCTCTCACCCAGGCCTACACTCCCATCCAGTCCCAGAGTGAATGAATCTCGAGCCTTCTCCATGCCACTCACACCGCTCCTCTGCTCTTTTCATCTGCTTGTGAGTGTTCCTGGTCTCTGCTTCCTCTTGGCCCATCTCACTTCCTGACACCCCCCCCCCCCCAAGAAGGTTGCTTATCTCGATGGAGCTCAAGGAGGGGCAGGAGGCAGAAGCTATGAGCGTGTCTGTCTGGGGAACTTAGAGGAACGGCACTTTCAGATTCACCCCATAAAGAACTGTCCTCCACGCTTCCAGGAGCCCAGGGGTGTGTGGCCCATGAAGGGGCAGGAAATGATTGCCCTGAGATGGGCTCTCTCTAAGAAAAGAAGGGAGGCTCTCCAAGGGAGCGTCCCACCAGAGAAGAGAAGGAATGAGCAAGTTGTGAATTTGGGACTGTTGCTGTTGCACCTGAACCTCTAGCGAGATGCCTGGCAAGAGCTAGGCTCACCGGGCCACACGGATCCTGTCAGCACGCCTATTACTTGGGAAGCTCCTTGGAGAAAGCAAGATGGCTGTCAATGGCACTGCCCTGTTGTTGGCCAATGTCACCTACATCACAGTGGAGATTCTCATCGGGCTCTGTGCCATCGTGGGCAATGTGTTGGTCATCTGGGTGGTCAAGCTGAACCCCAGCCTACAGACCACCACCTTCTATTTCATTGTCTCCCTGGCCCTTGCTGACATTGCCGTTGGGGTGCTGGTCATGCCTTTGGCCATTGTCATCAGCCTGGGCATCACAATCCAATTTTATAACTGCCTTTTCATGACCTGCCTGCTGTTGATCTTCACTCATGCTTCCATCATGTCCCTGCTAGCCATTGCTGTGGACCGGTACCTGCGGGTCAAGCTCACAGTCAGGTAAGAGGGGCCGTGTGGGGCAGTGATGGAGGTGCCTGGGACCCAGGGCTTCTTCAATGAAATCAAATCAAAACTGGCCTCTGAACTTGAAAGAGGGAGCTACATTTCTTTTCACCATTTGGTGTGTGAGGGTTTGAACAGTGTTGAGCTGGGACTGGGGAACAGAGGAGTGCTCAGGCCGTCTCCGCTGACTATGGGGGTGTACGCTTAGGCCCCCGGGGCAGCTAAGATGATGGAAGCTTGAGCACCTTCAATTAGTAAAAGATGTTCTTGGGTTTTAGAAATGACAGAAACCTACTAGATAAAATAAGGAGCAGACAGAAAAGAATAGGAGGAGAGAAATAAACGGATGCTTCTGTTCTTTGCAGACATAGGTTATTTTCAAGTTATTTTGACTTTGCTTCCTCTTCCAAGCTGAGGAGGGGACCAAGAAACAGTTCTCCATTGCAGAAAGTAGCAACGTGATGAGGTGAACAGGACGGACCACCTAATGGAGACATCTCATTCCCCAGGTGTCCTGAATGACAATTGTCTTGCCCTCCTCTCTCTGATAGGGAAGAGATGCAGGGAGGGGGCTGTAAACAAGCTTTTGATACTAAAAAGCCTGGGCTTCAAAGTCCAGATCTTGATATCTGAGCTGGGGCAAGTTACTTTTACTGCTTTGGTTCCTCATCTTTCCATAGCGGTTAAGATACTCTGAACACAAATCTACCTCGCTTCCATTTCACCTCTGCTACTTGTAGCTTGTACAGGTTACCAGGATTGCTCTTTCTTTCTTCTTTCTTTCTTTCTTTCTTTCTTTCTTTCTTTCTTTCTTTCTTTCTTTCTTTCTTTCTTCTTTCTTTCTTTCTTTCTTTCTTTCTTTCTTTCTTTCTTTCTTTCTTTCTTCTTTCTTTCTTTCCCACCTATAACATGGGGACAAATATTGCCACTTCCTTGTAATTACATAGTTCACACGTGTAAGGCTCTTAGAAAAATGCCTGCACACGGTCTATGCTCAGTCAATAGTAGCTCCAACTCCTGTCATCTGTACCCATCACCAGCAATGAAATGGAGATTATCATAAAAATAGCTTCAGTTTGTTGTTAGATTTAACTGAGATAAAGTCTCCTAAGTACACAGTCAATACTTAACAAAATCAGTTTCCTTCTTGTGTTGTGTGTGGGATGTTGTCAGGAAGGATGGTGGAAGGAAGGATGGTGCTTCTCTGTGGATGAGTCATCTGAGGTTCTGGAAGCACTTCCACACGACCTCACACCTCCACAGACCCATGTAATTCAAATATCAAGTGTGGATGCCAGTGCAAACAGAGAGGCAGGGGCAGACACAGGTGGAGGGGAATGTGGAGAGGCAGTTATAACTTCTGGGCTTCGGCACAGCAGCCAAACAAAAGAAGGCAGAGCGTTGCTGGAAAGGTGCTTTGAGGAGATAGGTCATTTCTCACCAGGTCCCCAGAGACCTAGAAAACTCTTACCTCCCAGGAGTCAAAGAATTCTTGGGCTGGAAATGGAGCTGTGAGTGTGGCAATGTATTTTTAATCCATTCTTGATCATATTTCTTTTAAAAAGTCCCCCAGACAAGTTTGCCGGAATGCCAGCACTCTCCATCCCCGTCCCCAGCCCATCCCCATCCCCGCTCCTGTCACCCCCTGCCCCTTCCTGTAGCAATTCTATGAACTCACTCATTCTCTTCCATTCCAACAGATACAGGAGGGTCACCACACAAAGAAGAATATGGTTGGCCCTGGGGCTTTGCTGGCTGGTATCCTTCCTGGTGGGACTGACCCCCATGTTTGGCTGGAACATGAAACTGACCTCAGAGCACCACAGAAATGTCACCTTCTCGTGCCAGTTCAGTTCTGTCATGAGGATGGACTACATGGTCTACTTCAGCTTCTTCACTTGGATCTTAATCCCCCTGGTTGTCATGTGTGCCATCTATCTTGACATATTCTATGTCATCCGGAACAAACTCAATCAGAACTTTTCAAGCTCCAAAGAGACAGGTGCATTTTATGGACGGGAGTTCAAGACAGCCAAGTCCCTGCTTCTGGTTCTCTTCCTGTTTGCTTTTTCCTGGCTACCTTTATCTATCATCAACTGTATCACATACTTTCATGGTGAGGTGCCACAGATTATACTGTATTTGGGCATTCTGCTCTCCCATGCTAACTCTATGATGAACCCTATTGTCTATGCTTATAAAATAAAGAAGTTCAAGGAAACCTATCTTTTGATCTTCAAGACCTATATGATCTGCCAGTCCTCTGATTCCTTGGACTCAAGCACTGAGTAGACTTCTGAGTAGTTATCCTTGAAAGATGATTCTTCACCCCATTAACCTCCAGATTCAGCATCAGTAAACACTTGAGGACCTATTTGCCTGAGCCAAGGGCTTTCACATCCTTAATTTCTTCTACTGAGGTGGGGAGCATTTGACTGGTTGCTTCCAATTGTATCTCCCCTAACACGCTTCCTGTAATCCAATTATTTTCTTGTCCTTCTTCTCTGATTCAATGTTCTGGATGTCTGACTTGAGGAAAATGTCCTGCTGTTACTACTGTTTGTGTTCCTCCTTCCCAAGCAAGAGGAGAAGTCATGGAATCTGAAGGAGGCCTTGTTGACTCAGAGATGAAAGGTCCCAGTCCTGCGGGACATGAATGTGGTGGTGACTCTGTTCCACTCCATTGTGGAATCACACCAAGAAACCTACCCCAGCAGATGTCAGGGAGATGGTAGGAACAGTGTCACAAAGGGAGACTTAAACTGCTGAATTCATCTGTAATTGTATTTGAGGAAATAAAAATGACCACTAACTGTCATGTAGCTCTTTTCTGAGAGTTCAGGGTTACCTGAGGTTCACAGACCCAGCTGGCAGATCTTGGCACTCTAGCCCTTGCCACCGGGAGCCACATGCCATGTTCACCTGTTTGGACTCTGGGCCCCTCACCCCTTGCCCTAGAACACCCTGCTTTTTTTTCTTTTTTTTTTTCTGGGGCTGATCTGAGCTTTTGGCAACTTTATGAGCCATTCATCAATTGTTAGAGAAGGATCAAAGGGGCAAGAAAGAGGCATAGGGTAGCTATTACTTGTGGAGTGCTTTCTGTGAGCTAAGCACTTTCCATACCTTATCTTTTCTGATGTTGATATGTCTGAAGTATGTGCCACCATTATCATCCCATCCATTTTGCAGAAGGAAAACAGAGACACAGAGAGGTTAAGTAACTTGTCTGTCTATAGTCAGTTAACAAGTAGTAAGGCCAGGATTTAAACTCAGTCCTGCCTTTTTGGGAGAACCCAAGTTCCCCACCTATTCTCAGGCACAAAGAAGGACCTGTAACTTCTCCAAAGTCCAAACTCTCAAGTTCACCTCATGTACAACTAGCAGATACATGGATACAAACTATGGTTTGTATCCTTGAGGACTGCTGATTGGGACAGAGGCCTCAGGTACTATCACTGGTGTCTCATTAATCCGGATATCAGGCAGGGCTAAAGTCCTAATCACATCCTTCCAGCACTGAGTGTGGCTCTGGAGAGTCAGAGGACATCCCTGGTTTGGTCTACTCAAATGTGCAGCTGTGGACTCTCCTCCAAACAATAAGTACATGAAGCTGATGAGAGCAGCAAGATGGGGGTTTCAATTAAACCACTTCGAAGAGCATAAGTGTACTGGAGATTTTTTTTCCTTTAATTGATTCTTAGCTGGTTCTGAAAGTTTATCCTGACATAATCTTAGGCCAGAGGTCGATAACTGTATTTACCTAATTAATGTTTCATTTCAGTAAATGTCCTCACTTCTTCCCCAGCCAGCCCAGGAAGAATGAACGCTATCTGGGAGATTCAAACACTTCCATCTACTCTCCTACTAATGCCAAACTGTGTTGGTCGCTGACCTGATCATTTGCCCGAAGCGCTCACAATATCTTAAAGGCAAATGACTAGGACCCGCCTCCAGTGACGCTGGAGGTGTGGGAAGCAATATTCATCTCCCCAGTCTCCCCTTCAACATTTGGGGATCTTTCTTCTCTAAAAATCCAAGCGCCACCCTCAAAACCACCACACTTAATGGCATCCCCTTGTTTGATTTCAGGCTTTCCCTCCTCAATCCCCCATAATTAATTTTTGTGCTTAGTTAAAATGCCCCTTCAGGTTGAGGCCCTGTGTTTACCATGGGGCTTCTGGTGACCCCGGTACACTCATCTGCACAGAGGCCACCTTTGCCCACTGGGCCCTTTGAGGGAAGTGCTGGTTAGTTTTCAATCCCAAACAGAGGCAGCTTCATAATTTACAAACAATTTCTAGCAGTTGCTATAGCAACACATAGAAAATTTGGGTTAAGGGGACAGCTTCCTTCCAAGCAAAGCAGCAGTCTGTCCTGTGTCATTTGGTATCGTAAGATGAGCTATAGTCCCTGAGTCTCAGAAAAAAAGCTTTTTTTCCCTCTTTTCCTTTTCTCTTCTTTTCTTCTCTTTCTTTCTGAAGGCCATTGCTTAGCAAACCCACTGAGTTCTGCAAGGAAGTTATAGTTTGCAGGGAGTTATAGTGTGGTTGTTTTTTATGTTTTGTTTTATTTTGTTTTGGTCAAGTAGGAATGTCCTGGGCTAAGATGGTCCACCAGCCCACTAAAAGCCCTTAAAGTGAGGATGCCTTTTGAAGTAGACTCAAAAAAGATGAACTAAGAATCACTGGTGAGGAGCTTCAGTAGAAGTGGCAAGCTCCACCCTGGTTTCAGGTTTAGAGATCAGCGTCACTGGCGCCTCCTCAGGCCTGTCTCTTGGCTAGCCTCCTTTAACAGGACACTTGAAGGAAGTTGTTGATTCTCTGTTCCAAAAGGAATAAGGTAAAAAGACTACCCAGACAAAACTGCGAGTTTTGCTTCCTCCTCCTCTGTATGAATTCTCTGGAACCACAGTAGATGTTGAGTAGCTGGGTTTATGTACCTATTTTTTTTTTTAAATCAAGTCTACCGTGGATATAAGCGAAGACCAAGTGACAACAAGCAAAGGCTACCCCAAGTTTGCAATAGCAAGAGAGTCAGTCGCTGCCACTTGCATTTTGGCAGAGATTTGAAGGCAGGCAGAGGAGTAGGCAAGCTCTCTGGTGGCAACAGGGAGGCTTCAGGTGTGCCATTGGCCTGGGGAAGCTATGAGAAGTGGGGCATCGTGTGTGATTGGCAAGGTGAGCATATTTGGCTTTCTCTGGTTGGTCCCCAGCTGGAAGAAGGACAAACATTTAGAAAGCTGTCAGTTACTACTAGCCATCTGGGGTTGTCACAGGGATTATCTTTTGGTGTTCTGAACTTCTGCTAGAGATTATGGTCTGACTTTCGACAAAACTGACTTTTAACAGGCTGGCTTCCCCGTCCAGTTACTACAGATAAAATGCTGGTTTCTTGGGCCAGATGTTCTGTCCAGAGGTCTAGTTTTATATATGGTCTGGCCATTGTCTGTGGGTAAATTCAGTCTTACAACCAGGTGCTCATTTTTCAGAGACACTCTGCCCTTAGATGCCTTCCTGGATATGCTGCAAATGGGGAAACAGGCTGCCTGTTGCCACAACTGCTCAGATGACATGCTGTATGTCCCCTTGTAGTCTATACTTCTGCTGTGTTATTTCTATTGGGGAAGGAAGAGTATGCTGGAAAGAATTTTTCTCCCCCTCTCAGATTTAGCATCAGATCATGGTGGCTGTACTAGCTGTGTGAACACGGGCAGTTTCCTAAAACTGAAACTTGTCATTCCTGTGTCAGAGTTTTGTTTTGTTTTTTACTTTTTATTATGGAAAACTTGAGGCACACAAAAGTGAAGAGGCCAGCCTAATAACCTCTCAGATATTGACGATTCTGCTTTAATAATGATCAACCAATGTTGATCATCCAGTGTTGTTCCATTTATGTCCCTATCCACTCACCCCACCCTGATTATCTTGAAATTTTGGACATCAAATTATTTCATCTGCAAACATTTTGGTTTTTATCTAAAATACATATATATAATTTTTTTTAAATGATCAATTGGCTTGTTGTTATTACCCACTCATCTTCTTAAGATGAGTTACACATCTGAGAAACAAAAATTAATTTTATCCTTACAAGGCAGCAACAGAACTAAGGAGCATCAACTAATACTCAGAATGAGAATAGACACATGGTTCATTTTCTAAAACTCTGGGCCTCTCCTTTGCTTTCAAATGCAACCTTTTCTTGTCTTGGGAACTTTACTGATATCTATGCCCAACCCACTTCTCCTGTTGCTACTTTTCTTTGGTTTCTTTCTTTTCTTTTTTTTTTAGATTTTATTTATTTATTCATGAGAGACACAGAGAGAGAGGCAGAGACACAGGCAGAGGGGGAAGCAGGCTCCCTGAGGGGACCCCAATGTGGGACTTGATCCCAGAATCCTGGGATCACACCCTAAGCCAAAGGCAGATGCTTAACCACTGAGCCACCCAGAGGCCTCCTTTCCTTGGTTTCATGGCAATATCTCTGAGCCATTCCTAGTGTTCTTTTTGCATGCAGCTTTCTCAGAGATAAGGACTCAATGATGAATTTCTATATGAATTATCAATTCTATATGATATCTAGTCAATATGAATTATAAGTTGCTATGCAATTTTTATTTTCTTTTTTAAAAGATTTTATTTATTTATTTGAGAGCATGGGTGAGCAAGCACAAGCTGTGGGGAGGGAGAGAGACAAGTAGACTCCGCACCGAGCAGAGACCTGACGTAGAGCTGGATCCCAGCACCCTGAGACCATGACTGGAGCTAGACACCCAACAAACTGAGCCACCCAGGCGCCCCAATTTTTATTGATTTTCTTGATCACACAGGCTAGCCCTGATTCAGTTTAGGAGGGGACTAAACAACAGCAAGAGTGCCAGGAACCATCTTAGAGGCTAGTTATTTTAAGTTATTTTTTTTTTTTTTTAAAAAAAAGGAACTCAATTCCTCCAGGTTTTTAAATTTTATTTTTATTTTTATTTTTTTTAAAGATTTTATTTATTTATTCATGAGAGACATGGAGAGAGAGAGAGAGGCAGAGACACAGGCAGAGGGAGAAGCAGGCTCCATGCAGGGAGCCCCATGTGGGACTCGATCCTGGGTCTCCAGGATCATGCCCCAGGCTGAAGGCAGTGCTAAACCACTGAGCCACCCAGGCTCCCCAACCAGATTTTTTTAAAAAGACTTAATCTTTAAAAATTATTTTAGAAGGAGAGAGACAGTGTGCATGGGCACGCACATGCATGTGCATGCACAGGGTGGGGAGAGGGAGGAAGAAAGAATCTTCATCAGACTCCACACTGAGCATGGAGCCCAAGATGCGGTTTGATCTCACCACTCTGAGATCACAGCCTGAGCCAAACCCAAGAGCCAGACCCTTAACCAACTGAGCCATTCAGGTGCCCCTTAGAGGCTGATTTTTTTTTTTTTTTTTTAGAGGTTGATTATTGACAATGTTATTATCCCATCTGAAAAAAACAATAATTTCTTGACATCATCAACTATCTCCCCATTATCTAGACCTTCAGTCGGGATCCAAATAAGTTCTATAGATGGCAGTTTGTCATTACCTCTCTTAAGCCTCTTTTAATCTATAGATTCCTCCTTCTTTCCTTACCACCACCCACCTCCCTGCCTTTCTTTCCACTTCGCGGTTTATTGATGGAACTCACAGAGGTTTGATGAGGAGTAAATAAGGCACCTTTATCACGATGCAGGTAAAACACACACCTGAAGCAGGCCCACATGCTGACTGCGTGGGAAGGAGAGAAAGGCCCTCTCCCTCAGGAGAGGATATTACTCAACGACCCGGATCAGACACTCATCCTCATCCGGCCCTTGATGGGAAGGGCTAGCTTTAGGGTGTGAGAAGTAGTGTTCAGCTTAAATTCTTCTGTAATTCAAACTTTAAAAATCAGCAGTCAGGCCATGAGTCCCAATAGGAACCAAGAGAAGCTTTTATCATTGCATTGACATCTCCTTGACTTGTCCCGGCTCTGCCCAGGAAACTCTCAGGAGGTCTGGAAGCGGCAGCCCTGGCTGCCAACACCAAAATACCACGTGGACGCCACTCCATGCTCCTGATGCCAGGTGCATCTGCTTTTAACAGCTTTGCCCAACCCCACTCCCTGGATGAGGCTTCAGCGTCCTCTTGGGAGTCAGGGAAGTTAGCAATCTCCTCATTAGTCTTCCCCTCAGCTAAAAGAGAACTGGGCCTCCAAGAGTTGTGGATGTACCCTCTGGCGATACCCGGTGCATTGGCAGGACAGGGTACAGTCCCACACTTGAGTGTGGGCCCACGTTGGCATGTATGCTTGTGTTCTGCTAATTGGGTACAAGGCTTTGTTGCACCAGTGTGTATTTATCCAGGAGGGGAATCTCCACCGCTGTTTTGGGAGCGCCAAGAAGCCCACACTTTTTTTCAGTTGCCCACATTATTACATAAGTAAGTTTATTTCCATGAATGGCATCCCCCTGATGAGGTACCCTTGTGCAGTGCACAACCTGGATAGCTACACATGGCAGCACTGCTTGGATTGACTGGTTGTTCCCTTTGCCCTGGTCTCTTCAAACAGGATAAAACCAGCTGAGGCTCAAAGATCTGGTTTCCCTTAAACAGATCCAGGATTCCTGAGACCTCTGGGTATAGCCTGTCATTCCAGTTGAAGGTTGTTCACTTCCTTCCAGTCATGGGGTTCTTCGTTCTGCTCTTTCTGACTGCCTTTTCAGGTAAAATACAGAGAGGAAGCATCTCCAGCCTCCAAACTTCCCACTTTGCATTCCCTTCTCTGCTGCTTGGAGTGGCTGCTCCATAGCCTGAACCACCAAAGGAGTGGGATAGGAAAAAGGAAGGAGAAAAATCCTGTCTGGACTCATCCTTGTTCTTAGCTCTGATAAGAGAGCTGTGGCAGGGAGGGGATGAAAGGGGAATGGAAGGGGGCTGGAAGGAATCTGAAAGCCTCAGCTAAAAATGTGGACTCTGTACTCTCAGCGGAAGTTCCCCTTCCCTCCTCCTTCTCCCCAGAAAAGTGTTTGTGCAGAGGGACAAGGCTGGGACTTCCTGCTGCCTGCCTATGCCTGAGCCCAGGGGTGAGACCTGAGCTGGGAGGCGGGGGTGGCTGGCTTGGGGGCTCTGCTGCCCTCTGGCCTGCTGACCTTTCTTGCTGCTGTCCTCTCCCTGGGTCAGGGTCCAGGCCTGCAGACTGAGCATTAACCCATCTTCCTTGTGTGGTGTGAATCTGGTAGCATGAAGACTTTTGAATTCTTAAGATTAGGTTCAAGTCCTGGTAATTCTAGAAATGCTTGCTGGGAGAACAAAAAATCAAGTCATATCAATTCACACAAGGGACGCGAGCATGCCGTGCAGGCTGGTCCCAGGTAGCATTTGCGGGGACCTGGCACACCTCTGGAAGGCTGAGAGACAGAGGGGCCTGCTGCCCACATCTTCTCCTTGTCCAGATACTTCCCCAGCCATGGTCGAGCGGGACGTGGCGTGCACAACTTCCATTGTATACATAGACCACATCTCCTTTATCCATTCATCTTTCGATGGACACCGAGGCTCCTTCCACAGTTTGGCTATTGTGGACACTGCTGCTAAAGACATCGGGGTGCAGGTGTCCCGACGTTTCATTGCATCTGTATCTTTGGGGTAAATCCCCAGCAGTGCAATTGCTGGGTCGTAGGGCAGGTCTATTTTTAACTCTTTGAGGAACCTCCACACAGTTTTCCAGAGTGGCTGCACCAGTTCACATTCCCACCAACAGTGCAAGAGCGTTTCCCTTTCTCCACCTCCTCTCCAACATTTGTTGATTCCTGCCTTGTTAATTTTCCCCATTCTCACTGGTGTGAGGTGGGATCTCATTGTGGTTTGGATTTGTATTTCCCTGATGGCAAGTGATGCAGAGCATTTTCTCATGTGCTTGTTGGCCATGTCCATGTCTTCCTCTGTGAGATTTCTGTTCATGTCTTTTGCCCATTTCATGACTGGATTGTTTGTTTCTTTGCTGTTGAGTTTAATAAGTTCTTTATAGATCTTGGAAACTAGCCCTTTATCTGATACGTCATTTGCAAATATCTTCTCCCATTCTGTAGGTTGTCTTTGAGTTTTGTTGACTGTATCCTTTGCTGTGCAAAAGCTTCTTATCTTGATGAAGTCCCAATAGTTCATTTTTGCTTTTGTTTCTCTTGCCTTCATGGATGAATCTTGCAAGAAGTTACTGTGTCCAAGTTCAAAAATGGTATTGCCTGTGTTCTCCTCTAGGATTTTGATGGATTCTTGTCTCATGTTTAGATCTTTCATCCATTTTGAGTTTATCTTTGTGTCTGGTGTAAGAGAGTGGTCTAGTTTCATTCTTCTGCGTGTGGATGTCCAATTTTCCCAGCACCATTTATTGAAGAGACTGTTTTCCAGTGGATAGTCTTTCCTGCTTTGTCAAATATTAGTTGACCATAAAGTTGAGGGTTCACTTCTGGATTCTCTATTCTGTTATATTCTCTATTCTGTTCTGTTTTTGTGCCAGTACCACACTGTCTTGATGACCACAGCTTTGTAGTACAACCTGAAATCTGGCATTGTGATGCCCCCAGCTATGGTTTTCTTTTTTAATATTCACCTGGCTGTTCGGGGTCTTTTCTGATTCCACACAAATCTTAAGATGATTTGTTCCAACTCTCGGAAGAAAGTCCATGGTATTTTGATAGGGATTGCATTAAATGTATATATTGCCCTGGGTAACATTGACATTTTCACAATATTAATTCTTCCAATCCATGAGCATGGAATATTTTTCCATCTCTGTGTCTTCCTCAATTTCTTTCAGAAGTGTTCTGTAGTTTTTAGGGTATAGATCCTTTACCTCTTTGGTTAGGTTTATTCCTAGGTATCTTATGCTTTTGGGTGCAATTGTAAATGGGATTGACTCCTTAATTTCTCTTCCTTCAGTCTCATTGTTAGTGTATAGAAATGCCACTGATTTCTGGGCATTGATTTTGTATCCTGCCACACTGCCGAATTGCTGTATGAGTTCTAGCAATCTTGGGGTGGCGGCTTTTGGGTTTTCTATGTAGAGTATCATGTCATCAGCAAAGAGGGAGAGTTTGACTTCTTCTTTGCCGATTTGAATGCCTTTAATGTCTTTTTGTTGTCTGATTGCTGAGGCTTGGACTTCCAGTACTATGTTGAATAGCAGTGGTGAGAGTGGACATCCCTGTCTTGTTCCTGATCTTAGGGGAAAGGCTCCCAGTGCTTCCCCATTGAGAATGATATTTGCTGTGGGCTTTTCGTAGATGGCTTTTAAGATGTTGAGGAATGTTCCCTCTATCCCTACACTCTGAAGAGTTTTGATCAGGAATGGATGCTGTATTTTGTCAAATGCTTTCTCTGCATCTATTGAGAGGATCCTATGGTTCTTGGTTTTTCTCTTGCTGATATGATCAGTCACATTGATTGCTTTACGAGTGTTGAACCAGCCTTGCATCCCGGGGATAAATCCCACTTGGTCATGGTGAATAATCTTAATGTATTGTTGTATCCTTTTGGCTAGTATTGCTGAGAATTTTTGCATATGTGTTCATCAGGGATATTGGTCTGTAATTCTCCTTTTTGGTGGGGTCTTTGTCTGGTTTTGGAATTAAGGTGATGCTGGCCTCATAGATCGAGTTTGGAAGTACTCCATCTCTTTCTATCTTTCTGAACAGCTTTAGTAGAATGGGTCTGGTTTCTTCTTTAAAAGTTTCATAGAATTCCCCTGGGAAGCCATCTGGCCCTGGACTTTTGTGTCTTGGGACGTTTTTGATGACTGCTTCAATTTCCTCCCGGTTATTGGCCTGTTCAGGTTTTCTATTTCTTCCTGTTCCAGTTTTGGTAGTTTGTGGTTTTCCAGAAATGCATCCATTTCTTCTAGATTGCCTAATTTATTGGCATATAGCTGCTTATAATAAGTTTTTAAAATCGTTTGTATTTCCTTGGTATTGGTGGTGATCTCTCCTTTCTCATTCATGATTTTGTTAATTTGAGTCTTTTCTCTCTTCTTTTTAATAAGGCTGGCTAATGGTTTATCTATCTTATTAATTGTTTCAAAGAACCAACTCCTGGTTTTGTTGATCTGTTCCACAGTTCTTCTGGTCTCTATTTCATGGAGTTCTGCTTGAATCTTAATTCTCTTCTTCTGCTGGATGTAGGATCTATTTGCTGTTTTATCTCCAGCACCTTTAGGTGCAAGGTTGGCTTTTGTATTTGAGTTCTTTCCAGTTTTTGGATGAATGCTTGTATTGTGATGTATTTCCCCCTCAGGATTGTTTTTGCTGTAAGGGATTTCTTTCTCTCATAATCCAGAGCACTATGCCAGTAGGAAAACAAAGCAAGAACTTAAGGGAAGCTATACGGAGCCTCCTGGTGCTAGAAAGAGATCCTTATTCACACTTGACCAGTAATTTGTTTAGCAAGCAGCTTTTTCAATGTGTGATGTCCTTCACACCCAGCATGTTTCTACTATATGGTTTCAGGCTCAGGATGAAATAAGTCTCACCTAAATGTGCTCCTTAGTTTAAGTGAAACTCAGACCCCCCCACCACCACCCTCACCAACTAGATTTGCCAGAGAAGGCCCATGTGGGTGGCCATGGCTGAACTTTTCCACTGGGTTTTGGTGGCTGTCATGAGTACAGTGTGGCAATGATGTCACCTATCAGTTCCTTAAGGATTGGACTGGCCCTCTTGTGTCCCTGGTACCCCTTCCCATAGGCTTCAGCCTGGGATTCTCTAACCATGGGCCACTTCTAGTCCACGCAGGACTTTTGTGCAAATCTGGAAAAGTAGTCCTTCTTTCAGGGGCACAGAGCCCAGTGACAGGGTGTATGGCTTGGCCGGCAGAGTGTGGGCTGGATTGCAGCCCCGACTTGTTCCCTCCACCCACCAGCTGTGCCTGGTGCCTCCCCTTGGCCTAGCATGTGTCCAGGACTCTCATCCTATAAGGGTTGAACAAATGACAGCCAGAGATGCAGAGATGCAGAGGAAAGGGCAGGCCTGAGCACCAGCCTCACTTGATCCACAGCAAATCCTTTCTGATGCAGACTTAGGCAACAGGACCAGAAGCTGCAGGGCTTCCAGAGTGATCCACAAGGCCGATCGCTCCAGCTTTGGTGGGTGAGGCGGGCAAAGGTGTCACAGCAGGGCAGTTGATTTGCACCTGCCACTTTCCAGCATTGTTGCTTCTCCACCTGAACTGCGGATCTTCAATGTGACCATGTGGCTTCTTTCAGAAGAATGTAGTTTAGGACTCTTGGATGCAAGCAGCAAAAAATTCCCTCTCAATATTTCAGTTAAAAAGGAAGATTGGTCCTAAGTAGAGAGCAGTGTCTCACACATGAAAGGCAGGACATGGCGCCTTCAGAAATGGTCCCGATTGTCTTTGGGATTTTCTTCAGTCTCTGATCTGCTGCTCTTATGTGTGCTTGCTTTCCTCTCTCTATGCACAGCCCCTTTCTGTTTCATTTTGGCTATTTCTATCTCCTAAGTTTATGTGTCCCCTATTCAAGAGACCAGCCAGCCTGAGTACTGGATCTTCCTGCTCCGAGTCTGTGTTAGTCTCTGGGGAAGATGCTTGGTCCCCGATTGGCCCCCAAGCCTGACTGGACCTGGGCTGGAGGGCAGAAGCACTCAGAAGGCACACGGTAGCCAGGAGCTACTGGAACTGGGTGGGAGCCGGAAGTGGGGTGGGTCCCAGGAAAGGGTATCCTGAGCCAAGAACAAAAAGGTGCCTTCTTTTGAGCCACATGAAGTCTGTCTGTGACTCCTTCCAGGATGTCCATTCTCATCATCTGCATACTGATCACAGGTTTGGGGATCATCTCAATTATTAGCCATTTGTCCAAAAGGAGGAGAAGTCAAAGGAATAGAAGAGGTCAGTAGCCATTGCAGGGTGGGGATTAGGGAAAATGAAAGGGGCCAAGGAGTAGCCTTCAAATGAGTGATTGTGATCCTCTTCTTGTTTCCTGGACCCATGGAGCCCAGTGTAGCCAGCCCATGGGTTGGGGGGGATTCTGCTCTATGGTGATCAAAGCCCCATGAGAGGTGACAGAGAGGGCATAGTAGCTTTGGAAAGGGGGGTGTGTAGACTAGGGACGAGGGAGGCCTTGAGACAACCACACCACAGGCCTCGGTGTGTGGAGGGCCACCTGCCTCCCTAGCACACAAGCTTTAGGAGGCAGACTTACTCTTTGCTTGGAACTTTTTTTTATCTGGAGGGACTGTCAAAGGACTTCTGGGACCCCTGGATAAGCAGACATAGAAGAGTGTCCTTCAAAAGGGCCAGGAGTAGAAGAGAACAGGCCCATGGGCCTCAACCTGGGTCTTCAGCCACTGGAGACAGAGCCCTTAAGCTTTGTGTGTCCTTCTGCCCTTGGGTGATTACAGGTAAAGGTCTAGTTAGAAGCCAGAAAACCAGGCAAGCTTCTTCTGTGATCCCTACACCTCTGGTAAATTCCCTCCTTGGCTCTTCCTGGGTCCCGGGCCCCATGGTTACCTGATCTTTAGGGATCACCCTTCCTAAATAGAGAATAGGAAGTTTGTTCAGCAGGCACTATGTGAATCTTCCCACCTTTCTTTCTTTCTTTTTTTTTCTTTTCTTTTATTTTTTGTTCACCTTTCCTTTGGGGCAGCATCAGAGAAACCAAAATCCTCAATACCACCGCGTGTTGGTTCTGCTAACCTCTCAAGAGGACACAGGGTAGAAAGAATATCATGTTCAAGCACTACTGTTTGGCCAGTAGAGCTTTTTATGCTCAGAAGCCACAGACAGAGAGACTGTAGGCATAATTACGAGCAGACTCCCCCCTCCTCTGGGTTTGGAAGGGCAGAAAAGCAAAGAGAGTGTGAGAAAACATGCACACACACATGCACCTAGAAGCACCTGGTACTGAAACACAGGGCAAAGCTGGAAGAATCTGGAATTCAAAACTAAGACTTCGAGGTCTCATATTCTCCCTGTGATCATTTGGCCCCATGGGAGAGCAGGAGCCCTAAGAAATAAAAGTTTCGGCTCCCTTTTGTCCTCTGAGAGCTTTGGGAACCACTGGAGGTGGAGAACATAGGTGAAGCAGCATCTTTCTCAATTGTGCCCAAGGCAACTCCCTTTGGGACACAACTGTACTGTAAGTTTTTGCAAAAACCATTGTCACTTATTTAAGGCATGATCTTGGGGTAACTTTTCACTTCTCTAGGCCTGTTTTCTCTTCTATAGATTGAGGACTCTATCCTCATACTCCTCAGGAGCTTTTATTCACACATTCATTTGTTCTTTCAAAGCACAAGGACCATGCTAGATGCTAGGGATACAAGCAAAAGAAGTAGCATCTATCTTCATGGCATTTATAATATAGGGTGGGAGGGAGACAAACCATCACACAGAAGAAAAATTGCCAGCTAGTGTAAGTACTCTACAGGGGAGGCACATGGTGTTGTGGAAGTTGAGGCAGTGGAATCCAACCCTATTCCTTTTGAGTACAGGGTTGTACGGCTTGTTTTGCCTGCTTCTTCACACCCAGGCAATTGAAACATGGCAGCTGGAATCAAAGACCCTTCTGGCTTTGACCTTCCCATGTTCTGCAGGGGTCCAGTTGCATTATATTACCAAAGCTTGGTGAGAGGTAAATGCAAGCTCCATATGCCATACTTCCCTACTGACCGAGCCATGAGTGGTCAAATAATGACAGCCAATTCCTGCCCTGAAAACAAACTGTGCTGTTTAGTCCCCATAAAGCTACCATGAGAGAGTTTGCAACTTTTACTGCCAGAAAGACACAGCTGAGGTGGGCAACAGATCTTGACTCGATTTCCTTTTTTCTGTTGCCCACAAATTAGGCAACTTATTGAAGTTCTCCTCATGTGTCCTCACTCCAAAGGAAGTGGCTTTTCCTGAACAGATGTGAGTGAAGATTTCTTTTATTTAGTTTATAAATTAAGTGATGCTACCATAAAGTCACCAAGACGACCACTGCCCACATTGTGGGGACTGTTTGTGATCTCTCAGGTGTTCTGAAGGACCCTGCGATTTGCCAGCGATCCCTTGTAGCTAGATAAGCACAGCCATAGCAAGAGAAGAAGGGGGGCAGAATCTTGGTCAGGGGTCTGAGGGATCACTTGTGTTTTTTTGGTTCACCAATAAATTCCTGATTGGTGTTGGATGAACTCCCTGGTACAACTGACTTCTCCTGGGATGTCACTGGAAATGTATTTCTGCAAAGGTTTCAAGTATAATATTGCAATATTTATTTCTGCATTGGTATGCCTTGCTGTTGTACCCAAAGAAAGGGCTGTAGGCCAAACCAGCAGGTCTCAGATTTTCTTGATGAAAAGATTGTCCTCTATGGGAAACCGCCCCCGACTGAACGGATGCCGCTCTGGCTCAGTGAGAAACCAAGGCATAGTGAGTGAAATGTTCAGTCAAATCAGGAAGCATCAGCAGCTGTGGGTGCAAGTGCAGCTGTGCTGTCAGTCATGCCAGAACTGCCACCTGCATGTCTGCACCTTCTCTCCCCGTGTGAAGTCCCCCTGCTGTGTCAGGGAGTTCCCAGGGGCACATATCACTACTCTGCTGCCCTAATGATCCCTGGTCTTCTTGTGTCTAGTAACAAGGGTGTCAGCTAGTCTCAGGACTCAGGATGCTCGGTGGCCCTGGGGTCCATGCAGGGCCAGGGCAGGGAGGTTGGCTCTTGACACAATTCTGCACCTGCTCTGCACATTTAGGTCTAGGCTCTCACAGCATCTTTCATGGACACAGTTCCTTCAGTTTCCATCCCAACCCCTCCCTCAGTGAGGAACTTGAAGCTACTCAGCAGCCTTTTTGCTCAGCCAGAAAACAACTCCGGTCCCTCCTCTGTGGCCAGTCAAAGCGCAAGCCCACTGACTCCGCAAATAGCAACCAAGTCTGGGCTGGGTTAGGCCACCCTACTGCACAGGGCAAGATCTTCTATGACACGAGGCCCCTGGGGGGCTCAGCAGTTGAGCGTCTTCCTTTGGCTCGGGCCTAATCCTGGGGTCCTGGGATCGAGTCCAACATCAAGCTCCCTGCAGAGAGCCTGCTTCTCCCTCTGCCTGTGTCTTTTTCTCTCTGTGTCTCTGTGTGTGTGTGTGTCTTTCATGAATAAATAAATAAAATCTTAAAAACAACAGTGACAACACCTTCCATGACACATGAAAACATCTGTAACTGTCTTAGAGGATTTATACCTATGTATCTGGACAACCATTTCCCCTGAGCATCCTGCAGGTTTGGTCTGATTCCATGAACGGGAGCTCTAGCACCTTTTCCTCTTCCCTTCCCTGGTGAAGACTTTTTAAATCTATGGTCAATTATCTAATTACTTATTTCATCCTCCAGTAAGTAAAGCTAGGTGAATACATTTTCACGATGGGGAGACAAACCCCAAAATTCTGCTGTTAAAAATAGGAAACTTCAAGGAAACAGAGAAGAGCAATTAATGTGATATTTCATGTCCAAGTGGGTGGCCCTAGGACAATGCTCACTTCTCGAGGAGCCACTGAAAAAGCCCTCGCTCTCACTGAGGAAGCTGATGTAGCTTGTAGCCTCAAGGTTGGTTGTATTGTTTGCTGTTCACCCCGAGTTTGGGAACAGGAGAAAGCTAGAGAGGCCTCCCCAAGGAGCTTCCCACAGCCAGGACAGAAGAGCCTCTGCTGCCCTCCTGGGGCTGCCACTGCTGTGCTGTGGCCTCTACACATGACTAAGGCCCCAAACCATCTTTCTCCTTGGCCTTTTGGCTCCCACAAGGGGCCCAGTCTTCCACTGTCTTCCCAAAATCCAGCTGCAGGAGCAGCTGCTCCATCTCAGAAGGAACTTGCCCTCTGGGTCGGGTCGCCCCACTTTCCCTTGCTCACATCTCTGCCCCTCTGCATGCTCCAGTGGGGCCGCCTGTTGTGTAGATAAGATGCCAGGAATTGGGAGTTGCAGGACTGGGTGTCACGTTGCTCTGCCACTTACTAGCTGGGAGACATTGGCTATATTATTTGTCTCTTTGAACTTTAATTTCCCTACCTCAATGTTTAAACATATGACCCAGTGTATTTTTAAAAGAGATTTGGGGAGGCTGCTTTTCTCCACTCCTGCTTCCTTTGGCATAGACTGAACTCCACTGAGGTAGCACTCCTCAGTGACGTCCGATCGGAGGAAGTGAGTCTGATGTGAGTTTGTGGGTCAGACTCTGGGCATACACTTCCTCTTCCTTGTTCAACCCTCTGCGTGCAGCTTTCAAGGCTCACATGATCTCTCCTGCAACCCCTGGGCGCCGCTGGGCCACGGGTTCTGATGTGGGGGTGGCGGAGGGGACTTTCCCCGCTTCTCTGTAGCTACCTCTGTGCTATGCTCTCATTGTAATAAAGGTGAAACTTTGTTCTCTATCTCCTGAGTCCTCTTATTTCTCAGTTGGTTCAGAATTCAGGTGCAGATGGGATCACCAGGTATTGCGTTCCCTAAAGATCCTCAATAACGTAAGTGAACAACTTCAGAAGTTACAAGCAGGCTTTTAAGGGAAGATGCCTCCTCCCACCCCTGCCCCTCAGTCCCTCAGTTATCAAGCTCCCTTTCCCAGGGGCAATCACTGAGACCAATTAATGGTGTTTTCTTTCAGACTAAATATGTACAAATACAGGTGCACATGGGTGCAGCATGCACACACACGTACACATACTCTACTGGACAGTCAGAATTCTGTTCAGCAGCTTGCACCCTACGTCTAACATAACTTGGAGATCTTTTTTTCTTTGAACATAGAGTGGCTTACTTCTTTTTAGCAGCTACATTGTACTCCACTAGCCAGTCCCCTCTCGATAGACACTGAGGGTTTGCTCCATCTTTCATTGTTTCAGAGAGTTGAGCCTAATGGACAAATAAGCAAACTCTGGGGCCCACCCACCTGGGTATGAGCCCCAGCACTGCTACCTACTAGTGGTGTGAACTTGGGCACATTACTGTTCTAAAGTGGGAATAGTAAAAATTGTAACCTCCTGGTGTTTTGTGAGGCCTCCATGGACACATGCCAAGCACTTGGAATATACTTAGAGTATAACAAGCCTCACTAAGTTTTAGGCACTTTGGTGAATATTATAATTTAAGCTACACAGGTGACTTTCTACAGGATGCATTTGCAGTAATAGGATTTAAAACATTGTTAGCTCTTGCCAAATTGCCTTCCATAGCAACTCTACATGCATCTTGGCTCCCTGCAGTCCTGCCCAAGTGGTTTGTTAGCAAACTTTTTAAAGACTTTTTTATCTATTCATTTTAGAGAGAGGGAGAGCACAAGTGGTGGGGCATGGCAGAGGGCGAGGGAGAAACAGACTCCTCAGTGAGCAGGGAACCAGGCTTCAGGGCTCCATCCCAGGACCTGAGATCACGACCTGAGCCCCTGAGCCAAAGGCAGATGCTTAACTGACTGAACCACCCTGGAGCCTCTGTTAGCAAACTTTTTGGCTAATCTCATTGATGGAAAAACATCTAATTGTAGTTTAATTGTTTCCCTTATTATGAGTAAACTTGAGTATCTCCTCATAAGTTTAAAAGCCATTTATATTTCCTTTTCTGTCACTAACCTAGACTTACCCTTTGTCCTTTTTGTTTTCTATTAAGTTGCTGATTTTTTCCCTACTGACTTAGAGGAGCTCTGAATATATTAGCAAAATTAGTACTTTGGCTATGAAATGCTTTGCAAATATTTCCCAAGCTTGGCATTTCGAATGGTATTTTGTAAGTCCAGTTAATCAATCTTTTCCAGTTCATTGACTTTGGGTCATACATTCAAGGCATTGACCATCCTATTTTTTAAAGTTGTCCCATATACTCTTCTAATACTTTTATAATTTTTTTTACAGTTTAATTTTTTATCTGAAATCTATTTTGATTTAAGGAGGAAGTTGTAGATCTGATCTTGTTTTCATCCACATGGCTGCCTACCTGTTGAAACACCATCTTAGGCAGTTTGGAAAATGGATAAACCAATTTTCCCCAAATGATTGGATATGCCATCTTCATCATACTCTCAATTTCCTCATGTATATCTATTTCTAGTCATCTTATTCTATCCCATGTGTTTATTCACAAACCATGAACACATTTTAATGAGCCATGCTTAATAAAACAGTACTTTTAGGCAGCGATTGGAGCTAACCTTCCTATATTCTTTTATTTGCTTCTTTTATAAATTTTTCTACATTTGCTTTCTGGTTTATTGTCTACACAGGGACTTTAGAGTAACCTTACTGAGTGAAAAACAATCTTACTGGTATATTTACTGGGACTGTCTATGGGATTATCCATTAGGATTTGGGGAGGGTTAACATTTACATTTTTAGCTCCCATGTAACATTGCTTTGTGTATCTTCTATGCTATAGCAAGGAGGTGGATATGCACATTTCAGTAGCACTTTACAGAAGAGGGACCTTATATTTCTATAAAACCCTGGGATGTACAAATTACCTAAAGAGGGGTGCCTGGGTGGCTCAGCTGGTTAAGCATCTGCCTTCAGCTCAGGTCATGATCTCAGGTCCTTGGATGAAGCCCTGGGTTGGGCTCCCTGCTCAGCAAGGGGGTCTGCTTCTCCCTCTCCCTCTGCCCCAGCTCCTGTGCTCTCATCTCTCTCTCTCTCTCACTTTCCCAAATTAAAAAAAAAAACATTAAAAAGTACCTAAGAAGATAACATTTCACTTATTCTGACACTAAGAGGTGAATGTTATTAGTTCTATTTTCAAGATGAAGCATTTGAAGCTTTAAAAGCTTAACACACTTACCAAAAGAATGCAGCTAGCTGGTGCAGAGCTTGAGACCTGTGCCCCGATCCATCCTGAGCTTGTTCTAGAGTACTGCCACCTCTGTTAGGCAGTTCTGGATCTCTGGACATGATGGGACCAGATAGATAAATAATGTGGGAGGAGCCAGCATTGCAGAGGGTTTGCTTTTATTTGTAATTCTTGCTAACTTGCCCATTTGGCTGACTTTCCCCAAGTTGGTCAGTGGCACTGAGCGAACACTTTGTGTGTGCTGAGCTCGGTACCACACACTTTGGAAGGGGACAAGGGAGCAGTCTCAGTTCTCAAAGGAATAACAGGCTGCCGGTCAAAACGGGAGGGCCAGTAACCTCCTCTTAGGCCAAGAGAAAGACTGACCCTTGGTCTTCAAAACTGCTGGCTAATGTTTCCAAATCACACAAGCAGCTCCATCTGGAGTTTGGCCAGGCCGTGGTCTGGAGTTTGTCCAAAGGGAAAGTGATGTGTAAAGATGGAGCTGAGAAGAAGAGGGACTGATATCAAGCCTCATTGGAAAGGTAGGGAGAGTCTGTCACTTTGACTTGAGCATAGACAACGGGGTCCAAGTTCGCAGAATGTTTCTCAGTCAGGTGATTGTTCGTTTCTTCTGAGATTTTGAAAGTTACTTTAGCATAGGTAAGTGCTCCCTCGGGGGATGAGAGCTGCAGAGGAAGGAGGGGGAATGAGTGAGTTCAATTTGGAAGAAGGTGTCTCTTTAGAAGCCACTTGGAGGCTGTGGTCACAGATGGTCAAAGAAATGAGAGGTGCACATGCCTAGTGTCCCAGAACAGTGTGGCCATCTTACCTTGGCTGGAGGATCATGGCTGGAGTGAGGGTCTAAGGGAGGATCCAGGGCCCAGGGACTGGAGTGACCTGCCACAGATGCAAGGAAAGAGAGGGACAAGTCTCAGTGGGGTGTGGAGGAATGAGAAGCCTCTCTCTCCACAGGCTGGGGTGAGGGGGTGGGTGCTGGAGGTGGGAAAAGTGGACCATGGGGATGGCAGAGAATGGAGTGAGGGGTTCAGGTCCTTGGTCTGTGGACAAGGTGAGCTACCAGGGTTTTACTGTCCCTCAGAGCCAACTCCATTCTCAATGGCGAAGCCAGAAGAGCTGTCCCATGTCTTGGAGACCACTTACATTTCCTGCAGCATTTTACAATGAAGAAGACCAGGGCCAGCAGAAGCAGTGTCAGCAGGACCCCAGCAAGAAAGGCGAAGGCCAAATGCTGTATGCTGTTTGGGCAAAGAGAGGGAGCAGATAACATGCTGGACTTTTATTTATTTATTTTTTTAATTTTTTATCTATTTATGATAGTCACAGAGAGAGAGAGAGGCAGAGACACAGGCAGAGGGAGAAGCAGGCTCCATGCACCGGGAGCCCGACATGGGATTCGATCCCGTGTCTCCAGGATCGCGTCCTGGGCCAAAGGCAGGTGCTAAACCTCTGCGCCACCCAGGGATCCCCCATGCTGGACTTTTAAAAGGCCCCTGCCGAAGACCAGAGGGTGACGGTTCCTGCCGGTGGGGACATCCCTGAAATAGCCCTCCTGCTGCCTAGGTGACTTTTACCCACTGCCCCTCAGCTTTTGGCTCTTGGATTTCAGAACTATTTGAGGCCTCAGTGAAAACTGTGGGTTCTCGTCCCCCTCAAAAAAATCTTCATAAGCCCCCTCCCCCACACAGCCAATTTTATCGATCGGCCCAGGGGATTCATGGATCTCTTGAGGGATCTCCAGGTTAAGAAACACACTCTAAAGATAAAACCGATTCAGTTCCTTGACTGTTTCTGGTCCCCGTCGCCCGGACCTCCCTCCCAAGTTCCATCACTGGGAGGTCAACACAGCCTGCAGGGCCGCACGGTGCAAGATGAAGCAGCGGGGACTCCCTTACGCGGTGTGCTGCGGCGCGGTGGGGGCAGCGGCGACCGTCGCGACCGTGGGGCTCGGGCTCGGTCCGCCTGTGGGAGAGCGCAGAGCATCAGAGCACAGGACCTGTCCAGCTGAAGCGTCCGGGGTACCCCACCCTATGCAAGCAGCCAGGGAAGATAAACCATGGAGGGTTCCGCATTGCAAAGGGAGAACAGCGTTTTGTCTGCTGGATCCTTAACTTGAAAACGAGCCGGGACCTAAAACAGTCTGCTGCCCAGATGAAAGAGGGCCCCAGTGTTTAAGCCCTATGTACCCCTTTGACGACCAAACGCACCTCCTGCGGCTCTCTCCAAGATCTGATGGGCCCCTCGGCAGAGGCACACAGTGTCGGGGCCAGGCCGCAGACAACAAAAAGCGAAACCCAGAACTAGCATTTCCCAAAATTTTGGGGAACTTGGCCTTGGAAACTGCTGCCCTTTTTGGTGTGTTCCGTTGTTTGTGGGGCAGCTTCACCGATAACCAACCGAAGGTGGCCTCGGGCCTCGAGCAGCAAGGGAAGCCACGGGAGGGTCTCGTGCTGAGCCCCAGACCCCTCTTCCCCAAACTGGGAGGACAGACCGTTGCCCCCTGCTCCGTTTATCACCCTTCCTGGCCTTAGGTACGGTTTAATTCCTCTAACTCGGGATCCCTGGGTGGCGCAGCGGTTTGGCGCCTGCCTTTGGCCCAGGGCGCGATCCTGGAGACTCGGGATCGAATCCCACGTCGGGCTCCCGGTGCATGGAACCTGCTTCTCCCTCTGCCTGTGTCTCTGCCTCTCTCTATCTCTCTGTGACTATCATAAATAAATAAATAAATAAAAAATTAAAAAAAAATATTTAATTCCTCTAACTCACAGTGCGGTCTCATTACCGCTCCGTGGCACACTTACTGGTTAATCCAGTCCATGTTGCCTTAGCAGTGAGGCAGGTAACGGTTTCTGTCCTGGACTTACCATCGTCGGGTTCAGGTCTGGAACCCCCTCCTCCCATGCCGTCTTCCTGAGAATAAAAAGTGTTCCTCTTAGAAAGCCTAGAAAGGAAGTGTGGCGGAGGGGGTGAACTCTGAGGCTGTGATTTTAGTATCAGAGCAGTATCAGTGAGAGGGAGAGGCTAGTTAAGCTGGGTGTTCTAGTGAGGTCAGTGGTGGGGGGCTTTATACATGTTGTGGTTAGCACACCTCAACAGCCAGTCCTCTGCTTTGCCCCTCCAGAAATGTGGTCTCAGCAGGGCACCAAGAATTGACTGATTGGCCCAGAACTAACTCACACCAACTAACTCACAGGAGACTGATGTATAAACTGAAATGACATAAGGAACATGTTGGTGTTACCAGTACATTCTATCAGAACATGTGAGAAAGACAGTTAAAACCAGTTTTGCTTAGAAAATATGGAATTGAACTAAGTATGGGAGAAAATGAATGGATGATTTTAATATTGAATGTCATAGAGGCCTCAGTCCTCCCTGGCAGTGCTGGCTAAGTCTTGACTCATTTTCTCATCAAGGTCCTTCCTCTAGGGTATATCAGAATTTTTATTCTGTTCAATGTACTATATTGTCTTTTCAAGTATGTCAGTATGTAGGCTATGGTTCTACATCTTATGTTAAGCTTTCTGTATTTTCCCTTTTATTTCCTTGTACTAGATAAGTATAAAGTACCTAAAATCAGCAGAGTAAGATCACTCAAAATCCTACTACCTGTTGTTAATATTATAGCGCATTTCTTTTTAGTTATATTTCCATGCATTTCCTAAAAGCTAGTTGAGACTTCATATCTCCTTTTTTCTTGTTTTTACTGTTTTTTCTTTTATCATAAACATTCCTTCCATGTCACCCAAAACTTTCTACAAGCATTTTAAGTGGTGATAAGTCTTTATGTTACAGCTATGTACTGTAGCTTGCTTAACTGGTTTCTTTGTTGATGAAAATGGTTTCCACTTTTATTTAATAAAATAATAAAACAATTTTAGGAAACCACAGTTTCATTTCATATTTAGGCATGCCCATGACAAGAATTTTTGGCTCTTCCAATACCTGCTGTATTTCAAGGTAGTTTATTTAGACAATAAATGCCATCTATTATTTGTGTTTAATTGTTCAGCTTTCAAAAATGTATCAATTTCTGAGTCCTAGACATGTGGAGGGTCAGGAGAAGGATATCTCATTGCCATGTACCAGTTACAACAGCAACAGTGACATTAAGTGTCTTAAAATCCATCAAATAGGGGCAGCCCAGGTGGCTTAGTGGTTTAGCTCCGCCTTCAGCCCAGGGTGTGATCCTGGAGACCAGGGATCAAGTCCCATGTCAGGCTCCCTGCATGGAGCCTGCTTCTCCCTCTGCCTGTGTCTGTGCCTCTGTGTGTGTGTGTCTCTCTCATGAATAAATAAATAAAATATTTAAAAAGAAAAAAAGAATAAATCAAATAACATAATCTAGGATAAAATGATGACAGGGAAATCTGGTGAGAATTCTGAGACACAAGAATAGGAAGCTCACCATCTGTAGCAGAATCATCAGTGGTAGCAATTTTTCTAGCACTTTTTGCTCTTTTTCTAATTTAAAAGCCAACAGTGCTCTTTGTAGAGTACCATGAAATATTTATAGAGTATTTTTTAAATATTGAAATATGTGTTTGACCTAAAAAGAGCATGATCTTATCCTATGAATTTATACTAGTCTTCACTACTGGGGAGGTGGAAGATGAGAGGATCATAGGTTTCTGTAAAATCTTAACCTTCACATAAATGGCTCTGAATTTACAACTGTCCTAAAGAAATGCTGCTATAGCCACCTTTAATAAATTTTGGGTCACCCCACCCTGAAAGACAAAACCATCATGCAGTGCTGCAGGGAAATAAATACTCACGGATTCAGGCCAAGAAAAACAGGAAACACATTTCCACTTGAAAACAACACCCCAAACATTTGACAGAGCATAAATTAAAATAGAAACAGTGCTATATATACTTTTTCACGTTTTGTCCATTACTGGAGACTCTTACCGATTGCCATAAAATCCACCAGTTACATACAGCCACTCAAATACAACCCTTCTCTCCCTAAATAAAGTTAAACAGAAAACAAAAATGATAGAAACCACTAAAAATTAGATAACATTTTCTTTTGGTAAGTGATTATTTCATCTAGATTAAAAGCATGGGGTAAATGCATTTACCTTCTAAGAAAAAGTCCGGTCATAAGATGCCAATCGTTTAAGACTGAACTTTTCACTTGTTTCCGTGACTACTCCTGCTTTTCAGAGATGACGAAATAATGATTTACTGGTACTAGCCCATCAAGCTGTGTGTTGCAAAGATCTTGTCTAAACTTGAGGTCAAACTTCCTCTTTAAGCCAACACTATCTATCTCTCTATGTATTTTTAAATTATTTTTATAATATCACCTATTTTTAATCCCATGAATAGCTTCTTTTATATCTTTTGACATGTAAACACCAGAACACAGGGGGTTAAGACAAGTTTATTTCTAAGTAAGTGTTTATTAAGTATTTAACCACCATGTGAGATAAGGTGAAAGTCCCATCAATATGACATTATCATTGTCACCAAGCATCTTCAAATCTCATTTGTTCTAACCAGGAAGATAAAGTTGATAAGGAGGAACAAAAACTAGTGTCAAGCATGAGGTGCTAGCTGGGCAGACATGAAATGTGTTAAGAGTTAGGAAAATCCCTGGGGCCACTTGAGTAACTCAATGGGTTGAGCGGCTGTTAGCTTTGGCTCGAGTCATGGTCTCAAGGTCATAAGATCAAACCCCGTGTGCCGCTTGATGTTCAGCAGAGTCTGCTAACCAGACTCTCTCCCTCTCCCTCTGCCCCTCCTCCCCGCTCATGCTCTCTCTCTCTTTCTCTCAAAATAAGTAAATAAAATCTTTTTAAAAAAAGGAGCTGTGAGATCCCTTCAAAAAGAAGGCAAGTCATTTCTTTATAAACATTTATCCATAAAATAATGTTCATAAAGTACTTTGCCTCTTAAAAGAAGTAGTAAAAAGTAGAGGGAGGATGAATTTAGAAAAATAAACATATGGAGTTAGCAATATTATGCAAAATAGAATTTGTGAAAGTTTCACTATAATGAATTCACAAATATTTAAGAAATTTGGAGTATAGTAACTAAGAACACCACAGAGGTCCTGGTCACTCTACTGTGTTTTGAGTTTGACCCAATAATAAAACAGAACCTTGAGAATGAAATCAGATATTTGAGGATTCAAGAAGTGTGACAAAAGAAAATAATCTCTGAAACTATTATTATTACTATTTTTTACTAAAGAATGTTCTCAATTTATACAGTTTATGGGAAATAAAGCAAGAATTCTTATGAGGCCAAAGTTGTCAAAGGGAGAATTCATTGGATTACCCTCTCAGTAACTCAAATAAACTATTGAAATACAGAGAAAATACTTTTAATTTGTAATTACTGTCTCTGGATCTGTTAAGAAATGCATGCCGTTTGGGGGGTATAGTATTTGAAAACAAGAAAGATTCTAGAATTCAAAAAGAAATATTTAAAATATTAATATATATACTTGCTAAATAAGCTGTGAACTAGGCATTGTGGATATTTCAGAGAACAAGGCAGAAAATTTTCTCATGGGGTCTATGTGTAATTGAGAAGAGAAATCATAAACAAGAAAACAGACATTACAGATTGTGTTAAGGGCCATAAAGGAGAGTAGCAGAGTGCCATGCTAGACTAGATTGAATATAGGAAAGGGTCTTTAGAGGAAATGGATGAGTGGAGATGGTCTGTCCAAGGAGGAAACACTGAGAACCAGAGGATGGGGAAGAGCTGGTTAGGTAGAGAGTCCCAGAAAAACAGTTGCAGGCAGAGGGCAGAGCTGCTCACAGGCCTGGGAGAAGGAGTATCTGGCAGCACTGGTAACACTGGTCAAGGCTGTGTGCAGGTGGGCCCAGAGCCGGGGGTCTGGGTCATGGATGGAGTTGGGATGGAGGGAACAGAAAGGAACTCCATAGGGAATGCCCTATGCCTAGGACTGGTTGCTGGGATTCAGGGGATGTACTTCAGGGAGATCAGCATGGTTCAAGTTTGGAGGATTTGTTTTTGTTTTTAATTTTAATTTTGTATTTACGTTCAATTATCATAGAGTGTATTGTTAGTTTCAGAGGTAGAGGTCAGTGATTCATCAGTCTTATATAATACCCAGTGCTTGTTACATCACATGCCCTCCTTAATGTCCATCACCCAGTCACCCTGTCCACCCCCCCGTTGCCCTTCCTCCAGCTACTCTCAGTTTGTTTCTTATGATTAAGAGTCTTTTGTGGTTTGTCTCTCTTTCTGATTTTGTCTTGCTTTATTTTCCCCTATGATCCTCTGTTTTGTTTCTTAAATTACACATATGAGATCATATGATAATTGTCTTTCTCTGACTGACTTATTTTGCTAAGCATAATATCCCCTAGTTCCATCTATGTCATTGCAAATGACAAGATTTCATGTTTTGATGGTTTAGTAGTACTCCATTGTATATGCCCATCACATCTTCTTTATACATTCATCAGTAGATGGACATCTAGGCTCTTTCCATAGTTTGGCTATTGTGGACATTACTGCTATAAACATTGGGGTACAGGTGTCCCTTCAGATCACTACATTTGTATCTTTGGGGTAAATGCCTAGTAGTGCAATTTCCGGGTCATAAGGAAGCGTAGAGCTTTCAACTTTTTGAGGAACCTCCATATTATTTTCCTGAGTAACTGCATCAGCTTGCATTCCCATCAACGGTGTAACAGGGCTCCCCTTTCTCTGCATCCTCACCAACATCTGTCACTTCCTGACTTGTTAATTTTAGCCATTCTCACTGGTGTGAGGTGGTACCTCATTGTGGTTTTGATTTGTATTTGCCTGATGATAAGTGATGCGGAGCATTTTTTCAAGTGTCTGTTGGCCATTTGTATGTCTTCTTTGGAGAAATGCCTGTTCATGTCTTCTGCCCATTTCTTGATCGGATTGTTTGTTTTTGGGGTGTTGAGTTTGATAAGTTCTTTATAGATTTTAGATACTAGCCCTTTATCTGATACGTCATTTGCAAATATATTCTCTCATTCCATTGACTGTCTTTTGGTTTTGTTGACCATTTCCTTTGCTGTGCAAAAGTTTTTTATCTTGATCAAGTCCCAATAGTTCATTTTTGCCTTTGTTTCTCTTGCCTTTGGACATGTGTCTAGGAAGAAGTTGCTGTGGTTGAGGTCAGAGAGGTTGCTGCCTGTGTTCTTCTCTAGGATTTTGATGGATTCCTCTCTCACATTTAGATCTTTCATCCACTTTGAGTCTATTCTTGTATATGATGTAAGAAAATGGTCCAGTTTAACTCTTCTGCATGTGGCTGTATGATTTTCCCAACACTATTTGTTGAAGAGACTGTCCTGTTTTCATTGGATATTCTTTCTTGCTTTGTCGAAGATTAGTTGACCATAGAGTTAAGGGTTCATTTTTGGGTTCTCTATCTGTTCTATTGATCTAGGTGTCTGTTATTGTGCTGAGACCGTACTGTCTTAATGATCACAGATTTGAAATATACCTCGAAGTCCAGAATTGTGATACCACCAGTTCTGGTTTTCATTTTCAATATTCCTTTGGCTATTTGGGGTCTTTTATGATTCCATACAAATTTTAGGATTATTTATTCCATCTCTGTAGAAAAAGTTCATGGTATTTTGATGGGGATTGCATTGAATGTATAGATTGCTCTGGGTAACATAGACATTTTAACAGTATTTGTTCTTCCAATCCATGAGCATAGAATGTTTTTCCATTTCCTTGTGTCTTCCTCATTTTGTTCATGAGTGTTCTATAATCTTCTGAGTATAAAGCCTTTACCTCTTTGCTTAGATTTATTCCTAAGCATTTTCTGGTTTTGAGTGCAGTTGTAAATGGGATTGACTCCTTAATTTTTTCTTTCTTCTGTCTCATTGTTACTGTATGCAAATGCAACTGATTTCTGGGCATTTATTTTGTAACGTGCCACTTTGCTGAATCCCTATATGAGTTCTAGCAATCTTGGGGTGGAGTCTTTTGGGTTTTCCACATAGAGTATCACATCATCTGTAAAGAGTGAGAATTTGACTTCTTCTTTGCCAATCTGGATGCTTTTTATTTCTTTTTGTTGTCTGATTGATGAGGCTAGGACTTCTAGTACTTATGTTGAAAAATAGTGGTGAGAGTGGGCATCCCTGTCATGTTCCTGATGTTAGGGGGAAAGTTCCTAGTTTTTCCCCATTGAGAATGATATTTGCTGTGGGCTTTTCTTAGATGGCTTTTATATATTAAGGTATGTTTCCTCTATCCCAACACTGGCTGAGCCACCCAGGCATCCCTCACATGCTTTTTCTGCATCAATTAAAGAGTATCATATGATTCTTTCTTTTATTAATATGATGTATCACATTGATTGATTTCCAGATTTTGAACCACACTTGAAACCCAGGTATAAGTCCCACTTGTCCATGGTTAATAATCCTTTTAATGTACTGTTGGATCCTATTGGCTAGTATCTTGGTGAGAATTTTGGCATCTATGTTCATCAGGGACATTGGTCTGTAATTCTCCTCTTTGGTGGGGTCTTTGCCTGGTTTGGGGATCAAGGTAATGCTGTCCTCATAAAAAGAGTTTGGAAGTTTTCCTTCCATTTCTATCTTTTGAAACAGCTTCAGTAGAATAGGTATTAATCTTCTTTAAGTGTTTGGTAGAATTCCCCTGGGAAGCCATCCAACCCTAGACTCTTATTTCTTGGGAGGTTTCTGATGACTGCTTCAATTTCCTTGCTGGTTATGAGTCTGTTCAGGTTTTCTATTTCTTTCTGTTTCATTTTTGGTAGTTTATAAGTTTCCAGGAATGCATCTATTTCTTCCAGATTCTCTAGTTTGTTGGCACATAATTGCTTATAAGACGTTCTTAGAATTGTTTCTTCAGTGTTGGTTGTGATCTCTCCTCTTTCATTCATGATTTTATTTACTTGGGTCCTTTCTCTTTTCTTTTGATAAGTCTGGCAGGGGTTTATCAATCTTACTAATTCTTTCAAAGAATCAACTCCTAGTTTCATTGATCTGTTCTACTGTTCTTTTGGTTTTTATTTCATCAATTTCTGCTCTAATCTTTATTAATTCCCTTCTTCTGCTGGGTTTAGACTTTATTTGTTGTTCTTTCTCCAGCTCCTATAGGTGTAAAATTAGGTTGTATAGTTGAGACCTTTCTTGATTGTTGAGAAAGGCTTGTATTGCTGTATACTTCCCTTAGTACTGTCTTTGCTGTATTCCAAAGGATTGAACCATGGTGTTTTCATTTTCATTTATTTCTATGAATTTTTAAAATTCTTCATTAATTTCCTGGTTGACCCATTTATTCTTTAGTAGGATGCTCTTTAACTTCCACTTATTAGAGTTCTTTCTTAATTTCTTCTTGTGACTGAGTTCAAGTTCAAAGCATGTGGTCTGAAATATGCAGGGAATAATCCCAATCTTTTGGTATTTGTTGAGACCTGATTTGTGACTCATTATGGGATCTATTCTATTCTGTAGAATGTTCCATGTGCACTTGATAAGAATGTGTATTCTGTTGCCTTAGGATGGAATGCTCTGAATATATCTGTGAAGTTCATCTGGTCCAGTGTGTCATTCAAAATGCTTGTTTCCATGTTGATCTTCTGTTTAGATTATCTGTTCATTGCTGCAAGTGAGGTGTTAAAGTTCCCTATTATTTTATTGTCATTGATGTGTTTATTTAATTTTGTTATTAAATGGTTTATATAATTGGCTGCTCCCATGTTAGGGGCATAAATATTTATAATTGTTAGATCTTCTTGTTGGAAAGACCGTCTAATTATGATATAGTGTCCTTCCTCATCTCTTGTTACAGTCTTGGTTTAAAATCTGATTTGCCAGGCAGCCCGGGTAGCTCAGTGGTTTAGCACTGCCTTCAGTCCAGGGTCTGATCCTGGAGACCTGGGATCGAGTCCCACGTCAGGCTCCCTGCATGGAGTCTGCTTCTCCCTCTGCCTGTGTCTCTGCCTCTCTCTCTCACGAAAAAATAAAACCTTAAAAAAAATTCTGATTTGCCTGATATAAGGATTACTACCCTAGCTTTCTTTCTATGTCCATTAGCATGTTAAATGGTTTTATATCCCCTCACTTTCAATCTGGAGGTGTCTTTGGGTCTAAAATGAGTCTCTTGCAGACAGCATATTGATGGGTCTTCCTTTTTTATCCAATCTGATATCCCATGTCTCTTGATTGGGGCATTTAGAGTAACTATTAAAAGACATGAACGATATGAAGTTATGTATTACCTGTAAAGTCACTGTTTCTGTATATTGTCTCTGTTCCTTTCTGGTCTATGTTACTTTTGGGCTGTCTTCACTTAAAGGATCCTCTTTAATATTTCTTGCAGGGCTGGTTTGGTGATGACAAATTCTTTGGGTTTCTATTTGTCCTGGAAGCTTTTTATCTCTCCTTCTATTTTGTTTTTTTTTTTAAATTTTTATTTATTTTTGATAGTCACAGAGAGAGAGAGAGAGAGGCAGAGACACAGGCAGAGGGAGAAGCAGGCTCCATGCACCGGGAGCCCGACGTGGGATTCGATCCCGGGTCTCCAGGATCGTGCCCTGGGCCAAAGGCAGGCGCCAAACCGCTGCGCCACCCAGGGATCCCAATACATCTCCTTCTTTTTTGAATGATAGCCTTGCTGGATAAAGTATTCTTGGCTGGGGCACCTGGGTGGCTCAGCCTTTGGCTCTGGTCATGATCCTGGGGTCTTGGGATTGAGTCCCACATTGGGCTCCCTTCTCAGCAGGGAGTCTGCCTCTCTCTGTGTGTCTCTCATGAATAAATAGATAAAATCTTATTTAAAAAAAAAAAAGTATTCTTGGCTTTTTTTTTCTTTTTTCTTTTTTTCATTTACCACCCTGAATATAACATCCCAGTCCTTTCTGGTCTGCCAGGTCTCTGTAGATAGGTCTATTGCTGGTCTACATCTCTACCTTTGTGGGTTAAGGACCTCTTTTCCCCCAAGATGGTTTCAGGATTTTCTCTTTATTTCTAAAATTTGCAAGCTTTTGCAAGCTTCACTATTATATGTCGAGTTATTGGACCTATTTTTATTGATTTTAGTTATTTTATTTCCCCAGAGAGGGATTCTCTAGTGTCTTCTATGCTTTTTTCAAGCCTGAGATGTAAGTGATACTTAGCAGAGTGGTAGCAGAAACAAGAAAGGCCAAAAAAGTCAGACTGTGATCAAAGGTGTTACCAAAGGGCTGAAAGTGGAAGAGGAGCCAGAGAGGGAAACAGTCGTAGCTCAAGACTTAGAGTGACAATTAATTAATCCAACATTTACTGAGCAGCTACTATGAGCCAAACACACTGCCAAGTTCTGAAGTAAACAGCATAATAAAATGCTGTTGATGCTATGCTGACATCTGCACCAGATGGAAGTGGGACCCAACAGAGAAAGGGCTGAGCTTACACAATAAGGAGGGAGACTGAACGTCACGAGAAGCATTGTAGAGGAGATGATGTATGAGTTGCATCTTGAGAGATGAATCACATTGTCTAGGCAGGCAGAGTAAGGAAGTGTATTCCAGGCAGAGGGACTGCATGAGCAAAGGCATGCTTTGTCATGTTGGTTACAGTCCAGGAAATGCAAGTATTTCGCCATGCCTGGTGCAGTAGGAAATGAGGGTCAGGTGGTGATGGGGAATGGAAGAGAAGGGTCTGGAGGAATGACAAGACCAGGTGATGGAAGATCCTAAAGAAACCTTACCTTACCTTGGAGGGAATGGAGAGATGGCCAAGAAAAAGTGACATGGTCACATGGGGTTTGGGCAACAGAACATAGGAAGGACTGGAGAGGGGCCGGGCAGCAAGTCCTTTATCATTGCAGAGCTCTAAGAGGTGGAGCAGAAATGTGATGAATCTAGTCATTTATTCCACGTGAGAGGAAGGTACAGGAGAGAAGAGCTCAGGGTAGCTCCTAGATTTCTGCATCACATCACTGATAAATAGTGAAGATATAGAAGAAAGGGGTGTAGGATTGGACAAATAATGCATTTACTCTTGGACACATTGACTTTCAGGAGCTTGTGAACATTCAGGTAGAGATGTGGAGAGGGTAGCTGGATGCACAGGCCTAGTGCTCATGAATGAGATTTGACACATTTGTGTGGTAGACAGTCCTAGTTCTTGCCCACAACCAGTTCTTCTCTACTCCTGGCCCAGAGCCTCACCTGTGGCTGTGTGGTGCCTTGTGACTAGTTATGGCCAGTGGTCCATGGATGATAGTGAACAATTTGAGTTGAACAATTTAATTGCTGAAGTTAGACTTATTCTGACCCCTTCTCCTGCAGGACGATCATGGAGATTTTGTGATGAGAAAGTAAGGTTGAAGACTCTAAAGCAGGACTACTATGTCATCATATAGAGGGCAGTTTCTTTGGAGGGTCACTTGGACTTGTGGGTGGATCAAGAGCAAAAAATAAGTTTCTCCATGTTATACTGAGATTTGAGGATAATTTCTTATCTCACTTAACCTATCCTGCCTAATACAATTTGAGGTATAGATGAGGAAGTTATCAGCACACATGTGATAGTAGAAGCCAAGGGAACGGTCAAGATTGTACAAGTCTGTAGAGTGGGTATAAAAAATCCCAGGACAGAACACGGAGGCACATCAATATTTAAGAGGCAGGCAGATAGTCATCAGCTAAGGAAACTGAGAAGAAGCAGTGATAGTAAACATGTGCTATTAGAAGCCAGGGGTGGGGAGGTGGGGGGAGGGAGGAAAACTGTGGCCAATAGCACCAGATGCTGTCGAGAGCGAGGCCTTGTAACATGAGAACTGGAAAGAGTGGATTGGATTTGGAAATGAAAGGATCGTGATCTTTTCTGTGAACACAGCTAAGGATGTAGCAGTGATGGGAACAAGACTTCAGTGGGTTGTACAGTGAACATGAATCCCAGGACACAGAACAGATTGGATCTTTAAAAAGATCCTCTTTTTAATAACACTAACAAACACTGGATGAAATAATTAATTAGTTAATTAATTTTTAAATTTTTATTTATTTGAGAGAGACAGTGCACCAGTAAGGAGGAGGTGGAGGGAGAGGGAGAAGCAGACTCCCTGCTGAGCAGGGATCCCAATGTGGGCCCCATCCAGGACCCTGGGATCATGACCTGAGCCAAAGGCAGATGCTTAACCTACTAAACTGCCCAGGCAGAACTGAAAAATGGGTAGGAAATATCAGAAAGGGAGACATAACATGAAGACTCCTAACTCTGGGAAACAAACTAGGGGTGGTGGAAGGGGAGGAGGGCGGGGGGTGGGGGTGAATGAGTGATGGGCACTGAGGGGGGCACTTGACCGGATGAACACTGGGTGTTATTCTGTATGTTGGCAAATTGAACACCAATAAAAAATAAATTTATTATTAAAAAAGAAAAAAAGAAAAATGTGTGGCTGAACTAGATGTTGGAAACCCTCACAGGTAGAAAGGAAGCACAATGAGTGAGACCCGGAGCTGGTATTTGCTCAGGTATAGCTGCTAATTTTTGTTGACCAAGAGCTAGGGTCAAAAGGCCATGTGTGTGAGATCAAGAAAGCAAGTCTAAAGCCAACACAAAGAAGGGAATTTGCATCAGACTCTCTGAAAGGGGACCCACAGTGGGTGATTTAGGAAAAAAAGCCATGCTTTTTTTTTTTTTTTGAAATGGTAGGGGTCCTTGTTATACTAGCTTTTGACAGCAGCATAACAAATGATCACACCCTTAGAGGTCTAAAGGAGTACACATTTATTATCTCTCAGTGTCTGTAGGTTAGAGGCTTGGGTACTGCTTACCAGTGTTCTCTGCTTAGGGTCTCATCGGGTTGCATTTGAAGTATTGGCTGAGGCCTTAGTTTCATCAGAGACCTGACTGGGGCAAGATCCACTTCCAAACTCCATTTGTTGGATGAATTCATGTTCTTTTGGCTGAATGACTGAGGGCTCTAGTTTGTTGGAATCTGCCCTCGAGTCCTAGAAGATGCTTGCTGTTGCCTGCCTATGGCTCTATTTGTAGGTAGTTTATAACATGGCAGTTTGCTTCCTCAAAGCCAGCAGGAGAGTCTTGCCTGGCTGGTAGGATGGTCTTACAGTGTTGTGTAGCAGTGGGAGTGACTTCTCATCACCTTTGCCACATAAAGTAACCCAGTGGAGGGTGTGGCAATGTATTGCCTTCGCTATATTGTATTCATTAGATGCAAGTCACAGATTCTGAAATCTGTGCTCAGGGGAGGGGATTTTACTTGAGGGTGACATGGGGCATATTGTGGGGCAGTGCAGGATTCCACCTATCACACTGGCTTATTCCAATCTTGGCTCTGGGCAGAGGAGGACAGAGAGAAAAACAAAATAAAACTTTTCTTTGGGGATTCTCTAACCTCAAACCCAACTTCAGGAAGTTTGGGGACCAGAATTTATACTTTTAAATTTTTTTTTTTAATTTTTTATTTATTTATGATAGTCACAGAGAGAGAGAGAGAGGCAGAGACACAGGCGGAGGGAGAAGCAGGCTCCATGCCCCGGGAGCCTGATGTGGGATTCGATCCCGGGTCTCCAGGATCGCGCCCTGGGCCAAAGGCAGGTGCCAAACCGCTGCGCCACCCAGGGATCCCCAGAATTTATACTTTTTTGTGCTTCTGTATCTTCTGTTCTTTATCACTCATTTAACAACACTCTCAAATTTCCTAATTTCTTCTTTGCTGCATGTATTACTTAGAATTGTATTTCTTAATTTCAAAATACATGTGGATTTCCTATTTTGTTAACTACTTTTCAGCACAATTGCTCTGTGATCAATGAAAATATTATGCGTTTCAATCCTTTAAAATCTGTTGAGGCATGCATTATGTATATCAGACGGTCAATTTTTGGGTACTGTTTCTCTCTTTAAAAGAGATTTATTTGGGCAGCCCCAGTGGCCCAGCAGTTTAGCGCCGCCTTCAGCCCGGGGCCTGATCCTGGAGACCCTGGATCCAGTCCCACGTTGGGCTTCCTGTCGGGAGCCTGCTTCTCCCTCTGCCTGTGTCTCTGCCTCTCTCTCTTTGTCATGAATAAATAAATAAAATCTTTAAAAAAAAAAAACTTAAAAAAATAAAAATAAAAGAGATTTATTTATTTATTTATTCATTTATTCATTCACATTCATTCATTTGAGAGAAAGCACAAGCAGGAGGGGCAGAGGGAGAGTAGACTCTGCAGAGCCCGACATGGGGCTTGATCTTATGACCCTGAGCTGGAACTAAGAATAGGATGCTTAATTGAGCCACCCAGGCACCCCATGTATACTACTATATCATATGAACTTGAGAAGAATGTGTAGCTTATGGTTACTGGCAGTTGTGTTCTGTATATCTCTATTAAGTCCAGTTTATTTTGTTCAAATTCTATATCCTAACTGCTTACTATTTTTTTTAGTCACTGATGTAATTATAGATTTGTCTACTTCTACATAAAAATGTTTTAATCTCCCAAGAGTTTATATTTGCACTTACAATGTTCACTTAGGTATACTTACATGTTTTGTTTTGTTTTTCTTCAATAGTTGTTTTTCTTCCTTTTTCCCATTTCTGGTATTCCCTTGGGATCATTTTCCTTGTCTTAAGAATACCTTTTAGTCTTTCAACAGAGTGCTGCAGGTTGCTAACTCATTTTTAACTCAAAATCCTTATTCTTTTCCATTCTTAGAAGCTACTTTTACTGCTATGGAATTCTAGTTAGGTATTTTCCCCACCACACACTGACCATTTCGTGTCACGATCTAGTCAAAAGCTCCTTAAATATTGCCTCTGCCTCATTTTCTTTGGGAACTTGAACAACTTATCAGGCTGTATTGTATCTTCTCAGTTCTTATTCTTCCTTTTGTATTATCTTTTTGTCTCTCTCTTCTTTCTTCCAGATATTCTAAGTTATTTCCAGTTCTTAATTGCTCCTTTAACCTTTGTCTAATCTGCTATTGAAAAATGGCCAACTGAGCTAAATTCTATATATATTTTTTCAGGTCTAGAATTTGTATTTTCCAAATTTTGTTTCTTTTCAAAGTATTTCTGGTTCTCTGTCAACATTTTCAAACCTGACTTTTATCTGCTTTATTATTATTATTTTTTAAATTTATCTACGATAGTCAGAGAGAGAGAGAGAGGCAGAGACACAGGCAGAGGGAGAAGCAGGCTCCATGCACCGGGAGCCCGACGTGGGATTCGATCCCGGGTCTCCAGGATCGCGCCCTGGGCCAAAGGCAGGCGCCAAACCGCTGCGCCACCCAGGGATCCCTTTTATCTGCTTTAATACAGTAAGCATAGTTTATGGCTCATTTAGTTCTTGCTTACAGTATCTTATTTCCTAATTATCTGATTATCTTTTACTGTAAAACTGGGTTTGAAAAATCCTTTGTAGAAGAAATGTAAAACTAGGACCATGTTTTGTTCCTCTGAACGAGGTTTCTTGTATTGTGTTTGCCAGGGATCTGGGGGCACCAGCAATCTGGGATCAAATTAATCCAAGTTCAGGGCTGAGTATTCAGAGTCGTCCGCTCACAGCAGGGCACCCATGGAAGGGCTGGGTTATTTTTGTCTTCACTTTTACTCCAAGCACAGCTGACTGTGTGTGTGGTGGTGGTGGGCAGTGGTGATATTTACTTGGGTCTCTCTCCTCGATGGGTCCTGGACTCCATCTTTCATTCCTCTAGTCCTGTGAGGTCACCAAAAGAATAGCTTAGTCTTTTGGCCATCTCTTAGATTGGCAAATGCTCACAGTGCATAAACGGGCCTGAGTGCTAAACTCACCTCTCTGAATTTCCACTCTTAATTCTTGTCCTGATAATTTCCCATTATCTCATTATCTGCTTTCAAATTCTTAGGATAGGTTTTATATTTTACCCAGATGTTAAAAACTTCTTTAGTTGGACAGCTGGTCTGATTTACTTAGTCTACCATTACTGGAAGCAAATGTTACAAGATTTTGCATTTCAATTGCATTTTAACCCCAACAACAAAGTTCCAGGAATCTATGTCTTAATTTTATTTCTTCAACAACAAACAGAAAATTTAAGCAAGGTACACTTAATAATAATAATAATAATAATAATAATAATAATAATAAAGAATAGAAAGGTTTTAGAATAAATGTTTTATAAGAGAGGTACCAGACCTTAGCAGGGAACATCAAAAAATTTTAATGGAAAACACTTTAAGACCTAATACATGGAGAAACATAATCCTTAATTACTTCCTTTACTGTCATTTATCTTGTTCCTCTATCTTCTGCATTTCCTGGAAACTAGAATTTCCATCTTAAGCCTTGAAAGATTCAAGTTAAATATTTTGGGCTAGATTACATCATAGGTGATATTGTCTATATAATCACCTCAAGAAACATTTCTGGTTATCTCACCATGAGGATGCTAAGAATAACCACTGAATTAGGGGATTGACTTGACTAGAATGGCCTTCAAATGATTAATTATCATTGATAATAAATTTTTTTATGTTCACTATAGGTATAACAAAAATATTTCCCTTTTTTCATTGACATTATAAACTATTTCTATGCTAATACAAAAATACTTCAATTAGACTTTTTCATATCATGTGTTTAAAAAAGAATGATACTCTAATTTGCAGATTGCACAGCCAATCATCATGCAGCCTGTTTGTAGGTACTAAACCACATCCACCACATAGAAATAAATTTCTGATTTGAAGGTAGAGATTTAGAGCTGGAGTTTGGAGTTTTGCCTCTAGGAACCCTGCTTGGCTTATCACCTCTCACTGCAGACTGGCTTCACTTTGGGTTCCCATACTCCTTGGGCATAGGTACACAAATTCCCTCAGCATATATATCCGTGGCTCCTTGCCCAACAGAAGCAGCATGTGCCCTACAACTGGCCACCATTGCTTATGTCCAGGTGGCAGAGCAGTCTCTTGGCGAGGTTTCAGAGTTGCTGAGCACAGGACATTACTCATCCGGTTCTCTGGTTTTGGGGACTGTGGGGCTGTCCTCAGACTCTGAGGTTGGAGCAACCAAGTGACCTGATGAGAAGCCCGAGCCTGGCTGTCTCACATATTGAGAAGCAGTATCTCCTGGTGTATTTGCCATCTGTGGCAACCTGTCTGAGAAGCTCTAAGTTTGTGCAAAGGCTGCAAAACTGGACAAGTTTAGACGTTTGAGGAATAGCAAAGAAAGGGTGGTCAGAGCAGATTAACAGGGAGAGTGGTAGATGAGGTCAGAGATTGTTGGGGATCAGATCATACAGCATCTTATATATAACAGTAAGGATTACATTCTATTCTAAATGTGATAGGGTATTACAAAATTTAATGCAGGGAAGTGATAGGACTCGACTTACATTTTATAGAGCTTACTTTGGCTGCAGAGGATTGTTTAAAGGGGTGCAAGGGTGACAACAGAGAATTACACCAGCCCAAGTGAGACATGGCAGCTCGGATTAGGCAGTGGTGAGTGGACAGATTTGATAAATTTTGAGTAGAGGTACCAAGACTTGCTGATGGATTGATAGAAAGTAAAGGGACTATACTCCTTGTTTTTTGGGCCGATGAATTTGGGTGAATGGTGGTGCCATTATCTGAAATGGAGAAGACTTAGAGAAAAAGCAGGCTGGGGGTGGAGACTAAGAGATCTTTGAATTTACATTTGAGATGCCCGTAAGGTATCCAATAGGCGTACAGACAATACAAGAGAGGGTGAGAAGTGTTCTGGGAATTACTCTCTGTAGGTCTATTTCCTCACCATCTTTCAATCCTTTACCACCACTGTATTTAACCTTCTGTCCCTGCTGTTCACAAGTACTATTCTAAGAGGGGCCACCAAAGACTTTCAAGCTATTAAGTCCTCTTAATCCCCCTGAAAAAGTGACTCTTCTGACTCAGAACTCTCTGCTGTCTTGATTTTGACATTGTTATCTTCTGGTTTTCCTTGATAACTGGCTATTCCTTCTTTTGCAGAATCCTCTCTGCCATTTCTCAAGCACTGATGTTCATTCCTTCACAGCTCTATACTTAGCCTTGTTCTCCTTCCCGAATCAGTTGGTCCTGTACCCCAAATCACTGTAATCATAGTACCACCTGTTCTCTTCTAAGCAAGAAAGTTGTGACTCATATTGATGGTTCCCTTCTTCCATATTCTGCACATTCAAGTCTCACTAATGCTGCCTTTAGTTAAGGTCTTCAGTGTCTTTCGGCTAGAATGATCCTAGAGCCTAGCTTTGTCTCTCTGCAAACTGCCCTCCACTGTTGTTACTTTTCTGAAAAATAGTCATTCCTGTGCTTAAAACCGGTTTACTGGCTCCCTTCCTGAGAACAAAATCCAACTTCAAAGCACAGCATTTAAGGACCCTAATATAAGTCCTATTTATATTTCATCGGAGTAACTTCTTGAGTTTCAAAAAATGCTACTTTCCTATATTAGCTTCTCTACAATCACGAATGCCACTTTCTGGACCCAACCCCTCATTCTTTTGGTGAACCTCCTCTTTCAAATGCCAGCTCAGCCTTTTCTGACCTATCACCTTTCAGCTCTCCATGTTTTACTGGATGTTCAATGACTTCTTGGGATAAGTCTGTATGTATTATTCATTCAGGTTAGCACTTATTAGTAGGCTAGTTACTGTGGTGGTTTGTAATGTGTCAAGTGGGTTAAGCTGAATTTCTTTCGAGACTTCTCTTCCCTGAATGTTTTGGTTAGTGAGCATTCGATTCTTGAGCAACTTTAGAGAGCCAGTGTGAAGCAGCAGCTATTTAGTAGCTCATACATGTTAATGCTGATCTGGGGCTCACCAATTGTAGCTGGGCCTGCAACTTCTCAACCTTTCCCTGGATCATTCTTCAGCTTTTCTAAACTTTGGACGAGGTATGTGTGAAAAAGGACTGAGACTCTTCCAGGAGTCATACCATCAAAGTCAGAGGTAATAAAAATGACAAGAGTTTCAGGTTGTGCTTGTGATTTCTACTTGTTCCCATGTCTCCCACTTTACATCCATCTTCCCTCTTTACTGCCTGCCCCATGGACTTCAAGCTGTTACATCAGAAACAAAGGTAACAGCCTTGCAGAGCAATGCCTGACCAGCTCCCACAACAACATCAAGTCCAATCTCATATAAGCCTACTTAAACTACTATATGCTAGTAGTTCTGCTTCTGACTGAATGCTGACAGTTATATACAGGAAAAATGAGGCTCGTGAGACTACCTGAAATGGTACTTGTCATTATAATCTCAAAGCACCTGTGCTAAAGTCTCTATTGCTCACATATTCTTATGCCTTTCTCAAATTTTGACTTTCTAAGAGAGGAAATTTTATCTCTGTATGACCAGTGCAGGATGGTGCTTAGCACAAATTGTAAACCCTTTGTTAAATAATTTGGAACACTTCCGTTAAAGTTAACAGCAAAGATGTCAATCTGATTTCTATAGCAGAGGAATACATTTGGCATCAATAAATACTGACCCGACCGACATCCACTGTTACATAAAAATCCTAGGAAGTCAGTGAAAACAGCAGTTATCCAAATGGTACATATTTTCAAATATTTCCTATTCAAGTTGTCCTTTGTGTTTAAGTACATGCTTATATAAATGCAGATAAACCTACGGAAGGGCAGAACTTTCTGACTTTAATGCTGGACTCTAGGATAATTTTATTTTATTTTATTTTTTTATTTTTTTATTTTTTTGGAGTTCAATTTGCCAACACATAGCTGGGATAATTTTATGACACATCAGGTTTATAATATTTCCTATGGACATATTACTAAAACAATAAAGCCAATAATGTGATTTGGTACACATTTCCTTTAGTTAAGAATAATAAAAAGCTTTAAATTTCCTATAACCTATTAGCCAGAAATAGCTTACCACTAAATTATCAGTTCCATGACATGTTTAATTTTTAGCCATATGATGTTAAAACAGTTCAGAATACTATGCAACCTGAAAAACCTAGTTTTAACTGTCACCAACGAAGTGCAAGATGACAGAATAATTACAAGTTTAAACTATAACTTGGAAAAAAAAAATAAACTATAACTTGGTAGTCTTTAGTCAGCCAACAAATTTTATTAAAAGCAAACTGCTCTTTCAAAATTGATCATGGAACTCAAAATACATATAAAAAGGATGAAAAACATCTCGCTGGCCAATACATCGTTTTAATTTTCTCACTATACGAAACAAACTTTGCATTTTTAGAAAAGGTTAAGTGTAACTTCAGTAGACAGCAATACAGAAAGATTTTGTCACAGACTAGTTTCTTTAGTCAATTGCTTCTAGCTCTCTCCACTGGGATAGATGCATTTACAGAACTGGCTGTGATGGAGCCTTCTTTGCAAGCAGCTTTAGACCTGCAATACACTTGGCAATGGTCTCCTTTTCCTGTGATAAGGGAAGAGAAATCTGGTTAGATGTTTCCAAATCACAGAAGGGTATAAACACTGTAATTCTAAAGGATACCTCCTATAAGATCTCAAGGTTCCTACAGAATCTCAAGACTGACAGACTACTAGAAATATTTTATATACCATAGGAGTGATGCAATTTATTCTAAGCAAATCCAGGGAATTAGTTAAAAATCCCCAGGCTCACAGCTTTTGACTGAAATCTATATAGAATTGGAAACCAGACACTGCTATAACCACATGCCAACGATGTTAGCTTGCATAGCTAACAGCTGCTTGAAAAACAGCAGCCTAACAAACATTAATGACACAAATGTTAAGAATAAAAAGTTTTCTTTTTTGTGTATTTTCATCGATTCTTAAGTATGTTACTTTTATGCAAAAGACAATTTCTGAAAAAAAAAAAAATCCATTAAATGTTGGTAGACCCTGTTCTTCTAGTCCCTGATGGTTACAACAGAAAATGATTATAAATGCCTACATACTGTATATATTTGGGAAAGAAATCAAGTCATAATAAAAAAATATATAAACTTTAGAAAGGAAAACAAATTTAGCTGAGTAATAAAAAACATTTGTTTAAGACCAATGATGTAAGAAGCTGGGAAGAAAAAATAGAATAGAGATCATGGAATTAGGAAATGAAAGGAACTCAGAAATAGCTTTATCCAGTCTGTTGTACAGAGAAATGAACTATGTTGGTTAGCATTTCCTAAGTGACAAAACTTGAATACAAGTGTGCCACAGTGCTCTCAACTGTCACTGTCTCTGACAGCAAGAGACCCTTTGGTGACCAAATTCTGAGGAAAGAGGAAGGCCATCACGGTAGCTGTGCAGTCTTTCAAGTTACCACTACCCAGAAAATGAAGCAGGGTGACCCCACCGTCTCTAGGCTAAAGACTCCTTGCCAGCTATTTCTATTGCACCAGAACATCAGCAGAGGTTTGTAAGAGAAATCAATACAATTCCAGAAACTTCAGAACACCATGTACCTGCTGGGCAGATGCTCTGTACCACATGCTTCTCCACCCAGCTTATCATGTGCTCTTGCTCCTTTTGATGCATCATGTTCTGCAGAGATATGACAGTCTAGGTGATTCTTCACTTCCCTGTACACTCCATGCAGCTGTTCCCCATAAGTGAGCTCCAGTGCCATAGCAATGCTATTCTGAAGCAAAATTAAGAATTAATAAAAAAAAAAAAACCTCTGTATCATTGAAGGGTCACTTCTATACTCTGTGGATTCTGCTGGTTAGAATACCCCACCACTTTCTTGTATTTTATGCAAAATTGTTTAATTTAATATGAGTGCGTAAGAGATGCATGTGCTAAATAAACTCTAATAACATATGGTAAAAATATATTTTAAAGTATATACAGTAAGTTTCTTCCAGCCCACCCAAGGCCACCATCTTCCTGTACTTCTTGTAACTCCTTCACAGAAATATTCAATAAATGGGATGCCTGGGTGGCTCAGCGGTTGAGCGTCTACCTTTGGCTCAGGGTTTGATCCCGGAGTCCTGGGATCAAGTTCCACATCAGGCTCCTGGTACGGAGCCTGCTTCTCCTGTCTCTGCCTCTCTCTGTCTCTCTCATGAATGACTAAATAAAATCTTTAAAAAAAAAAAAAGAAAATGAAATATTCAAT